>NC_047136.2:31268486-31868486 GCF_009829125.3 Periophthalmus magnuspinnatus
CCAAAAAGTTGATTTTGCATAATGAGTACCTTGAGGTCAGTGCTGTCCAGCTGCAGTAGCTGTTGTCCGTCAATGTCCTTGGCAGTGAATTGTGGGATATGGAGTTCCAGTCCAAGGCCTGTGAGCCAGAGGGCCACATGATCAGGAGTCCAGTCTGGAACACTGCGGCTCTGTAGCTGGTACTGTTGGAACAGCTGGGTCTCATCCAGGACCTGAGTCAGATGGGGACACACGGAGCACACACTGAAAACTGGAGGTATGGATTAGGTATTAGGTGTATGTTAAAGTGCATATGACAGGTTAGACCACTAATTTTACTAAAACACAAATAACATCATTATATTTAAGGGTTACCTAAAAAAAAATCACAATTGTTTTCCCAGACTGGCCATTTCTTAGGTTTAAAATTGTACTTACTGGTTGGAAATCACAACATCACATTAGGGAATTCCTTAACAGTTACCTAGCAACCATGTCATGTGGTACACTCAGCCAAAACACCTCTAATGTACACAGAAATTATTATTTGACACATAAATTACAATGAAACTGTTTTGGATATAATTCTGCCTAGGGTGATGCCATCAATATGTTTTAGAACGCTGTACTTCTAATTTTCAACTGATTTTTTAAAACCTTTTTTCACAAACTGCTTCTTGATTGGTCTAAAACTATAATTTATATTTACAACAAGTTACCACCAAATTAAGCCAAAATTACAGCATCATAAAAACCTGTCATATTTAAAGGTGCTGAACCAGATTTTTACTGTCTTAAAGAAGACATAATGTGCTTGTGTCTGCTATGTAGCTATAATGTATGACATCCATGAATCATTATGTTATAATTTGGACATTTTAAATTGTAATATTCTAATATTCTATTCGAAAACAACTTAATTAAAGAAAGCCTGCTGGCTTCTGTGTTTGGAAAAATGTGGTGCCCAGTGGGAGCAGACGTCACTGTAAATGTCATCATAACAAAGACTCATGTAGCTGTCTGCACCTCTGATCAATAGCTACAGATAACACTAGCTTTTTCATTTTTACCAAAATGACTATGGGACACTGCCGAATCCTACGTGTATCCCAGATTCAGAAAATAAAACTGGAGAATGAGAGCAACTACAGAGCAGTGCATGTTTACCGGTAGCAGTGAAAACAGGGGTTGATTAGGAATATGGCGCCTTGAAAATAAACGATTGCTCAAACATGCATGAATCACTCCAAATAAGCTATAGCTATGTGGTAACTAATATCCATAACACAGTTGTTTTAAGTCCAAAAAGCACATTTAAAACTCAAGATTCAGCAAAATGTTTTAATAACTTTTAAAGATTATAACATTTCAGAAGCAGATTTTAAATCTAATTAAAGCTCTTATGGTCACTAGTTACCACATAGCTGATTGAACTTTCATTTTTCTTTTTATTATTCTGCAAAGTCTATGGGAAAAATTAATGAGAAATTCACCGGAGGATGGGCAGTCAATGTTGAGCTCCATTGGTCAGATATAAATGATGAGGGCTGCATTTCTGCATTTTCTTCATGGATACTTCCTATATAAATAATGCACACAGGAATACTGTTTGCTGAGAGAATGCTCCACTACACTGTACCATCTAACAGCAGGACAGAGGACAGATTGAACATGCTCATGGGTATTGCGCATGTTACACAAGGGGACTTTTCATGCAGACACATCCAGTGTGACCTCACCTCATCATCGATCATGTCCAGACTCTGAGCAGCACAAACACAAAACCAAACTGTTAAACAAAACTGAGAAAGTACACTATATATCTTGTCTTGTAAGACATATAGTAAAGGAACTGTATGTAAAGGAACTGTACGTAGCCTGCACAAAGATATTATAATCCCAACTGAACCTGGGCTGGGGTTGCTAGTGTCTTAGCCTGCAGGACATATACATGTTTTTCTCATTCTTAGTATTAAGCTTATTCTGCCCACTTTTGCCGTAAATGTGACTTAACTGTTCTTTCTTTATGGTGGCACTTCCGGTGGGAATCTCATTCATGTGGGAATCTCATTCATTTCAGCCACTAAAATATGATATTATATTATAAATATGATATGATATTACAACAGTATAAGGGTCACATTAAAACATTTATTATGAGGGCACTAGGAGAATAAAGCTGTAACATGTAACTTTAAAGTCATACTGTAACAAGAATAAAGTGGAAGCCAGAAAAAGTCCTAATTTTATGAGAGAAAAGTCATAGTCAAAATAAAGACAACATTTTATTAAGAGACTGAAGAAGACCAATCTGCCACCATATCCAGAGTGCAAAAGAATCACACTTACACACATGGACAAAATTGTTGGTACCCTTCGGTTAATGAAAGAAAAACTCACAATGGTCACAGAAATAACTTGAATCTGACAAAAGTAATAATAAATAAAAGTTCTATGAAATTTAACCAATGGAAGTCAAACACTGCTTTTCATGCTGACGCACGCTGTCTGGAAAAGGAACCCTTCAAACCTGAGACAACTGGAGGCGTTTGCTCATGAGGAGAGGGCCAAAATACCTGCTCCAGAAGTCTCATTGACAGTTACAGGAATCATTTGATTGCAGTGATTACCGGTGAGGGACTAATTAAAACCATGTCTAGACCCTGGAAAATGGCAAAAATCAAGTAGCAAACACGACCTGACATGCCAGTGATGGATATCAAAAATCAGAACTCAATAAGCTCTAATTGTCACTGAAGGCCCCGAGAAAAAATAATGAAAGAAGACTCGGTAGCGCCCCCTCAAACCTTGATTTTCATGGGGCCTAAGGGAGCCCGACTCGGAAAAAAATCTACGTAAAAATCAGAAACTCCCATAAAAAAATATAACATGTTAGGACATAAGATCAAAACTCTCGATCGGAAACCACACTCTTATCACCACTGTCCAATCCTCCAAAAACACAATCTACTGAACTGGGAAAACATGGTCAAATATGCTCATCTCTGTCTCGTATATAAAATCATTCATGGCTTATCATCTCCTCCACTCACACAGTTTATTCACATCAGGACCTCTGACCACAAAAGAACCAGAGGGGCATCGAGAGGGGACTGCATCATCCCAAACAGAAAAAGTCTCTTTGGCCAAACCACCTTCTCTGTGAAAGCTGCCCATGACTGGAACACCACCCCCACCACAATGAGAAGTCTCCACTTACGCCTCATTTAAATTACAGTTAAAGAAATGGTTAATTGAAAATCTGTCTTGTCACCACTAACATCCATCTCGCGATGCTCCTGTCTCCATCCTGCCTCTGTTTGAGTTTTGTTGTATGTCTGTTTGTGTCTGTGTGTGTATGTAGACAACGGTATGTTGTGTTTGTGGCTGAAAATGAATGTATGTGGCTGAATGTGGTTTTATGACTATAAGAATGGAGTTTTATGCGACTGTATGTGTATGTATGTGTGTGTAAATAATAACCTTGTTTTTATTCTATTGTATTTTATTTCCTACAGGTTGACATTTTACACCTGTCCCGGGACTACGGAAAAAGCTTATAAGCTGGCATATTTACATGCAAATGTTTATTAATGTGCATTGTCCCTGAAATAAATAAATAAATAAGAACATTTACAAAAAAATTTACAATTTACACAGCTGAGAGTAAAAATACATTATGCCAATGGAAGAAGAATCCAAACCTTTTTCAACATAGAAAGATGAAACTTTGCAAGGCAATAGCCCATGTCATGAAAAGTAAAAACCTCTATTATAACCCCATCCTAAACCCAACAGGAAGTCAGCCATATTGGGCAGAACCCTATTTTTGCAAAATTGTACTTCTGTTACTTTTCATATCTCTACCTTGGATTTTTTTTTAAAGGGTCAGAAATTGGTAAAACTAACCAAGACCCATGTCCAATTAAATATTATTGTTTACATTTTTGATGAATGTGTGGCCAATGTGTAAATCTGTGAATTCTGAAACGTATAAAAACATTTCTCACAGGTGATGTTAAATTGAGTTGGACCCAATTAAACATTTGCGTGCACTGATGACCTGATGTACAAGATGTATTGCTATGACATAAAACTGCTCTACAGCGCCCCCTTGAAAACTTCAATGGGATTACAAAATGTAGCTTGTCAAAGACTATTGAAATTTGGCATGTACAACTGTCTTACCATAATGAACAAAAAGCCAATGAGGACTTACCTAAATTTTTAACTGTGTTGCCAAGGCAATACCCAGCATTTTTCATAGAAATACATGGGTTTTGGATAACTGGGATGAAAAAAAAAATGATACACTTACCCACATCATACTGAACAAAAAAACTAAAGAGGACATAACTCTATTTCCAACTGTGCAGGTGTGACAATGTTAAAAATAGTTTCATTGGAATGGATGGACATTTTGCAGCTCATCCAAGCCGCTTCTTCAGTTCTGGTCAGATAGCTAGTGGACACTGCCTTATATTTATCTGAAGGAAGGGGCTAACTACACTGAAACTGTAAACAGGCTTTTGTCTCCAGTTTCAAGATTTGGAAGATTTGCAACCCTTTGCTGCACATGTTAATATTGTGGATCCAAACATTATTCAAGTTAAGTTCACACGGGAAGAGGCCAAGGAGAACAAACTGGCCTTCTTAAATTGTGCAGTAACAATAGGAGAGGACCGGTGTCTCCAGGTAGAAGTCTCTAGAAAGCCTACACATACGGACCAATACCTGCTGTTTGATTCACACCATTGTTCAAATGGTACCCATGAACACAGAGGCAAAAGTGAACACACGTGGAGAAAGCCCTCTCTGCTTGTGGATATCCAAAATGGGCCTTCAATGGATCTAAGAGAGCTATAAAAAAAAAACAACAACAGGGAATGTGAACCTAGAAGGATAGGTGTAACTATTCCTTACACAGGGGTTGTGTCTGAAAAACTTCAGAGAATTTTCAGACAGTATGAGATTCCTTTCTTTTTCAAACCCCAAACACTTTAAGACAGAAACTGGTTCATCCAAAGGACAAAACCCCGGGCCATAAACAAAGTAATGTGGTCTACTCCGTTCAGTGCAGTGTGGAGTGCAGTGAGCATTACACTGGAGAAACTAAGCACCTACTCCACCGTCGCGAGAGTTCCTCTGGACCACAGTCTGCTGCACATCTCCATCTCAAAGACACTGACCACTCCTTTGAAGATAGTGAAGTTCAGATCTTAGTCAGAGAAAAGAAATGGTTTGAGAGCGGAGTTAAAGAAGCTATTTTTGTAGGTAATCCTTCCTTAAGCAGGAGAAGAACTATGATTCCATCTTCAGACCAAATACAAACAAAGAGAACAATAGGGGTTTGTTAAAGGTTGTATAGGGTTGTTTAAAATGAAACTGGAGACAATAGTTGTTTACAATTTCAGTGTAGTTAGCGTCTCCCTTCAGATAGATATAAAGCATTGTCCACTAACAATGTGACTAGAAGTGAAGAAGCAGCTTGGATGACTCCTACAACAATTTGTCCAGTTGACAGATTTAAACTTTGTCTTTTGCTATGGATCAGACCTGAATGAGTGAGGGATTACACAGACATTAACAACTGTTGAATCATCACCCCAGGGAGGGACGCCTATGCACCTCTGTGTGTAGCTGAGTGCTCCTGGGCAGGACACTGACCATGCCATACCATCCACACCCAAATACAGGTGTAGGTGTTTTGGAGGATTCTGGTCACCCCATGGGAAGAAAATGTAGCCTAATTCATTCAATTCAACACTTTGTTATTCATGTGTACAAGTGGAAACGTGACTAATTTGCAGTGGCAATGTGTTTAATAACTTACAAACATATGGGACATGTAAAATATCTAGATTTCAAAGTTTGACATCTTTTGTGGGAATTTATGTAAGAGTTTAAGAGTTTAAAAGCAACAGTCTTTTGCAGTCTGCATGTCAACTTTATTTTTTGTAAAATTACATCTTTCTTGGCAACTTTAATCTCAAAATATTACTTTATTCTTGTAAAATTACTACTTTTTCTGGCTTCAACTTTATTCTCATTAAATTACAATTTTAAAGTCGAAATGTTATTACTTTATTCTCGTAGCACCTGCATAATTTATTTTTTCAGTGTGACCCTTACACTATGATATAAAGTAGGTTGATTTGTGTAAAATGTTCAATGTTCATGTGCACTAACAAGTCAAGTACTACACTGATTCCCTGGGAGGCTTTAAAATGCTCTTGTAGTCCATATAGAACTTATTTGCTGTCAAATGATGATGACCCAAATGACGATGGCAACGTCCACAGCAACTTCCAGAATATGGTGACTATGGACAGCATATTTCTGCAACAGAGGCACTGATTAATGATTGGCTGCATGTGCAGGTTTAAGTATCGCCAGATAGAGAGAGTTTGTTTAAACCAACTGGATTTTACTATTGAAACAAACAACCCAAATAATTGGCTCATGTGAGGCTTATTCTGCTTTCTTGAGAACCAAAATGCCAAATAATAACAAACGACTTCGCCAAGCTTTTGTAATTAAAAATAAATCAAAATAATAATTACAAAAAATTTTTTTCATACAGTTCCTTTAAAAGAGCCTATTACTGCCATTAAAACATTATCCATTTCAAAATCACATTTGGAGCAGGTTACAGTCTCATTTTGAACAAATACAACACTCAGCTGAAAGAAAGTGCTCTGTGTTAGCTAAGGTTGCATCTTCACCTCTCATAATTATATAGATCATATTTTTTCCACATTTTAAAATAGACAGTTTATTCTATTACGATCAGTATAGACAATGTATATATCACTGTACAATGGCTTGTAAAAGTATTTATCCCTCTGGAACTTTTTCAAATTTTGTCAAGTCACAACCACAAATTAAAATATTTAATAAATAAATAAAAGATGCAGTGTGCAAAAGTATTCAACCCCCTAAGTCAATACTTTGTGGAACCGTGTTTTGCTGCAAGTCTTTTGGGGTATGTCTCCACCAGCTCGGCACACCTACAGATGGAAAATTTTGATCATTCTCTTCAAAACAGTTCAAGCTCTGTCAGATTTGATGGAGACCATTTGTGAATTGCAGTTTTCAGATTTTGCAACAGATTCTCAATTGGATTCTAACACATGAATATGTTTAGCTTTAAACCATTCCATTGTCGCTCTGACTTTATCTTTCGGATTGTTGTCCTGCTGGAAGGTGAACCTTCGCCCAAGTCTTTTGTAGACTCCAACAGGTTTTCTTCCAAGATTGTGTTGTATTTAGCTCCATCCTCTGACCAGCTTCCCTGTTCCAGCTGAAGAAAAGCCCCCCCCCCCCACAGCATGATGCTTCCACCACCGTGTTTGACTGTGGCGATGATGTGTTCAGAGTGATGTGCAGTGTTTTCCTTCACACGTAGCATTTTGCTGTTAGGCCAGACAGTTTGAGTTTGGCCTCATCAGACCAGAGCACCTTCTGCCACATGTTTGCTGTATCCTCCAAATGACTTCTAGCGAACTGTAAATGAGACTTCTTATGGATGAAGTATGGATGGTTTGGTCTTATGGATGGTTTCCAACAATGTCTTTCTTCTTGCCACTCTTCCATACAGACCAGATTTGTGTAGTGCACGACTAATAGTTGTCCCGTGAACAGATTCCTCCACCTGAGCTGTGGATCTCTGCAGCTCTTCCAGAGTCACCATGGGCCTCCTGGCTTCATCTCTGATCAGTGCTCTTCTTGTTCGTTCTGTAATTTTTGGTGGACGGCGATGTCTGGGTAGGTTTGTAGTTTTGCCATACTCTTTCCATTTCTGGATGATGGATTGAACAGTGCTCCTTGAGATGTTCAGTGCTTTTAGATCCAAGCCCCACTTTAAACTTCATCACAACGTTTTCTCTGCCTTGTTTTGTATGCTCCTATGACTTCATTTTGTGGTTTGCTCCCCAACACTCTCTTAACAAACTTCTGTGACCTTCACAGCACAGCTGCATGACAAGATCACACGCAGGTGGACTCTTTTATTAGTCATTAGGTCAGCATTCAATCTTTACAAAATCATCAGGCAGCTTCTAAAAGCAATTGGTTGCATTCAAGAAAAAGGGGGCTGAATACTTTTGCATGCAGCACTTTTAAGTTTTACATTTTTCTTTTAAATTTGGAAATCTTGTAAAATTGTTTTTTGTTTTTTTTTCCATTGTGGTTGTGACGTGACAATATGTGAAAACGTTTCAGGGGGATGAATACTTTTGCAAGCCACTGTACGTACCTCGTCTGAAGACAAGGCCAGAGTGGAGGGGCTCAGCCTAGCCCCGCCTCTGACACCGCTGATCTCCACCGAGCTGCTGCTGCTGCCACTCAGGTCTTCACTGAGAGATGGGCCCTACAATCATAGCACACCTTCGTCAAGACTGGAACCAACCACAACCAGCCCAGCCGGGTCAACCACAACCTGCCAGGTTGACTGCTACCAGCCAGGTCAACAGCCATGTTTTTCTCAATGTTTTCCATAAAGAGAAATTCAGTCAGGTTAGTTTGATTGTGATAAAAAGGGGTTTAAAAATGTGAACTACGGCAAAGACTTTATAAGCACTTTTTAAAAAGCAATTTTAAGAGATGAGAGCAGAGTCTATGTCATGGTAAAGCTAAGAAGTAGCATATTAACCACAAACTTCCTGTTTCTTGAAAAATAAAATGCTTCATATATGCAGACGAAACACAGCAGACATAGTTTGATCTTAAGAGCAGCTTGTACAATATGTCTGTTATGGGGCTTTCTTAAACAGCAGTACATTAACAAAGTGTGCTGTATATATATTTCTGGAATTAATTTATTTTTTGGTTAGGAACTGTTCTGTGGAGGAAATAAAGTGTATATGATTGCAGCACCAAACTGTTTTTTCTCTGTAGGGAATAGGCTGGCAATGGTATACCATTTAGACTGAATCAACTGATCAGACAATTAGCTTCAATGTGCTTCTAGTTATGATCAGTGCAAGACCAGGAAACACTCATAGCATCTTTAAGGCAGAGGTGGGGAGTGACAATAACTTGAAACGATGTTTGTACTTGATTGCTTATACATTTTTGTTGTTGTTTTTTTTCACCCTCTCCACAAGAAATTTTCAATGCTCACCTCTGCGGCAACTGCTTTTTATTTCCAATTTACCAATAAGTGTTAAAGAGACCACAAGTGCCCTAAAGCAAGCTGACAGAACCTCTAGTATCCTCATACATTCTCTCCGACATGTGTGATTCTAGTAGATTTGGATGTGTTAGTAGTGCAATTCCAGTGTTAGCTTATATGGCAAAAATCTGATGCAGTACCACGTAGTATGAATAGGAGAAGAAGAGCGGCCAGGTGAGAACAGTCTGCCCAATACAAACACATCATTAATCTACAAATCATAATCAACAAGTACAGTGTGTATGTGACGGTTGGTTACCTTAGCCTTGAGTTTTCCTGGGCTGTCCTCTGCAGAGGAATCTGTGGACCTGCACACACATGCGCACACACACGTCACAGTTCTGCACTACTACATTGTCCTGTTTTATTACACTCACTATGTTTTCATGCACAGGGATATCCAAGAGTGTAAATAACTGAATCCAAATTGTCTTTGCCCTCAAAACATGTGAGACCAATCTAAGGGCAGGTCAAAGAACCGCATAGGTTCAAATGGGGGACTATGAGGCTTTCAGGTGTCTTTAGTATGTCAATTGCAAGAGACCAGGACAATATTAGACATGTGTGGACATGTGTGCACTCATTTTAGATCACTAATGAACTTGTGAGTTTCTAACTTGTCTCAAAAGTAAATGGTCTGTCAAAAGCTGTTATAGCTACAAAGTTTTAAAGCTAAAGCTAAATTACTAGATGGATCTGGATGTCTCATAGCCCCCATTCACATCTATTCAGTTCTTTGACCTGCTGTACACTGAGACAAGGGTGGTCTGACAAGTTTTTGATAAAAGATTATTTGAATTCTATTATTTAATGCACTCTATGTTCTCTGTGCATGTTAATGTAGTGACTCATGGACAGTTGTCTCACCTGTTTCCGAGTACTTTAGTTTTTCGGGGAGATGACCTGAAAAATAAATAAATAATAAATAAAACAATAATAATAAATGTATCTGTAATAAGATAAACAGGGGTATAAGGTTGATGTCATGTTTTATTGTGTGCTTTTGTTATCTGTGTGTTGTTGTCTATGTGTGAGATGGAATATGTCTCACCCAGGCTTCAGAGCCTGAAGATCCTCCACTCCTCGACAGGGGCTGGACCTTTTTAGAGAGCCTGCCACACCATCAAAAGGTTTCACTTTAGTAAATGCTTTTTAATTATGCATTTTTAACCAGACATATTACAATAACAAATTTAGAGGTGTGATATATTTCTTAGTTTTAGTAGTAAATATAGATGATAACCGATAATACTGAAACCAAAGTAAAAGCCGAAGTTAACTATCAACTGGACAAAAAATTGTTCACTCCAACAACGTTTTTTCCAATTGATAGATTTAACTTTGGCTTCGGCACAGATAGCATCAAAACCCTCTTAAGTTGCCTTCACAATGTAATGGACTGGATGGCTCTAAACGTTTTAAAGCTAAATGAATCAAAAGCAGAAATTGTAGTATTTGGGGATTTATCTGATGCCAAAACTTCTCTGGGGTCTTTGAGTTGCTACTGCTATCAATCTGCCAGAAACAGGTGCTGTTTGAGACTGCTCTTTCAAATTTGACCAACGGTCATACCTGCCTCACACTGACTTGGAGCGTGTCATTCAAGCCTTCATCACCTGCAGATTAGACAACTGTAACTTCTTGTACTTTGGGTTGGACCAGGGCTTTATCCACTGCTTACAGTTAGTCCAAAATACTGTGGTGCACATGCTCACGGGGGCCAGGAAATATGAGCGCATTTCTTGTGTGCTGACCTCTCTGCATTGAGTCCCTGTCAGCTTAAGGGTTGATTTTAAGATTCTAATTATGTTTTCAGATGTCTCCATAGGTTGGTACCTCCCTATCTCTCTGAGCTTCTGTATGGTCTGCTGATCTCATGTTCCCAGTAGAACATTGAGATTAGCAGACCAGATGATTTTGGAGGTTCCAAGATCCCGACTAAAAACAAGAGGGGACAGGACTGGTCCTAGACTTTGGAACAATTATCGTCTGTTTATTAGAACAGCGTAAAATATTTTTAAATCTTTGTTGAAAACAATTTTTTATTGGCATAGGCTTCTAACATGAGCTGAGTGGGACTCTTGTCTTCAATTGTATTTGTATTGTTCTGGTGTAATGCCAGGGGGGGCGCGTATGACTCCGCGTATGACACTGCAGTGTCTGTGTAGACCCTCATTCATCCAGGTCTGATCCATAGCAAACGACAAAGCTCAAATCTGTCAACTGGACAAATCGTTGTAAGAGTGAAGACGATTCGCTGCTCACCCAAGTTGCTTCTTCAGTTCTGGTCAGAATGCTGGTGGCCACTGCCTTATATCTATCTAGGGGAGGGGCTGACCACACTGAAACTGTAAACAGCTATTGTTTCCAGTTTCAGCTGAGACTACCCTTTTCAGCCCTTAATGACCCTGCTATTGTTGTCATTGTTCTGGGTCTGAGGATGGAGTTGTAGATGGGGGAGAGATTATGTCCCAGGCCCCCATTTCTGTTTAAGGAAGGATTCTCTTTCCTAACAAAAATAACTTCGTTAACTCCTCTCTCAAACCATTTATTTTCTCTGGCTAAGATCTGAACTTCACTATCTTCAAAGGAGTGGTTAGTGGCTTTGAGATGGAGATGCACGGCGTACTGGGGTCCAGAGGAACCCTCCCACTGATGTTGGTACATCCTCTTATGGAGTAGCTGTTTAATTGCTCCAAGGTAACGCTCACTGCACTCTTCACTACACTGAATGGAGTAGACTACACTACTTTGTTTATGGCTCGGGGTTTTGTCCTTAGGGTGAACCAATTTTTGCCTTAAAGTGTTTGTGGGTTTGAATAAGACAGGAATCTCATAGTGTCTGAATTTTATTTATATATATATATATATATATATATATATATATATATATATATATATATATATATATATATATATATATATATATATATATATAAATTCAAGTCCAATGTTTGTTTAAAGCTGTCACAGTAGGTTTACTGAGTGAGCAACTAAAATAGATAATAACTCAAGCTAGACTCGGACATGTACAATAAGGACTGAGACTCTGAGACTTACAATGAAAGATCTGAGGACTGAGTGACTGAGGATTTGGGCATGACTCAGACTTGAAAAATGTGACTTGACTAAAACTCTGCCATATGTCAGCAAACACAAGAGAGAGATGTCAGAAAGTAATTTTTTAACAGTTTGAGAACATTTTTTCATAAATTTTTGTTTAAAAAAATGTTATTTTGTGTGATATGACTGACACTCACATTGCCCTCCTGTGCTGCCTTTAGGGGGAGTAGTCCTTCTAGGGGACCCCTCTATGCTCCCGTGGCTCCTGGCAGTGTTCTCCAGGCCTCTGCATATGACCCCTTCACAGGGTGCTCCACTGCACACAGAGCCACCGTGACTGTGGGCTGGACTCCCTGCTCCCTCTGACACCTGAACACAATACAAGGTAAAAAATATGTAAAAAAAAATATTATGATTTCACTTGTATTATTGTATTATTATTGTATTATTAGTTTTTAGTATTAGGATCATTTTGCTGTATTATGCTGTGCAATGCCTTCCAACTAAATATTCTGCTGAAAGTAAATTTTATATTCAAATCCTCAAAGAAGCCACGCTTTGCATTGTCAACAGAGCTGCAAACCCAGAGTTTTGTCAACAGAGCTGCCTTCTTTCTAGCTTCGAGCTTCATGATAAAGTCTCCTGAAATGATTTTCATTGCACAGATATTCCTTGTGATGTAACGAAATGCCAAGAGTGCAAAACAGTGGTCAAAGCAAAGGCTGTTTTTACCCTTTGCTTTGACAGGCTTTGATTTATTGTGAGTTTATTTTGTTTGCTACATCACATGTGTGTCCAATCAAAGTTTTGATCCCTTCAGTGACAATCTACAGTGTAAATAACCATAAAATAAAGATGTGTCCAAAGATTTGACTGGCTAATTCATTAAATTAAAAGTCTGATGTATTGGCCTTGCCTCAGGCTGCCCCAGTGGACATTCCTTAACCTGGCTGGATAACCCTCATCCTATTCTCGAGAAGCCACCCTCTACCTCTCTGTCTTGAGTGGGCTCTGGTTATACAGACTTGAACTCTATCTGCAAATGGATACATGCAAGTCCTGGACACATCTACAGCCTGTCAGCCCCGGTTCAGTCCTGATTCAGCCCTGGTTTAATGCTGGTGTAACCGTTAATTATACCCATTGCAGTTCACTTTTGATCAATAGATGGTGCTGTTACGTTTTATAATACCTATAATTTGCTTGGCTCGTTTTCCTTTGTGCATTTCATATTTAATTTTGCTTTATTTATTAATTATTTATGAGATCATAATGTTGATAATTTTTAATTGTAGCAATATTGTAAATGTTTAGTATAGTATTGTAAATAAGAAAGAAAAATAAAGGTTTTCAATTCACCGGTTTGTACCACTAGCAGGCCAAAGTGGTAGGTACTTTTTCTTAATGTTTTTATGTAATTTGTGTGTGCTGTATCTAACGTGAGCCATGTTTTATGTAATATTTATGTTGCCAGTTCTACGGTGTGGACTGTGGAAAATAAACAGTAACATCAGTGAAAAGAACTTGTGCCTCTCGCGTATGTGGGCAACCTGGAATAGTAGAACACTTACCACCCCAGAGAAGGCAGTGAGACGGGCGGTACCAAAGCTACTAGCAAGATGCTACATGCAAGGGAAGTACCACGTGCTCTAATGAAGCACCGCTAAAGTCAAGATAAAGATATCAAATGAATGCTAAGCAAGCAAGCATTCAAGTTTGTGTCTTGGGAGTAGCACATGCACTTGTAAATTACATCTAATCCTAAAATAATAAGCCAAATAGACCAAACAAGTAAAGTAAAATGGCAGATGAAGATAAGGGTACTGTACAGCCCACTGAAGAAGACAATGCGGACCTCCATTCACAATACAATGATAGTGCAGAGCAGACAGCTCTCTGCATCAGCTGATGACACATGTCTACAAGATATTCGTAAAAGCCAGTGAGTACGCACACTCACTGAAAAGGGAAAATCCTTACAAGAGGCTAAGCTAAGTGAACTAACCAAAGATTTTGAATGTCTGTATAAGAAATGGAAATACCCTATAAACTGTTTTAAGAGATGAATGAAAAGTGAAGACATTGAGTTAATTGCTGACGCTGTGAGTGTAATGGATACATTTCAGGCAGACATTTGCAAAACTTATGATGAGATAAGAAAGATTGAAGGTTCTGACATTGAAATCAGAAGAAAATGTGATATATACTGAGCTCTTAGTCAAGCTGCTAAGGCTAAGGCGCAGTGCCTTCTTAAGCAAGATGGTAATCCAGAAGAGATTCCCTGGCCAGAATCAGAGTCAGTGTTCGACAGCAGTTCAAGCAGTGTCTCTTTAGTAATTACCTGCAAGTCAAAAGCTATATCCAGTGTGTCTAAGCGGTTGCCTACAAGCACATCACAACTAAGACAAGAAGCAGCAGCTGAAGTAGCAGCCTCCGAAGAAGTAATTAAAATTATGAAAACACAACACCAATATGAGGAAGAAATCCGAGACCATGAAATAGAGGATGCAAAGGATGGACCCTCTCCTCCTCCCCGCCTGGCCCTCCTCCACCCGCCTCCCTCTCCTCCTCACCTGGCTCTCATCCTCCTCACCCGGCTCTCCTTCTCCTCGCCTGGTCTTCCTCCTCCTCGCCTGGCCCTCCTCTGCCCCCCTCCCTCCTCCTCGCCTGGCCGATTTTTCATGTTTTGTCTGGATTTTCCTGTTTGTTTTTGTGTGTAGGCAGCACGGTGGCTGAGTGGCAACACTCATGCCTCACAGCAAGAAGGTTTGGTTCAATCCCCGGGTCGTCCAGGCCTTTCTGTGTGGAGTTTTGCATGTTTCTCCCCGTGTCTGGATGGGTTTCCTCCGAGTACTTCGGTTTCCCCCATCAACCAAAACATGAACGCCCTTCGAGACAACTGTTGTTGTGATTTTGGGCATTACAAAAATAAAGTGAATTGAATTTAATTGGACCCACCACCTGCGGGAGGAGCCATGAGGGGCGGGTGCGGAGAGATCCGGGCGGCAGTCGAAGACGGGGACCTCGACGACCGGATCTCCGGACATGGAGACTAGCTCTGGGGACATGGAATGTCACCTCGCTGGGGGGGAAGGAGCCTGAGCTTGTGCGGGAGGTTGAGCGTTACCGGCTAGATATAGTCGGCCTCACCTCCACGCACAGCTTGGGCTCTGGAACCCAACTTCTTGAGAGGGGTTGGACTCTCCATTTCTCTGGCGTTGCCCGCGGGGAGCGGCGGCGAGCTGGTGTGGGCTTGCTCATTGCCCCACAGCTCAGCCGCTGCGTGTTGGGTTTCACTCCGGTGAACGAGAGGGTCGCGTCCCTGCGCCTTCGGGTCGGGGACAGGTCTCTCACTGTTGTGTCGGCCTACGGGCCAAACAGCAGTGCAGAGTACCCGGCCTTCTTGGAGTCCCTGGGAGGGGTACTAGACAGTGCACCAACCGGGGACTCCGTTGTTCTCCTGGGGGACTTCAACGCCCATGTGGGTAACGACAGTGACACTTGGAGGGGCGTGATTGGGAGGAACGGCCTCCCCGATCTGAACCCGAGCGGTGTTTTGTTATTGGACTTCTGTGCTAGTCACAGCTTGTCCATAACAAACACCATGTTCAAGCACAAGGGTGTCCATCGGTGCACATGGCACCAGGACACTCTACGTCGGAGGTTGATGATCAACTTTGTTGTCATGTCATCTGACCTCCGACCGCGTGTCTTGGACACTCGGGTGAAGAGAGGGGCTGAGCTGTCAACTGATCACCACCTGGTGGTGAGTTGGATCCGCTGGCGGAGGAGGAAGCTGGACGGACCTGGCAGGCCCAAGCGCATTGTGAGGGTCTGCTGGGAACGTCTGGCGGAGCCCTCTGTCAGGGGGGTCTTCAACTCCCACCTCCGGGAGAGCTTCTCCCTGATCCCGGGGGAGGTCGGAGACATGGACTCCAAGTGGGCCATGTTCTCCACCTCTATTGTTGATGCGGCTGCTCGTAGCTGTGGTCGTAAGGTCTGTGGTGCTTGTCGCGGCAGCAATCCCCGAACCCGGTGGTGGACACCGGAAGTAAGGGATGCCGTCAAGCTGAAGAAGGAGTCCTATCGAGCCTTGTTGGCTCGTGGGACTCCTGAGGCAGCTGATGAGTACCGGCGGACCAAGCGTGCCGCGGCTCGGGCAGTCACAGAGGCAAAAACTCGGGGTTGGGAGGAGTTCGGGGAGGCCATGGAGGAGGACTATCGGACGGCCTCAAAGAGATTCTGGCAAACCGTCCGACGCCTCAGGAGGGGGAATCAGTGCTTCACCAACACTGTTTGCAGTGCGGGTGGAGAGCTGCTGACTTCGACTGGGGACGTTGTCGGGCGGTGGAAGAATACTTTGAGGATCTCCTCAGTCCCACTGTCACATCTTCCGAGGAGGAAGCAGAAACTGGGGACCCAGAGGCGGACTCGTCCATCACCCTGGCTGAAGTCACTGAGGTGGTTGGCAAGCTCCTCGGTGGCAAGGCTCCGGGGGTGGACGAGATCCGTCCTGAGTACCTCAAGTCTCTGGATGTTGTGGGGCTGTCTTGGCTGACACGTCTCTGCAACATCGCGTGGCGGTCGGGGACAGTACCTGTGGAATGGCAGACCGGGGTGGTGGTCCCTCTGTATAAGAAGGGGGACCGGAGGGTGTGTTCCAATTACAGGGGAATCACACTCCTCAGCCTTCCCGGTAAGGTCTATTCCAGGGTACTGAGAGGAGAATCCGACTGATAGTCGAACCTCGGATTCAGGAGGAACAGTGTGGTTTTCGTCCTGGTCGTGGAACACTGGACCAGCTCTATACTCTCCATCGGGTCCTCAAGGGCTCATGGGAGTATACCCAACCAGTCCACATGTGTTTTGTGGATCTGGAGAAGGCATTCGACCGTGTCCCTCGTGGTGTCCTTTGGGGGGTGCTCTGGGAGTATGGGGTCCGGGGCTCTTTGCTAAGGGCTGTCCGGTCCCTGTATGACCGGAGCAGGAGCTAAGTTCGCATTGCCGGCAGTAAGTCAGACCTGTTCCCCGTGCATGTTGGACTCCGCCAGGGCTGCCCTTTGTCACCGGTTCTGTTCATTATATTTATGGACAGAATTTCTAGGCGCAGCCAGGGGCCGGAGGGGGCCTGGTTTGGGAACCACAGGATTTCATCTCTGCTGTTTGCAGATGATGTTGTCCTGATGGCTTCTTCGAGCCAGGACCTGCAGCAGGCACTGGGGCAGTTTGCAGCCGAGTGTGAAGCGGCTGGGATGAGAATCAGCTCCTCCAAATCCGAGGCCATGGTTCTCGACCAGAAAAAGGTGGTTTGCTCTCTCCGGGTGGGTGGTGAGTCTCTGCCCCAAGTGGAGGAGTTCAAGTATCTCGGGGTCTTGTTCACGAGTGAGGGAAGGATGGAGCGGGAGATTGACAGGCGGATCTGCAGTGATGCGGTCGCTGTATCGGTCCGTTGTGGTAAAGAAGGAGCTGAGCCGGAAGGCGAAGCTCTCGATTTACCGGTCAATCTACGTTCCTACCCTCACCTATGGTCATGAGCTCTGGGTAATGACCGAAAGGACAAGATCGCGGATACAAGCGGCTGAAATGGGCTTCCTCCGCAGAGTGGCCGGGCGCACCCTTAGGGATAGGGTGAGGAGCTCGGTCACACAGGAGGTGCTCGGAGTAGAGCCACTGCTCCTACACATTGAGAGGAACCAGCTGAGGTGGCTCGGGCATCTGCTCAGGATGCCTCCTGGACGCCTCCCTAGGGAGGTGTTCTGGGCATGTCCCACCGGGAGGAGGCCCCGGGGAAGACCCAGGACACGCTGGAGGGACTATGTCTCTCGGCTGGCCTGGGAACGCCTTGGGGTCCCACCGGAGGAGCTGGAGGACGTGTCCGGGGTGAGGGAAGTCTGGGAGTCCCTGCTTAGACTGCTGCCCCCGCGACCCGGCCCCGGATAAGCGGAAGAAAATGGATGGATGGATGGATGAAAGAAAAGAGCACAGTTTCTAACAGAAAGCAGAACAATAAAAGCAAAGTTGGAGAAAAAGAGAAAGGAAGTGGAACTGAAGACAAGCCTCCAGTCTTGCTCCCACAAGTAAACACCAAGTTTTCCAAATGTGCATTCTAAACCATTTGTTTCCTCTAAATCTACAGCTCCTACAAGCCCCCCCAAGCTCTTCTGTGGCTCAAACAGCTGGCCTGTTGAAAGCATTCGATGAAGCTATAACTGTTAACAGAGTCCCAATCCCCGAGCCTGCAGTCTTCACAGGTGATCCACTGCAGTATAATGATTGGAAGCTGTCCTTTTCATTAGAAGACCGCAAAAATCTGCCAATACAAGAGAAGCTTTTCTTCTTGAGAAAGTACATTGGCGGTTCAGCAAGGACCTGTCCAACATGAAGATACCACGCTGTTATGTCCTATCAACCGTCAAGCAAGTCCATTATTATGAGCTACACAATTTTTCCGATACTAGTGCGTCTGGCTATGGTGTGTGCTCATACCTCAGAACTGTGTCCAAGTCAGGAGAACTGGAGTTCACCCTAGTAATGGGTAAGGCCAGAGTTGCTCCCACAACGTTGACAACTATCCCAAGAGCTCTCAGCTGCAGTGGTTGCTGTCAGAACTGCAAGCTTCTTGAAAAGAGAGTTGGAAGTTCAAGATCTACAAGAATACTACTGGACCGATTCCAAAGTCCTTGGTCCTTGGTTACCTTAACAATGACGCAAGACGATTCCATGTATTTATTTCCAACACAATACAGTGAATCAGAGCAAGCACAGAGCCAAGTCAATGGCAATATGTTGCCTCTGAACAAAATCCCGCTGATCATGCATCACGTGGAGTCCAATGGGTTCACAGGACCAAGTTTCCTATGGCAAAAGCAGTTGCCAAAGGAAGATGTGAAGGTGAAAGAGATCTGCTCTGAAGATCCAGAAGTCAAAGTCGCACAAGTTTTCACAGTTAAAGCCAGAGAAGAAAGTTGTATTAGAAATCGTCTGCAAAGGTTTTCTGACTGGAATAGACTTGTTAAAGCAATAGCAAGATTAAAGCGACCCAGAGGAAATGTCCAACAAAAGTTGTACGCTGGAAGAAAGAAAACAAGCGGAGGAGTTCATAATATGCCCTGTTCAAAGGGAAGAATTCAGTGAGGAAATCAAGTCCTTAAAAGAAAGGGAAGAAGTCAAAATTTCTCACTCCAAGCTTCATCTGCTAAGCCCATTCCTTGATAACCACAATATCCTGAGGGTGGAAGGAAGACTGACAAGAGCATCACTCACATCCAGCCATACATCCAAAAGAACATCATGCATCACGTCTACTCATCAGCCACTTTCATGAAAAGATTCATCATCAAGGACGAGGGATTACAGGCAATGAAATACGCACCAATGGCATTTGGATTGTCAGCTGCAGTAAGGAAGTGTTATCATTCATATACAAATGTGTCAAATGCAGAAAGTACAGGAAGAGTGGTCAAGAACAAAAGATGTCTGGAAGGAAAGAGATTAAGAGATATGGACTCTTGTATACATGCATGTGCTCCAGAGCTATTCATATTGAAGTCTTGGATGATCTCAGCACAGATTGTTTCCTCAATGCACTCCATTGCTTCATCTCTATATGTGGCAATGTCAGTCAACTGCATTGTGATCAAGGCACTAATTTTGTTGGTACGAAGAACTTGGCACAAGTTACTAAAGAGAAAGTAAAGGAGCTGGGTATAATTTTCATCTTCAACCCACCTTCTTCCAGTCACATGGGAGGTGTCTCGGCGAGACAAATTTTGATTGTAAGAAAGGTTTTGAGAACCATTCTTGACGAATCAGCCTCAAGACTGGACATTTCATCATTGGGAACCTTCATGTATGAAACCATAGCCATAGTGAATAGTCGACCACTAACTGAGTGTATCAACGACCCTGTAGGACCAGAGCCACTGACACCCAATCACATTCTGACAATGAAATCCTCAGTGATCATACCACTGGAAACTTTGTCAAAGAAGATCTCTATCTGCAGAAAAGATGGAAAAGTGTGCAATATTTGTCAAATATATTTTGGATCAGATGGAGAAAAGAATATCTGTTAAATCTACAACAGAGAAGTAAGTGGAACAAGACCAGGAGAAACACCAAGATAGATGACACCGTTCTACTACAAGACAATTGTGTTCCGAGAAACCAATGGAAACTTGCCAGTCGTAGAAGTCACCCCAGGAGCTGACGGCAAAGTCAGAAAAGTGAAGCTTCTTCTTAGTGACTCTACTTAAGCCAAGAAAGGGACAAGTGTAACCAAGACTGTTTTAGAAAGACCAATTCATAAGATTGTTATTTTACTTGAAGCTGAGCAATATAGAAAGTTTGTTATTATTATTATTATTATTATTATTATTATTATTATTATTATTATTATTATCATTATTATTATTATTATTATTATTATTATTATTATTATTATTAATAATAATAATAATAATAATAATAATAATAATAATAATAATAATAATGCATTGTATTTATAACCGCCTTTCAAAACACCCAAGGACACTGAACAAGATAAAAATTAATTCATGCTAAGTTCATGTTGAGTTCATTTCTATTTAAGATCACATACTGCTAGTAATGTGATGGTGGGAGTGTAATGGTTAATTATACCCGTTGCAGTTCACTTTTGACCAGTAGATGGTGCTGTTACGTTTTATAATACCTAGTTTGCTTGGCTCATTTTCCTTTGTGCATTTCATATTCAATTTTCCTTTATTTATTAATTATTTATGAGATCATAATGTTGATAATATTTATTTGTAGCAGTATTGTAAATGTTTAAAGTCTAGTTTAAGGTCATAAAACTACTTCCTGTTTCTGGGTCAGTTTTTTCTTTGCGCTAGTGCGAAGTCCTGCCCAATAGCATTATTTATGACAAGTAAGAAAAACACGAAAGAAAATAAAGGTTTTCAGTTCACCTGTTTGTACCACTAACAGGCCAAATTGGTAGGTATTTTTTTAATATGTTTTTATTTAATTTGTGTGTGCTGTATCTAATGTGAGCCACGTTTTATATTATATTTATGTTGCCAGTTCTATGGTGTGGACTGTGGAAAATAAACAGTAACATCAGTCTAAAGAACTCGTGTCTCTCGCGTATGTGGGCAACCCGGCATACCTGGTTTAGTCCTGGTTTAATCCTGATTTAGGCCTGGCTCAGCCTTGCTTTCATCCTGGTCACATGTCTATGGGAGTGGTTCAAACCTTTACTCTGGTTCTCCTTGAGGTTTCTCTTTTTTCCTACTGTCTGTCTGTGTGTGTGTGTGGGGGTGTGTGTGTGCGTGTGTGTGTGTGTGGGGGTGTGTGTGTGTGTGTGTGTGCGTGTCTGTGTGTGCATATATAATATACAGGCACACCCACTGACCTCTCCCTCTGTAGAGCTGATGCTGTCTCTGACCCTTTTGCACAGCCATCTCTGAACAGGCGAGCCCTCCATCTCTAAAATCAGATAAAAAAAAAAAAAATAGAAATAAACTATTGGTCAGCACCGCAATTACTGTGAAGTTTAGATAAATAGAGGTGACTGTGAAACACAATACTCTTTCCTAATTTTATTTAAGGGCATAGGACTAATTTCAAAAATAATTATATTTAGGATAAAAAAAATTGTCTTTTTATTTTGTTTTGGTGCCTAATAATCATAATGTTAATTAAAACTGCAAGCAGTGATAAAGGGCCCTTGCAACCTTGCAACCGTGGAGGGGTATGCCACGTTGGGAGAGTGGCAATCAACCTTAGTTTGACATGTAATATTTCCAGTGTTGGGCATAAATGTTTATGTCCCATTGTGACATTGCAGGAGGCGCTGGAGAGCCATTTTTAAAGAAATAATTTTAATACACACTTAAGTTTTTCCAGCTCATCAAAATACTCAGACACTGGGTTTGTCTGAATCCGACAATGTTTGCAAAAGTGACATGGATTTTTATGCTTTCAAAATGGCTGCTTCGTTAAGAGCTCATTATGACCACACCTTATGTAAATTATTTAATTATTAGTTATATTGATTAATTAAATAACTTTTGATCCCAGATATATCCCGATGATGCTACCTCAGTTTGGAGTCTGTCGGATAAAAATGCTAGAACGAGTTTGTTCTGTGTATGAGAGATAGATTTAGGCCATCAGCATATTTTGATTCAGAATGGCTGCCTTCACATAAGAGGTATTTGCTCAAGGTCACATAAAAATGCATCTACCAAATTTAATTGGATTACAAAAAACATCTGTATTTTTCTTGAATTTCAGACATATAAGGCATTGCTATGCAAATATAGCTGCAGATCTTCATTGTTTTTTTTTGTGTTCAGAATAACATATAGGGTGTGTGTGCCAAATTCAGTATACAACAAACTTGCAGGGGTCGCTAGAGGGCCATTTTGAATGACAGAAATGTAATTCATACATCATTATATCCACATCATCAAAATACACAAACACTACATTGAGTTTGCCTGAGTCTGATGATGTTTGCGAAAGTTACAAGGACTTTTACATCTGTATAATTTGAGTGAAGATTTTGCTGCTTATCAAAGTAACTTCTTCTGGTCAGAGTGCTGTTGGACACTGCATTATACCTGTCTCAAGGAAGGCGATAACTACAGCCAGATATTGGTTGGTGTGTGTGGGCTTCTACCTGGAGTTGCTTCTATCTGGAGTCACCGAGACTATAGCAGAGGACTGGGGACTCCAGGTAGAAGTCTTCAGGAAGCCCACACACACTGACCAATACCTGCTGTTTGATTCACACCATCCACTGCACAACAAACTCAGTTATTTGAACATTACAACACAAGGCTCAAGTGGTTCCTACATAGAGAGAAAGGTGAAAAAAGAACAACACACGCAGAAACCCCTCTCAGCTTGTGGATAGCAATAGATCTAAGAGAACTAAAAAACAGGAAATCAGATAACCTGAATCTATGAGAAAACATGTAACTATTTCCTACACAGCTGGTGTGTCTGAAAAACTTCAAAGGATTTTCATGTCACATGAAATCACGGTCTATTTCAAACACTTAAAGACAGAAACTGGTTAGCCATAAATGACACAATGGGGTCTACTCCATTCAGTGTAGTGAAGAGTGCAGTGAGTGTTACACTAGAGAAAGTAAACAGCCACTCCATAAGAGAATGTACCTCAGCTCAGTTCCCAGCTCAGGACCCCAGTCTGCTATGCATCTCCATCTCAAAGACACTAACCACTCGTTTTGAAGATAGTGATGTACAAATCTTAGCAAGCGAAATAAATGGTTTGAGAGGGGAGTTAAAGAAGCAATTTTTGTTTGGAAAGACAATTCATCATTGAACAGTAATGTGGGCCTTAAACATCATCTATTTTCCTCTATCCTCAGACCTAAATCAAACCAAGGAAAACAACAGTGATAGCCAGTATGATAACAGATGTGAGATCACCCATTAGGGACCTGAACAGTTATTCAAAATATGACTGAGGCATAGTTTACACTTTACAGTCTAGTTCAATAGAGCTCATAAACAGAAACTGTAAACAGATAGGTGTTTGTTTCAGTGTAGTGTTTAACAACTTCTGATCCCAGATTAGAGCTCATTGTGTTCAAATTTTTTATATTGATTCATCGCATGTCCATTCTTGTTTGCTACTTGATTTTCGCCATTTTCTGGGCTCCGGATGCAGTTTTAATTAGTCCCTTCTGGGACATTGTCCTTAGCTTGGCCCTAGTAAGAATAAGAATAATAATTCGAAGAAGAATAAAAAGTAGAAGACACTCACCAGTTACTTGGTTAACTGCCGTGGCCCAAATATTTATACAACCAAAAAAAATGTAGTAATTTGAAAAATATGTAATGCATATATAGTAGGTGTCACTCAAAAAATCTACTTTAAAATGAATTCCTTCTCAAATTGAAATGCATTGTGAATGAGTTCTTATATTGACAAGATGGTTCATACTTTATGAAGTAGCAGTACACTGCACAAACCTGAGGGTTGTGGTCTCGGGCTGCTCTGTGCCACCTGCCTCTCTGACATGTTACTGTTGTTATTGTTAACCTGCAGACCGTTCTGCTTCATTAGCTGCATCAACTCTGACTCAAGAGTGGATATCTGCACAGAGAAATGCTAGTGTTAGTGACTGCAGTGCCTTTATCAACTTACAGAAAACAGGAATAAACATGCTCAATAATTATTTTTTGCACAGACAAAATTATATTTAAAAAGCACACATTCATGACCAAATTCAGCCGCGTTTTTGGTCACCTAATTTTGATCACCCCCAAAAATGTAAAAAAGGCAGACAGACACGTTAAAATAGGAAAACAATGAAAACAACAATTAAAATCTCTTTATAATCATAATGGCAAGGCAAGGCAAGTTTACATATTTACATAGCACAATTTGTACACCAGGTAATTGTTGCTTTACAGAATTAAAAATACATTAAAATCACAATACAACAAATTGAAACATAAGTAATCACAAATAATCATAATAAGATTAACCTCTTACAATTCTAGCTTTCATTTGATGTGTAGACTATTTGTGTGGGTGACGCAGAAGTATATGTACATTGCTGTAAAGTTGTGAAGTAGGGATGGTGGCCCGGGAGCGGGCTGTCGGAACGTTAATAGGTTAACATTAAAGAAGAAAAGTGCAGAATAAAAAACTTTCAGTCATATGCACAGCTAAAAAGAACTGTTTTGAGTCTGAATTTAAACATTATCAAAGTAGATCTTCAGGAAGACTGTTCCAGGTTTTAGCTGCATAAAACTGAAATGCTAATTCCCCATGTTTAGTCCTGACTCTGGGCACCAGCAGGAGGCCAGTCCCTGAAGTCCTCAGAATATGAGATGGTTCATATGGCACTAACATGTGGGAGTTGTACTTTGGTGCTAGGCCATGGAGAGACATACACACGCAGAGCTGCTTTAAAGTCTATTCTCTGAGCCACAGGAGCCAGTGCAGAGATCTGAGCACAGGATTTATATGCTTGTACTTCTTGGTACTTTCTGAGAAGCAGTATTCTCAATGTACTGCAGCTGTCTTAATGCTTGTTTGGAGAGGCCAGTGAGCAGGCCGTTACAATAGTCTACTACTAGCAACTACTACTACAACCTACTGGAGACAAATGCATGGAAAATGCAAGTCTCTGCAAGTCTGGTTTGACAGTATAACTTTGATTTTTGCTATGTTTTTTAGATGGCAAAAAGCTGCAGATGTGATTGATTTGACGTGGCTGTTAAAGTTCAAGTTTGAGTCCATTATTACTTCTAGCCTGATTTGAAGTTTTTTTTTTTTTTTTTATTTTTTTTATTTAATCTTTATTAAACCAGGAAAGTCCCATTGAGATTACTAATCGCTTTTTCAAGGGAGTCCTGGCCAAGACAGCAGCACAGTTACATTACATCACACACACATTTCAACACATCATAAAATGGATTCTTAAAAGCAATTACAAATCATAGACTTAATTTCTAAACCTTTCAACATAGATTTAAACTGAACTATTGAAGTCAGTTCTTATAATTTCAAGACTTTTTGTAAATGATTCCATGCTGAAGGCGCAGAATATTGAAATGCCACTTTACCAGTCTCTGTGCGGACACTTGGGACAGAAAGACGCATGTAGTTTTGTGATCGCAGAGCATAATGTCCATCTGTTTTATGTTGAATATACGTGCTTAGATATGGAGAGAGCAGACCCATAATCCCTTTATAAATGAACATGTACCAGTGACTTAGCCTGCGAGTGTCCAGTGCTGCCCAACAACACGTGTGTACACTTCACAGTGGTGTGTCCGAGGCTTACAGTTTGTGATAAATCGCAGAGAAGCATGGTAAACAGAGTCCAGCAATTTTAGTTCTTGGGTTGGGGCATTCATATAGATAACATCTCCATAATCTAAAATGAGTAAAAACGTTGCTGCAACAAGTCTCTTCTTTGCATTAAAAGAGAAACATAACTTGTTTCTAAAATAAAAGACAATTTTCAGTCTTAGCTTTTTAAGTTGTTCAACGTGTGCTTTAAAAGAAAGACTATCATCAATTGCTTCTATTTTTGTCCCCTGAAGAGGAACAACAGAAGGAATGTTCTGAGAATTACTGTGAATAGCATTAGTTTGGTCTTGCCTGCATTTAAAGAGAGGTCTAATTGTAAAAAAAAAAAGTGTGCTGAACTATATTAAAAGCATTTTGCAATGTAACAACACTGGTGGCAAGAGTTTTGGAAAAAACAATATCATCAGCATAGAAATGATCATTTATATCAATGAGATCTTGGCCCTTGCGGCACTCCTTTTGTCAGAGAGAGAGTCTCACAGCACATATTATCTGATTTAGTACACTGAGATCTATTTGAGATAGTTGCAAATCCATCCAACAGCTGTAGCAGACAGTCAATGCTTTTGACAAATCAATGAATAGTGAGGTACAGTGTTGTTTGTTGTCTAAACCTGTTGAGATGTAATTTATTACCTTCAGAGTTGCAGTTAAATCCTAAATCCTGACTGAAATTTAGATAAAATATTTTTAGAGTGTAAATATTCTGTTAACTGTTCATTCACCAGAGATTCCAAAGTTTTTTTTATAGAATACAGAGTTTGCAAAAAGGTCTATAATTATTTAGAATTTTTGGATCGCCACCTTTGAACAATGGAGTGACAAATGCCAATTTCCGTAGTGCTCGCGGTTAAGTTAAAAATGTATGTCAGGGGTTGGTTTACAAAATCAGCTGCATTTTTCAGAAAATAGGCATCAACTGTTTTACAGAGAGAGACTGGAAATGACAGCCAACACTTTCTCTATGTTTCTGTTGGCCAAAGACTATGACTTGAGTCTTGTCTGAGCTTAGTTGGAGAAAGTTATTTTGCATCCACACACTGATCTGTTGGATGCAGTGGCAAAGTGAATTCACTGGTCCATATTCACCTGCTGCCAGTGAGACATAGATCTGAGTGTCATCTGCAGAGTTGTGGTAGGACACATTATTGTTGCGTATTAACTGGCCTAACGGCAGCATGTATATATTGAGTGAGAGGGGTCCCAGGATTGATCCCTGGGGCACCCCACAGGTCAGGGACATTTTATCTGAGACACATTTTCCAATTTCAATAATGAACTCCCTGTTTTCTAGATAAGACTTGAAACAGTTTAGTGCCATATCAGAGATGCCCACCCAGTCCCCTAGTCTCTGTAAGATGATCCCATGATCCACAGTGTCAAAGGCAGCACTCAGATCTAACAGGATCAAGACTTTGCCTGTATCAGTGTTCAGGCGGATGTCATTCATCACCTTGATAAGTGCTATGGTGGGGTCTAAAACCTGACTGAAGAAGGAGTTATTCATTTGGAGAAAGTTAATAAGCTGTTAGTAAACTACTTTTTCGAGGACTTTGCCTAAAAATCGGCAGATTTGACATTGGTCGGTATTGTGGCATCAAGACTGCTCTTCTTTAGAAGAGGCTTGATAACCACAGTTTTCAAAGCTCTTGGGAATGCTTCAGATTGATGTGACACATTAACTATGCAAACGAGTGGTGACAGAAAACTGTTGAGCACAGACTTTAGAAAGTTAGCGGGTAACATATCTAGGCAGCATGTAGATGAAGTCAGAGTGGTGACAATCTCTTGGACAGTTTTCTCAGTAACAAGTGCACCGTGAGTCGGCTCCAGGTGGCAGTAGGGGTGTTATTTGCGTTGTGGAATTGATGGCATTTTAATGCTCTGAACCTTGTCTCTAAAGAATGCGGCAAACTCAGTGCACTTAGATGTGGAAATTAGTTCAAATGACACCGGAGCTGGAGGGTTTGTTAATCTGTTAACTGCAAACAGGACACGAGAGTTGTTACTGCAATTTCCAATAATGTCCGAAAAATACTTCTTCCTTGTTATGTCAGACATAAACACACAACATGAGAACACAATAACATGATATTAGACTATTTACAATAGAAGTGCCTCAGTCTAGAGCAGTGCTTCTCAATTATTTTCTATCATACCCCCCTATGAAGAAGAAAACATTTTGCGCCCCCAATATTTATTTAAATTAAATAAATATCAAAATAATACATTCAAATTAAATAAATATCTAATTAAAACAAGCAATTTAGCAATTTAGTATGCCACCTTATATGATGCTAACAGTGCTTGTTGGTTTACTTAAGTGACATTCACAAAGCGGGATGATTATTGGCAATATTCGGAACGTTTAGCTGAAAAAACTCCAGCATCTTATCAGCGTGACTGAGGTGTAATGAGGTGGCGCCTTAACTTATTTGGCTTCATACTGTCCGCTGCCACAGCAGACACCGGTCTGTCCTCGTGTCCCACCGGAGTCACGGTGAAGCCAAGCGCTCCATACTTTCTTGTCTTACTTTTCAGTGACTTTCGTACGTCTCATTACCTCCGTCTATCTCCGCCTTTCTTTTCATCCCTGTTAAAATGTTTTCCATAGTGTCTCTTTAGCAAAAGTGTCTCTTGTTCACTGCTCTGTGTCACGATCTGTTCGCTCTCTCCTGCTGTTTGCTGTGCTGCGTACGCGCTACCTACAGTACTACAGTGTCATACGCGCCCCCCCTGGCATCTCCCCCCAGGAGGGCACGCCCCACTATTTGAGAACCACTGGTCCAGAGAATAAAGAGCCCAAGACAAATGGATAGTCATCTATGAGTACAGGACTGCTGCGTTTTCAACCAGTCCATGGCACTTTTTGCTTATCTTTAACCATATCAACCTTCATTGCACTGCATTACCTGTGTTTTTGTCTAGCCATGTTTCGGTTCAAATATAAAATCAAGATTAAAGAAGAGATACAATCATTAATTAAAAATGACTTGTTACATAAAGATCTGACAGTGAGCACAGCAGTAATGCATTATACATATTTCAATACTTTTGTCTCTATTGTACGTTTTTCATTTTTTTGTTATTTATTAGACATTTTAGTTCATTTAAACCGTAAATATGTTTATTTGTAAAAATACTGATGCGATATTAAGTGCATAAATGTATAACATAAGTTACTAGTCCTAAAAATTACACTATAGCATGAAAAATGTAAAATAATGCCCAGGTGGACTATGGCAGGTCATGAAGGGTTTTAACCACCCAGAGGATGACCAGTCTTAGTGACAGTGGCTATATCTGATCATAGTTAAGATTTAAGTGGGGCTATTTACACTTTGATGACCAGTGCTTTTTAATACCCAGTAAGAAAAAAAAAAAAAAAAAAAAAAAAAAACTGTCTTTAAGTTCACTTAAAAAAAAAAGAACCAGTCTTTTGATCAGCTCTTTCAAAAGAAAGGAGTCCTATCACTTTAGGTAACACTTAATACTGACAGTATTGTTCTATCAGGCACATTAATATTAAGAGCTATCCTTTGTTGCAGTGTGTAATGGAAATTAAAATATTGTGTCATTATTTTACCTTTTAGAAATCACATGGTCTCGTAACTAAAACTCATTTGGTTTGGTCGTCAAAGACAGTGTTAGAAAAACCTTTCTCACGTCAACCCTTTTGTTCCCTTTTGGTGGCTAGACTTGTTAAGATGTGTTGTAATGCAAGTGAAAGTAGATGCAACCAGACCATACAGTCGGCTTTCAATTCCTCCCTATTGACCCCCTGAGGGGACCCAGCTCATGAATGTCTTCAGGAGCTGGTCTGACCACACCTCAACAGAAGTACCACACTCCCTCCCCTGAAGTGTTCACATCTCGTATTGTTTCTACTCCACATGCTACTTCACACCTTGTATTGTCTCTACTCCAAATGTTACCTCCTGAGGAGAACTGGCTCCTGAATGTCTCCAGGAGCTGGACTGACCACCCCTCAATGGGAGTGTCACATGCTTACTTTGAAATGTATGTCCTCTGGTCATCTCAAACTATATAAACTGGGTGCTTTCCAGCATTCAGGGTCTGACATAAGGGGAGATGCTGTCGGACCTATTTCTTGCAAGAAATAAACTCTTTGTGTTTGCTTCAACATTCATCAGAGCCTGCAAAAGGAGTCTTATTTCCATGACAAGTGGATTATCAAGGTTGACTAGGAACAAAAAAGTAGGCAGAGATTGGAGGAAAAATACTTCTTCACTTCCAGCAGACTAGCCACATATTGCTGCCCTCCTTCGATTACCTTAAGAATTACATAATGTGCATAAGGTACAGTTAGATTTTAAGGCCGAGCCTAGCGGCAGCCACAACACACAGCAATGCAATAGCAATTTCCCTTTGACATGTATCTGAATTTAACAAAGTTCTCAAAGACAATGATGGTAGACCGAGGCTTAATATTTCTATAAGGAGCTTTTTCCTGGCTTCAGCGTATTCTCTATTGAAGCAACTGACTCGTCTTTATTACAGTGAGCACAACTGTCTAAGTGCTTCCCTATTTGGGCCAGGCTCTTTGCCAGCCCACAGTGCCCAAGCCTCAGCGTAGTGAGAATAACCTGTTCTCTCTGTTCTCCATACTCACCTATCCTTTCTGACATTATTCTGTAATCTATGGTAGTGCCTCCCTTTTTTCTCACCATCTCATTTCTCCTGCCACTTTCTCAGAACAAGTTCATTACCTAGACTTGGACCCTCAGACTCTCTTTCAGCCCCACATGAGCAGATACCCAGTCAAATACCGCGCTGCATCCCTGTTGCTCTAATCTTTGCATCACCATTAAAATTTCACACATTATATCAGGCCTTGCTCCTTCTCCTCCTCCTCTTTCCAGCACTATTTAAGCCGACATGGAGTCTGGCAATCACCTTCTGTTCTCCACTTGGCTCCACCCACAACAACGCCCACAATAACCCAACAAGCTCTGCTGTGAATACACATAGCCTCACATAGATGTCTTCACCCATCTGTATAGACTTGGATGAAGCTGTTCCATTTCTTCAGCAGATACTCCTCCACAAAAACTGAGTAGTTAACTGCAGAATTATCATTTATTGCTTTTTAATTGACAGGTCAACATCCACCACTGGACAAAGTAACAGAGGTTCCAACATGTAGAGCGCACCATTTCTACTCCCTCCTGTTCAAGCTCTCCTAATGATCCTTTGATACACCCCAAGAAATTCAATTTCTACTTTCTTCTCCTGCAAACTCCCTGCAGTCTGCAATCAGGGATGCTTATGGAAGAGCTGTTTTATTTCCTTTCAGCTAAATACAGTAGTTAAGGGCCAATCTAGTACATCCCAGGCTAAATGGGGTCTCCCCAGCTTCAACCAAAAGTGCGGGAATCAATGTAGTACGAAACACTCCTGTGCAGAGCCTGAATGTTTTCGCTTGGAACACATCTGGCATATGTAACGCAGACATTGCATCTGAATGATATGCAGTACTGTGAGACAAATCTTAACATAACATGGCCTGGTAAACCATGTCATTACATTTACTAACCATTTTGCCAATATCTTCTTTATCAGTCAACATCTGCTCAAAGCGACTCCAAGAAATTTGAGTTGTCACTTTCTGTAATGGTTCTTGTAAAGCTTCAAAACACATTCTCCTAATTTGCACAGCTTTCCTTCCTAGCCTTGTCAATTGCTCTTCTAGCCTCAGTTTTTAACCTCTTATACTCAATAGCAAAGCTCACGATTTTCCAAATCTTAAATATCTTATTAAAACTACAAGCAGTGATAAAGGGCCCTCGCAACCTTTGCCACTGCAGAAGGGCCCGCCACAGTGGTAGAGCTGCATATCAACGTTAGCTTGTTTGTTTGATTCAATATTTCCACTGTCATGTTGGAGATAAATGTTTACGGCCCATTGTAACTTTGCAGGGGGCACTGGAGAGCCATTTTTAAAGATAGAATTTTAATTCATACATTATTTTGCTCATCAAAATACACAGATGCTACATTGGGTTTGTCTGAATCCGACAACATTTGCAAAAGTTACTTTCAAAATGCCCGCTTAATTAAGACCACAGCCTGACACTTATGTAAATTCTTCTAACAACTTTTGACCCCAGATATGTCCTTATGATGCTGCCTCAGATTGGATAAAAATCCTACAAATTTGTTAAAGTAAGATAAAATAAGATAAGATAAGATATGCCTTTATTAGTCCCACAGTGGGGAAATTCCAGTATTGCACCCCACAGTTAAAGAACAGAAGGAAAATGGTACAGGCAATAAAACAAGATAATGGATAAATAGCTAAAAATAATTTAAAAAAATAGACTTAAAAATAAACTAAAAATAGACTCTAATATAACATCTTCGTAAAGTGACTTGAGTATTGCACATAGGTGTGGTCGAATGACACATGTTCAGCGTTAACAGTGTTCATTGTACAGTCTGACAGCAGCAGGAAGGAAAGACCTACGAAACCTCTCCTTCACACAGCAAGGGTGAATCAGTCTGTCACTGAAGCTGCTCTCCAGGGCAGACAGAGTGTCCTGCAGGGGGTGAGACTCGTGGCCCAACATAGAAATGACCTTAGCCAGGACCCTCCTGTCCCCCACCTCCTGCACTGAGTCCAGAGGACAGCCCAGGACAGAGCTGGACTTCTTGATGACCTTGTCCAGCTTCTTCCGCTCCCTCTCTGTGATGCTGCTGTTCCAGCAGACCACACCGTACAGGATGGCTGATGCCATGGCTGAGTCATAGAAGGTCTTCAGGAGTGGCCCTCTCACTCCAAAAGACCTGAGTCTCCTCAGGAGATAGAGCCTGCTCCAGTCCAGTTTGTTGTTCAGATGAACACCCAGGTACTTGTATGAGTCCACTCTCTCAATGTCCCTTCCCTGGATATTCACTGAGGGGGCAGTAGAGTGGCGTCTGCGGAAGTCCACCACCATCTCCTTGGTCTTCTCTGCATTGAAAGTCCTGTGTTAGTCCTCTGTAGAGTGCTAGATTTAGGACATCTGTATAATTGGATTCCAAAATGGCCGCCTTAACATCAGAGTTAGGGTGTGGTCCCCATAGATTTTTTGCTCAGGTTCACATAAAGGGTGTGCATACCAAATTTTTCTCTACGATAAACAAAAATATTTCTTCTTTTTTTTAAGATAGAAGTTTAAGTTGCACATCATCCAGGTCTAGGTCCTTCAAACACACAAACATCACATGTTTGTGTGTTTCCCACATTTTAATCTGAAAATGTTTGCAAAATTTCAGGGATTTTTTGTGATTCCTGTGTGCTGTTTTGCCCTTTTGTGTCTTTGGTCTTGGTCTATGATAACAGTGTACACTGTTTAGCTCGAGTATAGTACACACAGAGAGCGTGCAGTATTTAAGTACACAGACTATAGCACATGCAGAGAGAGCATGCAGTATTTAAGTACGCAGGCTATAGCAGTGTTATAATGGCAATCTGTGTTTAAATAGTTGATCATTCAAGTGTTATTTAGTGTCACAATGATTGAAAGACTGTAACTGTAAAAGTTCTAATTAAATCTAACACCTTATTATCTGCGTGGCTTTACTTTATTATAGTTTATATTTTGCCGCTATTGATACTGTATTGCATCATGTCGCTTGGTTTCAGATGACAGTTTATAGCCAACAGTATTTAACCTTTTATGGGCTGCCTATGCATTATTTTATATTTTTAACTAAGTTATGACTTTTACAATCCCCGCACTTTAAATTCCATTAATAATTTATAAATAAGATCATATTTAAAAATTATAAGTATTTAAATTTACCAAAATGCCCAATAAATCACTATATACACATTTTTACTGAATATAAATGAAATAAAAATGTTTAGAGGCCCCACATTAATGAACATGTTTATTTATAAATGCCCAGTAGAGACAAAAGTATTGTAATTTTTTTTTTTTTTTTTTTTTTTTTTTTTTTAACAAAACAATGAAATTATAATTGCATTGTTTTCCTATTATTTTGAGGAGTGCAATTAAAATGTTTTGTGGGGAAATGAAAGCCCCTTGTATGAAAAGAGTAAAATCAAGGGGGGCCTGGGGTGGGTGCTCGACAGCGAGCGCCTGGTGGCCGGGCCCCGTGGGCTCAGCCCGAAGGAGTGACGTGGGGCCGTCCTCATGTGGACCCACCACCCGCAAGAGGATCCCTAAGGGGCTGGTGCATGGAGATCTGGGCAGCGGTCGAAGGCGGGAACCTCTACGACCGGATCTCTGGACATGGAGACTGGCTCTGGGGACATGGAATGTCACCTCGCTGGGGGAAAAGGAGCCTGAGCTTGTGCAGGAGGTTGAGCGTTACCGACTAGATATAGTCGGCCTTGCCTCCATGCACAGCTTGGGCTCTGGAACCCAACTCCTTGAGAGGGGCTGGACTCTCCATTTCTCTGGCGTTGCCTACGGGGAGAGGCGGCTTCGTGTTGGGGTTCACCCCGGTGAACGAGAGGGTCGCGTCCCTGCGCCTTCGGGTCGGGGACAGGTCTCTCACTGTTATGTCAGCCTACGGGCCAAACAGCAGTGCAGACTACCCGACCTTCTTGGAGTCCGGGGACTCCATTGCTCTCCTGGGGGACTTCAACGCCCATGTGGGTAATGACAGTGACACCTGGAGTGGCGCGATTGGGAAGAACGGCCTCCCTGATCTGAACCCGAGCGGTGTTTTGTTATTGGACTTCTGTGCTAGGCACAGTTTGGCCATAACAAACACCATGTTCGAGCACAAGGGTGTCCATCAGTGCCACCAGGACACCCTAGGTTGGAGGTCGATGATCGACTTTGTTGTCGTGTCATCTGATCTCCGGCCGCGTGTCTTGGACACTCGAGTGAAGAGAGGGGCTGAGCTGTCAACCGATCACCACCTGGTGGTGAGTTGGATCCGCTGGCAGAGGAGGAAGCCAGACACACCTGGCAGGCCCAAGCGCATTGTGAGGGTCTGCTGGGAATGTCTGGCAGAGCCTTCTGTCAGGGGGGTCTTCAACTCCCACCTCCGGGAGAACTTCTCCCTGATCCCGGGGGAGGTTGGAGACATGGACTCCGAGTGGGCCATGTTCTCCACCTCCATCTCCAGCTGTGGTCGTAAGGTCTGCGGTGCTTGTCGCAGCGTCAATCCCGGAACCCGGTGGTGGACACCGGAAGTAAGGGATGCCGTCAAGCTGAAGAAGGAGTCCTATAGAGCTTTGTTGGCTCGTGGGACTCCTGAGGCAGCCGATGAGTACCGGCGGGCCAAGCGTGCCGCGGCTCGTGCGGTCACAGAGGCAAAAACTCGAGGTTGGGAGGAGTTTGGGGAGGCCATGGAGGAGGACTATCGGACGGCCTCAAAGAAATTCTGGAAAACCGTCCGACGCCTCAGGAGGGGGAAGCAGTGCTTCACCAACACTGTTTACGGTGCGGGTGGAGAGCTGCTGACCTCTACTGGGGATGTTGTCAGGCGGTGGAAGGAATACTTTGAGGATCTCCTCAATCCCCCTGTCATGTCTTCTGAGGAGGAAGCAGACGAGATCCGTCCCGATCTTTGGATCTTCCGTCTTTGGATGTTGTTGGACTGTCTTGGCTGACACGTCTCTGCAACATCGCATGGCGGTCGGGGACAGTACCACTGGACTGGCAGACCGGGGTGGTGGTCCCTCTGTATAAGAAGGGGGATCGGAGGGTGTGTTCCAATTACAGGGGAATCACACTCCTCAGCCTTGACGGTAAGGTCTATTCCAGGGTACTGGAGAGGAGAATTCGACCGATAGTCAAACCTCGGATTCAGGAGGAGCAGTGTGGTTTTCGTCCTGGTCGTGGGACACTGGGCCAGCTCTATACTCTCCATCAGGTCCTCGAGGGTTCATGGGAGTTTGCCCAACCAGTCCACATGTGTTTTGTGGACTTGGAGAAGGCATTCGACCGTGTCCCTCGTGGTGTCCTTTGGGGGGTGCTCTGGGAGTATGGGGTCCAGGGCCCTTTGCTAAGGGCTGTCCGGTCCCTGTATGACCGGAGCAGGAGCTGTGTTCGCATTGCCGGCAGTAAGTCAGACCTGTTCCCGGTGCATGTTGGACTCCGCCAGGGCTGCCCTTTGTCACTGGTTCTGTTCATTATATTTATGGACAGAATTTCTAGGCACAGCCAGGGGCTGGAGGGGGTCTGGTTCGGGAACCACAAGGATCTCATCTCTGCTGTTTGCGGATGATGTTGTCCTGATGGCTTCTTCGAGCCAGTACCTGCAGCAGGCACTGGGGCGGTTTGCAGCCGAGTGTGAAGCGGCTGGGATGAGAATCAGCTCTTCCAAATCCGAGGCCATGGTTCTTGACTGAAAAAGGGTGGTTTGCCCCCTCCGGGTGGGTGGGGAGTCTCTGCCTCAAGTGGAGGAGTTCAAGTATCTCGGGGTCTTGTTCACGAGTGAGGGAAGGATGGAGCGTGAGATTGACAGGCGGATCGTCTGCAGTGATGCGGTCGCCGTATTGGTCCGTTGTGGGGAAGAAGGTTTACCGGTCAATCTACATTCCTACCCTCACCTATGGTCATGAGCTCTGGGTAATGACCGAAAGGACAAGATCGCGGATACAAGCGGCCGAAATGAGTTTCCTCCGCAGGGACTAAGGGAGATGAGTTTTCTCCCTTAGGGATAGCGTGAGGAGCTCAGTCACACAGGAGAAGCTCGGAGTAGAGCCGCTGCTCCTACACGTCGAGAGGAGCCAGCTGAGGTGGCTCAGGCATTTGCTCAGGATGCCTCCTGGACACCTCCCTAGGGAGGTGTTCTGGGCATGTCCCACTGCAAGGAGGCCCCAGGGAAGACCCAGGACACGGTGGAGGGACTATGTCTCTCGGCTGGCCTGGGAACGCCTTGGGGTCCCACCGGAGGAGCTGGAGGACGTGTCTGGGGTGGGGGAAGTCTGCGAGTCCCTGCTCAGACTGCTGCCCCCGCGACCCGGCCCCGGATAAGCGGAAGAAAATGGATGGATGGATGTGGGGAAATTAGGTGACAGAAAACAGCAGAATTCACATCATGAATGTGTTCTTTTAAAAGATAATTTTGTCCACTTTTATGTGTAAAATAATTATTACTGTTTTTACTGTAAAAAAAGGGCCTCTTGCAAAAGCTCTCAAAATGATTATGTATCTCTGTGTTTCAGACCCAAACTGCTCTCACAAGACTAGACCTACATGGGAGTTCATGCAAAAACAACTATTTATACTGAAAAAAACGTACTAACAAACAATGTATTTATATAAAGACAGATTAAACTGGTGAATCATGAGTTCATTTTGCCATAGTGAGCAGTTTTTAAACTTCCAAATTTTATCTTAAATGTTTAACTTAACATTTTGGAATTTTGACCAACTAAGAAGTGCAGCATGTACCATTCAAAGTCTGGAAGTTAAGGATAACTTTGTTGTTCTTTTATCCATGGCAAAGGCACTTGGAGCTAGCTATAACTAACCAGCTAACTCTACTACAGAATTTTTACAACAATGCAACAGACTTTCCACACGAAATATGGCAGAAGATGTTCCAGAGGGAATGACCTGTCTCATCACCGACTGAAACGACAAAGTGAAGTGAGAGAGAGGCTTAGGAGAGGCTTTCCTGTCTCCAGAGTTTACCTGGTGCCCCCTGGAGCCTGCTGTGATGCCAAAGTGTGATGACAATATCTGTTGGACTGAACTGTGACTTTTGTTTCATTTTTAAAAATTAGTAATGTATTTTACATTCCATGTCCCCAGAGCCAGTGTCCATGTCTGGAGATCCGGCCGTTGAGGCCCCCGCCTTCGACTGCCGCCCAGATATCTTCGTACCCACCCCTCACAGCGCCTCCCGCAGTTGGTGGGTCCATGGGAGGACGGCCCCACGTTGCTCCTTCGGGCTGGGCCCGGCCGGCCCCGTGGGGAAAGTCCCAGCCACCAGGAGCTCGCTGGTGAGCACCCACCCCAGGCCTGGCTCCAGGGTGGGGCCCTGGTAACGCCAGTCCCAGTGACGTAACTGGCCTTGTTCTGGTACGTATCACGGGGGGCTTCTGTGTGTGGGTGTATGTAGAGATATATGTAGCGAAGCACATGTGTGGACATACGTAGAAATATATGTAGAGATGTACATGTGTAGGCATATATATATCGCTCTACATGTGTGGGTGTATGTACGTAGAGATGTACATGTGTGGGCGTAGCTGAACAGGTGCACACCTAAAAGCAGTCTCTAAAAGAACAAAATCATATTTACTTTGAGAAAAACGGTGGAATTAAGTGATATATATAGTATATGATATATATAGTATATATAGTTCCCTTCTTTCTTCGTTGAGCCCCTCAAAATGTGGGCATAATGTGTAGCAGAGGTGTAGTTACCCGGATTTGTAGACCCTGGATCTCAGCCAGGTGAGCCTTCTCAGCTTCCTCCAGTCTTCTGCGCTCTGCATCCTCCTTTTGCAGCAGCTCAACCTCCCTGCCAACACAACAGCACACACCACACATGAGAAGATATCAGAAAACACAGTTTCAGCTTGTGATGTAATGTGGTAATACAGAAAGTGCTTCACTGTATTTTGAAACCCCACTCATCTTCACTAGAATGATTAGTTTGATTTCAGACCTGGAATTACCAGTCTCTACTAAACAAAAGATGAACGGTAGCTGTTAACATCACAAGGTGGAAGAAAGTATTTTGGTGATAAAGAGGAACTAATAATAAAGGATTACTCGTGTGAGTGAAACAAAACACAACTGTAGGTATTTTGTTGAGATGGTAATAATATAATTATAACATCAACACATTGGATATAACATCCAACTGCATGTCTGCACCACATGTATAGGAGTGACAATCCACCTTATCTCCTAGCTGCAAGTTGTATCTATGTCCTGTATAAGGGGCAGAGAAAGGTATCACAGGTGCTGCTAGGTTTATGCCTAATGTGGAATTGTTTATTTAAATGTGTGACGTAATAGTCATATGGAACAATAATCATTCTTTGTAATTCATTTATTTTTTTGATAACGATTAGTAGAAATTAAATTAAATACTGCTACTAATCAGAACATGAATTTGTGGTCTATCAATGTAAAATAAAAAACTGAAGAGGGTAGAATGCCTTTAGGGGCTTGGAAACATTTCTAGTGTTCACAAAATGCTTTGATTTCAGCATGATTTCAAGGAACAGGCTCATTGCCAACTGTAGCTCTGAGCTGTCAGTTGGGACAAGGGCTGGTGCTCCCACATCAGCCTGGCACTGTCAGCTTCGGGCCGGCCAGGTAGTAAAGGACTGGGTGAGGACCACATCTGTGGTCCAAAAGTCCAAAAGTGCTGTTTCATGAGATGTCAGGTTTCTTTCCTAGGCCACATGATAGGGGAGAGGAGAGTGAACACCATGGATGAAGTGCATGGTGTTAAGAGTTTCCTGGGTCTGGCGTCATATTATTTGGAGGAGCCTTATAATTTGTGAAAGGATCCTCCTGCACTGCAGCACCCATAAAGGGGGTCTTTTATGTGGTCAGAGGAGTGCCACTCTGCATTTGCAGAATACCGTTGCACTCCTCTGAATGCCATTGTCCTCTCACCTCCCGATCCAAATCTTCCCTTCATCCTCTTTACTGATGCCTGCAGAACTGACCACCCAACCCTACAATAGCTCATGTCACGCCACAGTAATGCGGATGCTCTCTCTTTCACCGACCCTGCTTCACGAGTGACTGTCGTTACTGCGCAAAGAAGTCCCAGGAAAACATGGAGCTACAGCAGGCAGCAAGTGTGCAACTGTTGGCTTGGATGAACCGACCTATCATGGACTAGTGAACATGATTACAGCTGAGTGTGCCTGTCAGCAGGAACTAGACAGTGAGATCAGCTGGGTGCTCATACACCAACAGCTCAATTTGACTAATATTACCACCCTCTCTAGAGCTATCAAGAGACTTTGATCAATGTGGGAGGCCTCACACTAATGTGCCGAGGTATTACAAAGAGGTTGGAAAGACCCAAGGACAGGGGCAATGAGATGGCAGATTGCAGTTCTGCAGTCACTATGATAGGCTGTTGACAAGCACACTCCTCTGTCAGCGGCAAGGATTCTTCTGGGGCCAAGAGAGGAGAGATGTGGAGAACCACTGCACATCTCATAAGGGGCCCAATGGTCCTTTCCCTCTGACAGAGGAAGGAAAATTTGAAACCCATGATGATTGTGGACTGATTTAAAATCTCTCTGATTTTTGCTGTCTTAAAAACATAAAAAAAAAAACCAAGGAGACAGTAAAGATTAGATTATTTTAAATACGTTGCAGCAGTTCAAAGTTACTCCTCATGTTATGCATTCTGAGCATGCTACTTATTCACCACTGTGAGTGTAAATGCTTTTCACAGCTTTCAGAGGCCAAAGTGGAGTTTTGCCATCACAGTAATACTGACAACAACTAGCATGCCAACAGTTAAATTTCTTTATAATTAGGTGTGAACAGAGCAGAATGGCCTCATTTTGTCATCAAAAGCTGCTTTTATAACATCTATAGTGGTCCAAGACAAATTTTGTCCAACATGGAAAAACTCTGACACTTTAAACTTGCATTTCTAATTAATTAACAATCAACATTTTTACTTCTGCTGGTAGTCCTTGATGAGCTTCTTGGCCTTGCTGTACTTCTTCTCCAGGGCCTGGTACTGGGCCTGGGCCTCCTTCAGATGTTCATTGACTGTGTGACACAGCGTTTGAGCTTCAATCCAGTAGCTCTCCAGCTTCAGCATCCTCTCCTTGTTCTCCTCGATGCTGGCCTTCAGCTGGCTCTTCTCCTTCTCCCAGCGCTGCTTCTCACGCTCCACTGATGCTAACTGCAACACAACCAAACAAATGTATCTATCTATCTATCTATCTATCTATCTATCTATCTATCTATCTATCTATCTATATATATATATATATATATATATATATATATATATATATATATATACATACATACATACATACATTCAGGGACTACAGATGGAAACTAGCTTCGGCTATAATCTGGTGCAAAGCATCTATTAATGTTTTTTTGCACACTGTCCCTTCAAATAAACTAATAAACTAACTAAACATACATACATACATACACACACACATATATATATACACACACACACACACACACACACCCACACACACCCCCCCACACACACACACACACATATATATATATGTAGGATGAGATGGAGTATTCCAAACATTAAAGTTCAAAAGTGCTAAAACGTGGTTGAGGGGTCCTACCTTGTTCTTCAGCTTCTGGATCTCGGCCTCGGTCACTGTGTGTTTGATCTGCAGCTGTAGGACACACAGAGAGGGAAAGGGATGAATGAGGGCAGAGAGAGAGAAGGGGGTGGGTGCGGGGGTGAGAGAATCTGCACAGGCTCCATGGAATACATCCAAACACACCCAGCAACACACGGCCATTTAAAAAAGGCTGAATTACACAGAAAAATAAAACTGCAAGCAGTGATAAAGGCCCTCACCACTCCTTGCGACCGCAGGGTACATGCCACCGTGAATTTTGCACCTCTCGTTCCCACTTACATTGCCCCTCAAAATCAGTGTCTATAAAATACTACTCCATTCAATCCAATAAGACCATTCATGACATTTTCAAGCCTGCACAGTTGGAAATAGAGGTATGTCTACATTGACTTTTTTGCTCAGTATGTGTGCAATAAATTTACTAAATTTCAATCATCTATGACAAACTTTTTTTTTTTTTTTTCATCCCAGTTAACCTAAACCCATGTGTTTCTATGACAAATTTTGGACGTTGCCATGGCAACATGATTGCAAGGTGATTGTTCTCATTGGCTTTTTTGTTCAGTATGGCAATACAGATTTCCATGTATTTCCACATTTCAAATGTTTCTGACAAAGTAATTGATTGGAGCAATGTCATGTCTCAGCTATGTAAATTATATATCAATGTCTTCAGATCATCATTGTTCACAAAATGTACATTAATGCTGGACAATGGAAAACTGCATATTTGACGTTGCCATAATGTAATACTTCAAAAAACGCCATTTTTCTTTGCAGGTTGGCCACACCCACAATTTATGACTTAGTAAAATTCAAAAGAGTAGCCTATAATCCCACATGGGTCTAGTTCATTTTGACCAATTTGCAAGTTGAATGAAAATCCATGACATAAAAAATTCAAATGTGAGAGGTAAAATGTCCTTACCAAAGTTTAAATGTTTCTGACTTGTTGACTGATTTTTCGTGTCCCATTCAAAATTTCAAGTGGGCGCTGTAAAGCATTTTTCTATCACTATTACTATCTACTTCTATCAATAATGCATGCACTTGGAAAACAATTTGTGCCTTTGAAACATGTTACAGGCCAAATCTCTATAAATCTATATGTACTGTATACATATATCCTGGCCCCTTTGTCAAATTTTAGAACCCATTGTGGCCCGTGTGTCAAAACGTTTGCCCACCCCCGCAGTGTGTGGCCTGCTCAGGGGGGCTGTATAAATGCTGTGATCAGCAGACAGACAGTGTGGGGCTGTATGCCTGATGTAAATGAGATTATAACAGCAGGAGCAGCATGGCTTGGTCCCTGTGGAGGAAAGCAGAGAGAAGCCATTAGTCTGAGTCATGAGGCAGAGGAGACGCTTAAGAGGAGAGAGCAGTCCCATGCACTGTAGTACCTCCACTAACACCCCGCATTCATCTGTGTCATACAAGTCTAGAGGGAAGGCCTCACTTTCCACAGCAAAAGCATCAGACACTGGTAACTAAAAATGTGACCAGCCAGTCCCTCCTATGTTCTGTTGAAATGCAGAAGGGTCTGGAGTACTGAACCATAAAGTTCATCAAACAACTGACATAACTGGCCTACTGCCTCACCAATAGGAGACAACAAGGAAGAAAGATCACCCTTGAGTGTGTGCAGAGGTCTTGAGTAGACTACTGCCCCTGCGACTGGAAAGTAAAAGAAAAAGGAAATATTCCAGGCCTGTATGTTGTACTGTAATGCTGCCACTGTGAGCACTACATGCAGTAGCTCAGTTGGCACAGCGCTTGACCTAAGTTCAAAAGGTTGATGGCTTGAATCCTACCTCTCACAATGAGTACGACAGTGGTTAGAGTGTTGGTTCCCCAACCCAAAGGTCGGAGGATCGAGTCCCGCTCGGACCAAGTTCTGTCGTTGTGTCCTTAGGCGAGACACTTCACCCAAATTGCCTAGTGTGAAAGTGGTGTGTGCGTGAATGATAGGTGGTGGTCGGAGGGACCGATGGTGCAGATTGGCAGCCTCGCTTCCGTCAGTCTGCCCCAGGGCAGCTGTGGTTACAATAGTAGCTTACCATCACCAAGTGTGATGAATGAATGAATAATGACTATAGTGTAGCGCTTTGAGAGGCTTTGACAAGCCTGTAAAGCGCATTACAAGTGTAAGCCATTATTATTATTCTTATGTATTATTATGCACAGAGAAGCTTTGGCGCCGCTCGCGCTCTGAGCAGTCTCTGAAGGCATGGAAGCTCTGCCTGCTCACTTATAAGGCCGCTCTGCGGAAAGCCCGAACTAGATACTATTCAAATCTAATAGAAGTAAACAAAAATAACCCCAGATTTTTGTTCAGCACTGTAGCCAGGCTGGCAAACTCCCACACTGCTAATGAGTCTCTTATCCCCTCGAACATTAGTTGTGATGACTTTCTTCACTTCTTTGATTACAAAATCACAACCATTAGAGACAAAATTAACAAAGCTACTCCAAAAATCAGCTCTGAGCAAATCCAGTCTGTAATGCCAATATCCCATATGGACCCTCTAATAATATTAGATAAATTTACTCCTGTTGATGAGGTGGAGATTACCTCAGTCATCATGTCGTCAAAACCATCAACCTGTTTGCTCGACCCTATTCCAATCAGACTCCTCAAAGAAGCCCTCCCCCTAATAATAGATTCCATCCATAACATATTAAATATGTCGTTAGAAAATGGCTACGTTCCTCAGTCCTTTAAGTATGCTGTGATTAAACCCCTTTTGAAAAAACCTAACCTAAATCCTGATGAATTAGTCAACTATAGACCTATCTCTAATCTTCCCTTCCTCTCAAAAATTCTAGAACGAGTTGTGGTGAAACAGCTCTGCCGCCACCTGCAGGACAATAATATATTTGAAAAATTTCAATCTGGATTCAGAGCTCACCACAGCACAGAGACTGCACTGCTTAAAGTAACAAATGATTTACTACTAGCTGCTGATAACGGGCTGGCTTCAGTCCTGGTCCTACTGGACCTCAGTGCAGCGTTTGACACCATTGATCACAACATTCTACTGCAGAGGTTAGAATGTGACATTGGAATCAGAGGGACCGCCCTCAAATGGTTTAAATCCTATCTATCAGATAGGTACCAGTTTGTTAGTATAAACCAGAGCACCTCTCCCTGTTCTAAAGTAGCCTGTGGTGTTCCACAAGGATCTGTGCTTGGTCCAATCCTATTTACTCTGTATATGTTGCCATTGGGTAACATTATCAGAAAACATGGCATTAATTTTCACTGCTACGCTGATGACACTCAGCTGTACTTATCAATGAAACCAAATCAGACTGATCAAATAGATAAACTCAGTGCCTGTGTGAAGGACATCAAAACCTGGATGACCTTGAATTACCTGCTCTTAAATCCTGAAAAAACAGAGGTCATTGTCGTTGGTCCCAAAGGTCAAAGAGATTCTCTGTCAGACCAGATAATCTCACTCGACAATGTGAATATAGCTTCTAGCCCTACTGTAAAAAAATCTTGGAGTCCTATTTGATCAAAATCTCTCATTCACAGCCCATATAAACCTAGCTTGTAAAACTGCATACTTTCACCTGCGAAATATAACTAAAATTAGAAATATTTTACCTAAAAACGATGCTGAAAAACTCATCCATGCATTTGTTACTTCCAGACTTGATTACTGTAATTCCCTGCTTGCCGCCTGCCCCAAAAGTACTATAAGGAGCCTCCAGTTGGTCCAAAATGCAGCGGCCAGAGTCCTAACAGGAACTAAAAGAAGAGACCACATCAGTCCTGTACTAAAATATCTGCACTGGCTTCCTGTCGAGCTTAGAATCAAATTCAAAGTCCTCCTCCTGACATACAAAGCCCTAAACGGTATGGCCCCATCCTATCTGCAAGATGCTATTGTCCCGTACCAGCCAAACAGAGCACTCCGCTCTCAGAATGCAGGACTATTAGTGGTTCCTAGAGTGTCCAAAAGTACAGTGGGAGGGAGAGCATTCAGTTACCAAGCTCCTGTGCTATGGAATCAACTCCCTGCTGATGTTAAACAGGCCCCCACAGTCTCTGTATTTAAGACCAGGCTTAAAACCTTCCTCTTCGGTATAGCGTATGATCAGGTTACTTAGTGAGGGAGTTAGGGTTATTAAAACCCGGGATAAGATAAGCTGCAGTAGGAGTAACTAGCTGGGGGAAGTATGGCAACCTGAGCACTATCCTCTACTTTGCCCTATTTTCTCATCAGCAATGCTATTCACATGTTGTCCCCTGTCCCACTCCCCCTGTGGAGTGTATCTCTTTCAGATGCCTCGATGACAGTTGGACCTCCTCCTTGCCTGGCTCTCCTCCTCCTCGCCCGGCTCTCCTCCTCCTCGTCTGGTCTCCTGGCCGATTTCTTATGTTGTCTGATTTTTCCTGTTGTGTCTGATTTTTCCTGTTGTGTCTGATTTTTCCTGTTGTGTCTGATTTTTCTTGTTGTGTCTGATTCTTCCTGTTGTTTTGTTTTTTGTGTCTTGGCGGCACGGTGACTGAGTGCCATCACTCATGTCTCACAGCAAGAAGGTTGGTTCGATCCCCGGGTCACCAGGCCTTTCTGTGTGGAGTTTTTCATGTTTCTCCCCGTGTCTGGATGGGTTTCCTCCGGGTACTCCGGTTTCCCCCATCAACCAAAACATGAACGCCCTTCGAGACAACTGTTGTTGTGATTTTGGGCATTACAAAAATAAATGAATTGAATTGAATTGAATTATTATTAGTACTATGTTGGTATACACTGACGCATGAATGTGTGAGTGGTTTCTCGAGGTAAGATGACTGAGAGACTTGAAGGTAGAGAAACATTATTTTGACCATTTATAAGATCATGCTTGTACTGTAAAACAATAACAACAGTGATCATTAACATATTCTCTGTATAATCTAAGAAACAACAAAGAGGAAATGATGCTCCATCTCTATGTTAAGCCTCAAGTCATTCCATGAAAGAAATAAGCCAGTTTAATTTAGGACAGGGAACTTTTCCGTTCATTCTGATTTGAGGAGCGGAAAAAAAAAAAAGATTCCCCCCTCCTTTCTGAGTTGTTCTGTGGGCATACAGGAGGCTGGCTGGAGACATTTTCTCATTGCACGTTGACATGTTACAGCTCCAGGTTTCATTAACAAACATGAATTTTACATGATGAAAAAGAAGATTTTTAGCTGGTATTCTTTATTTGATATGTAGCAGCTCAGTTGGCACAGAATCCGCATCTAGACTTAGAGCATGTTGACAAACCTGTGTCTGAGTGCAAAAGCTGAACTCCCCATCACAGAAGCCACGCGTGCAAGCTCTGATCGTCTGGTACAGTTTAGGTCTCACCTCTTTGACCCTCTGGTACAGATTAGGTCTCACCAGCTTAAGTCTCACCTCTCTGGACATCTGGTACAGTTTAGATTTCACCTCTTTGAACGTCTGGTACAGTTTAGGTCTTACCTCTTTGAATGTCTGGTACAGTTTAGGTCTTACCTCTTTGGCCGTCTGGTACAGTTTAGGTCTTACCTCTTTGAATGTCTGGTACAGTTTAGATTTTACCTCTTTGAGCATCTGGTACAGTTTAGGTCTTACCTCTTTCAATGTCTGGTACAGTTTAGGTCTTACCTCTTTGGCCGTCTGGTACAGTTTAGGTCTTACCTCTTTGAATGTCTGGTACAGTTTAGGTCTTACCTCTTTGGCCGTCTGGTACAGTTTAGGTCTTACCTCTTTGAATGTCTGGTACAGTTTAGATTTTACCTCTTTGAGCGTCTGGTACAGTTTAGGTCTCACCTCTTTGAATTTCTGGTACAGTTTAGATTTTACCTCATTGAATGTCTGGTACAGTTTAGGTCTTACCTCTTTGAATGTCTGGTACAGTTTAGGTCTTACCTCTTTGGTCGTCTGGTACAGTTTAGGTCTTACCTCTTTGGCCATCTGGTACAGTTTAGGTCTCACTTCTTTGAACATCTAGTATAGTTTAGGTCTCATCTCTTTGAACATCTGGTAAAGTTTAGGCCTCACCTCTCTGATCATCTGGTAGAGTTTAGGTCTCACCTCTCTGAATGTCTGGTACAGTTTAGATCTCATCTCTTTAAATGTCTGGTACAGTTTAGATCTCACCTCTTTAAACGTCTGGTACATTTTAGGTCTCGCCCCTCTGAACGTCTGGTACAGTTTAGGTCTCACCTCTTTAAACGTCTGGTACAGTTTAGATCTCACCTCTTTAAACGTCTGGTACAGTTTAGGTCTCACCCCTCTGAACGTCTGGTACAGTTTAGGTCTCACCTCTTTGAATGTCTAGTACAGTTAGATTTCACCTCTCTGAACATCTGGCATAGTTTAGGTCTCTCCTCTCTGAACTTGTGGCACAGTTTAGGTCTCACCTCTTTGAACGTCCAGTACAGTTTTGGTCTCACCTCTCTGAACTTCTGGTAGAGCTTGTTGGCATCCAGGTCAGCAAGAGACAGGATGTCCTCAGACTCTGGGAGGTCAAAAACCTCGATGCCCTTCTGTCCTTGTGCTGTGATCCCTGTGTCCTCGTCGTCTGTGGCGTACTCTCCGGTCTGCTGAGAAACCAATAAGGACAAGACATTGCAATACAGACCATAAGACATCAACTCGTATTTAACTTAATGCAGTGCACAGTGGCAGAGTGGTTAGCCATATCAGGAATGGTGTGAATTTGTATTGTTCACTTTCTTTCAAATTTTTCAGGCAAATGCCACGGCCGTAAACCAATGGTATGCAGTAGAATTGTGCTGCACAAATAAACTTGCCTTGCCTAAATTTTGACCACAACAAATTAGTGCATAGCACAGCAGAGCTGTTCACTCACAACACAAACAAATAGCAACTTCATACAACAGTGAGAAGATGGTGCACATTTGCAGACAGCAAAACCGTGATATTTTGCATCAACGTACCACCACCGTGCAGCTCTATGTTTGTAGATTAGCATTGATTATTATGCTAATAACGTTGCTGTGAATGATGATCACGATGTAGAGGTTTTTTAATAGATCCATGATGCACAATTAGAGTCTCAAAAACCCTAGCACATAATAAGAATAATAGAATATTACCCAGTTTAAACCAAGCCCCATGGAGCACATCTTCTCTTATGGTTGAGAGTACAGCAAAAGTTGAGGAACAGGTGGGCAGGTGTTAAGTTTGTTTTCATTCTTTATTTTGTGTAGGGATAGTTTTTGGGTTGTTTTTTGTTAGGATAGTCACAGCGGTGTGCTGACAGCTCCTACGGCCCTGTATAGGGTTGGCCTGCCCAGTGCACTGTGTTTTTTTGGACATGACATTCTTAAGGGTTTTGTTCCAATGTCTTTAAAAATAAAGAAAAAACAGAAAGTAAAAAATAAATAAATAAATAAATAAATAAAAACCGTTGAACCCTTATCTTTGTTTCCCGTATCCTTATTGATCTGCTTTTAGACCATAACAGCAGGGTTTGAGAATATTTCAAGATGTGCTAAAGGCTGATAGAAGAGGATACGAGGATATTACCAGAAAACGTGTGCAAAGTACGAGTGGTGACAAATGTATTCAGAGTCCATAATAAATGCAGATTATGTCTGCAGAAAACACAGTCTTTCTTCAATGGAAATCTATCAACTGCACCAAAAAGGCTGTCAGCTTGTCACTCAAAAACTAGAGATACAAGTAAAAGTTTTGTTTGTGTCTATTGAGATGTTTTGGGTTTGCTTGTCTCTGTTGAGATGTTTTGGGTTTGCTTGTGTCTATTGAGATGTTTTGGGTTTGCTTGTGTCTATTGAGATGTTTTAGGTTCGCTTTCAGTGTTCCACAGTATGCCATTTAACATACATTGGGCAAAAAGGTATTTAGTTAGCCACCAATTGTTTTTAATTTTCAATATACATACATTTCAACTGAGAGAGAAAATGAGAAAAAAAAAAAAAATCCACAAAATCACATTGTCTGATTTTTTAAGAATTTATATGCAAATTATGGTGAAAAATAAGTATTCTGTCAATAACAAAAGTTTATCTCAATATTTTGTTATATACCCTTTGTTGGCAATTGAGGTCAAATGTTTTCTGTAAGTCTCCACAAGGTTTTCACACACTGGGAGTTTGGCCCATTCCTCCTGCAGATCTTCTCTAAAGCTTAACTCTCTCTGCTTATCTATTGCAGATTCAGTCTTCTCAGCCTGATGCAGGTCTACAATTTTGTTTCTGTTGTCTTTTGACAGCTTTGTTCTTGACCATAGTTTGGAGTCTGACTGTTTGAGGCTGTGAACATGTGTCTTTTATACTGATAATGAGTTCAAACAGGTACCATTAATACAGGTAACAAGTGGAGGACAGAGGAGCCTCTTAAAGAAGTTACAGGTCTGTGAGAGCCAGAAATCTTGCTTGTTTGTAGGTGACCCAATGCTTATTTTACCAAGGAATTTACCAATTAATTAATAAAAATCCTGCAATGTGATTTCCTGGATTCATTAAAAAATTATATCTCATCTTTTTAAATTGGAGAACTTGCACAACTGGTGGCTGACTAAATACTTTTTTGCCCCACTGTATCTATCCCCACAGAGGCAAGCACTTGGGGTTGAAATGCATGTTTTTCAGCATTTGTAATGGAATAAACATAAGAGAGGTCATTAAAGGCATTGTACCTGATTTTGTTTTTCGGTTCCTTTCAAATGTGTAAAACAGGAAAAAAAAAAAAAGGCTTTGACACGCTGCAGCAAGGCAAACTGCTCAAAGACATGTGAACATGCCATACTGTGGAAGTTTCCACGGCAATATCTCCATTGTGAAAAGCAGTGTTGTCCAGTAATAAGATAATAGTGTTACAGGGATTGCAATTTAGCAAAAAAAAAAAAAAAAAAAAAAAATATATATATATATATATATATATATATATATATATATATATATATATATATATATATTTGTGTCACAGTAGCTAAGTGGCTAGCACTCATGGTTCACAACAAGAAGGTTCTGGGTTTGATCCCTATGTCACCCAGGCCTTTCAGTTTGCATGTTTCTCCCGCTCAATAAAGCCATCAGGACATCATCTGCAAACAGAGGTGAGATCCTGTGGTTCCTGAACCAGACCCCCTTTGGCCCCTGACTGCGCATAGAAATTCTGTCCATAAAAACAATGAACAGAACCGGTGACAAAAGGCATCCCTGGTGGAGTCCAACATGCACCGGGAACTGGTCTGACTTACTGCCAGCAATATGAACACAGCTCCTGCCTCAGACCCCATACCTTCGGAGCACCTCCAATGGACACCACTTAAGGTACTCAGGATGGATCTCATCCACCCCAGGGGCCTTGCCACCAAGGAGCTTGCTAACCACCTCGTTGACTTCAGTCAGTGATGGATGAGTCCGCCTCTGGGTCCCCAGTCTCTGCTTCCTCCTCGGAAGACGTGACAATGGGATTGAGGAGATCCTCAAACTATTCCTTCCACCATCAGACAACATCCCCAGTCAAGGTCAGCAGCTCTCCACCCGCACTGCAAACAGTGTTGGTGAAGCACTGCTTCCCCCTCTTGAGGCGTCGGACAGTTTGCCCGATAGTCCTCCTCCATGGCCTCCCCGAACTCCTCCCAGCCCCAAGTTTTTGCTACCACAAGACTTCTTCAGCCTGACGGCATCTCTTACTTTTTTATTTATTTATTTAACCTTTATTTTACCAGGCAAAACATTAAGAACAAATTCTTATTTACAATGATGGCCTGGGTATGCCAGAGCAGCCAAGGGAAGGGGAAGGGGAGACTTCTGGTGTCCACCACCGGGTTCGGGGGTTGCCGCCGCGACAAGCACCGCAGACATTACGACCACAGCTACGAGCGGCCGCTCCCGCAATAGAGGCAGAGAACATGGCCCACTCGGAATCCATGTCCCCAGCCTCCCCGCGAGGTGGGAGAAGCTCTCCTGGAGGTCTGAGTTGAAGACCCCCCTGACAGAGGGCTCCGCCAGACGGTCCCAGCAGACAATCACGATACACTCGGGCTTGCCAGGTCTGTCCGGCATCCTGCTCTGCCAGCGAATCCAACTCACCACCAGGTTGTGATCAGTTGACAGCTCTGCCCCTCTCTTCACCCAATTGGCGGCCGGCGGTTAGATGACACGACAACAAAGTTGATCATCAACCTCTGATCTAGAGTGTCCTGGTGCCACATGCACTGATGGACACCCTTGTGCTCGAACATGGTGTAAGTTATGGACAAACTGTGGCTAGCACCGAAGTCCAATAACAGAACATAGCTCAGGTTCAGATCAGGGAGGCCGTTCTTCCCAATCACGCCCCTCTAAGTGTCACTGTCGTTACCCACATGGGCATTGAAGTCCCCCAGGAGAACAAGGGAGTCTCTGGTCGGTACACTAGCTCGTACCCCTCCCAGGGACTCCAAGAAGGCTGGGTACTCTGCACTGTTGTTCGGCCCATAGGCTGACACAACAGTGAGAGACCTGTCCTCGACCCGAAGGTGCAGGGACGCGACCCTCTCATTCACCGGGGGGAAGTCCAACACCAGGAGGCTGAGCTGTGGGGCAATGAGCAAGCCCATACCCGCTCACTGCCTCTCCCCGCGGGCAACACCAGAGAAATGGAGAGTCCAGCCCCTCTGGACCGGAGAGGCCGACTATATCTAGCCAGTAGTGCTCAACGTCCTGCACAAGCAGGAGGTTGAGCCCCCCCAGCGACATTTCATGTCCCCAGAGCCAGTCTCCATGTCTGGAGATACGGTCACCAAGGCTCCAGCCTTTGACTGCCGCCCAGATCTCCTCGTACCAGCCTTCCATGATCCACGGGAGGGCAGCCCCACGTTGCTCTTTCAGGCTAAGCCCGGCACCCACCCCAGCACCCACCCCAGGCCTTGCTCCAGGGTGGTGCCCCGGTAACACCAGTCCGGGCAACATAACTGGCCTTGGTTGTGTACTCATCATGGAAGGCTTCTGAACCACTCTTAGTCTGACCTGTCCCCCTGAACCTGTTTGCCATGGGTGACCCTACCAGGGGCATGAAGGCCCCAACAATATAGCTCCCAGGATCATTCAGGTGCTCAAACCCCTCCATCACGTTAAGGTGGCAGTTCAGGGAGGGAATGTACAATATTATTACAGAAACATTCAGCTTGGTCATGCATGTTTTTCCTTACAGTGTAGCCACACGCTGATATAATTACAAACAATCCCAAAAGCCTTGTAAATGAATACATGAGTAAATATATCTAAAAGCCCCATGCCCTTAATAGAATAAAGAGGGCCTGTAGGCTCATGTGTTTTTATGACATAATATAGAATCAATGCTGGGCCATTAGCCAATGGATGCGGTCACAATGCTTGGCTCACATCCAGTCAGAAAAAGTGCATTTTCTGATGATAATAAAGCTGGTTTACAGTTGTTACAGTGATTGTAAAAAAAAAAAAAATAATAATAATAATAATTTTATATATTTTCCATATTCCCTGAATAGTGTACTCACAACATTAAAATTAAAAAAGGAATAGACTCAATACTTAATACCAATTCACTGATCAGTGGTTTTCAATTATGTTTTGTTCAGGGCCTGGCCCTGGGTCCCTTCCTGGCACATAGCTGCCTTTTACTTACAAACCTGATGCGGGATGCACACTGATTGTGTTTCTTCAAAGGAAAAGTAACTTAACAGGGGGGTGATCTACATATGTTATGTGTTATTAGCAGTTAATACCCCATAGAAGTAAAATACCCTAACCCTTTGAAAATAAAAAAAATCTATGAGCGGACTGTAAACCTCCTGCTGATGCAGCAAGGGGCCAAGCAACATTTTCAATGACAAAGACTTAAATCCCAGATCAAAAAGGTGGGAAAAAGAGATCTGCTCTGGATAGTGAACCTACTACGTTCCATAAAAAACATGAGTGACAGTCTCTCCACAGATTTCACACTGTGCATTATAATGTGATCTGATCAGCAAAAAGATCAGATTCAACTCCACGGTCGTGTTATCAAGACTTGACTTCCTTTTATTGTTTCCTACACTGCCTCTCCCAATAACTGTTATATTACTGTCATAGAATATTATTCCTCTCCTTTCAGTGTCCCATTTTCTCTGCTACTTTGCACACACTGTCATTTAAAATAAACTGTAAATCCCATAACCACATAAAAATAGTAGGCTGTCATTGAGGCACAATAAAGAAATAGCTGCATGACACTGTCCCTGTATGACAGTTGCTTTGTGTCATGGTCCAACATCACAGCGGCAGAAAGAACTAAGTGGGCGGGGCTAAAAGTTCAAACTAAAACATGTTTCTTACTCATGGTTTGCAATCAGGCTATTTAAAGCGGACCCGTTTTCAGATGGGCCTGAGTGACAGATGGATGAGCCAATCAGGAACACATGGTCCATCTATATTGGAAAAAGTAAAGGAAAAAAACATCACAGGGGTATAAATTATAGATAAATTTAATTTTATTTGTAAATGAAAAAAAAATAAATAAATAAAATAATCTGATTGCACGATCTCGTTCAGCCGGGATTGGGATGCCGTAGGACATGGGAACCAGACTGATATCTGTTTGCAGAGATACTGTATATCATTTTGGATTTGCCAGACAACCGTGTTATAGTTGTTTTTGGAGTGATTCATGCATGTTCGAGCAATCTTTAATTGCTTTTATTTCAAGGCATCATTTTGCCAATAAACCCCAATTTTCACCACGATCGGTACACACCCGCTGCTCTGTACTTACTTCATTCTCCAATTTTATTTTCTTAATCAGTGATACTTGTAGGATTCGACAGCGTCATGTTATCATTTTGGTACAAATGTGCTGCTTGCTAGTGTGATGTGCAGCTATCCATAGAGGGCGCCGACAGCATGTGGCGCTTTGTTGTGATGATGTTTACGGCGACGTCAGCTCCCATTGGGCACCACAGTTTTCTAACAAGGAAGTCAGCTGACTTGTTTCTTTCATTACGTTTTTTTAGATGAATATTATGATTTAAAATTCAAAAATATAACATGAGTAAGTTATTATAGCAGTCTTCTTTAAGTGCCAGAAAGCGTCAGCGGGTCTTGCTGCCTCAAACCTCCTGCTTTCCTCTAAGCAGTGTCAGTGTCTGTCAAATGTTCAGCTGTAGAAGAACAGTGCCGAGAACACTCACATACATGAATATGCACAAGCCCTGTCATAACTACACGCCTCTGTAGCAGCTGTGGCCATTTACAGCAGCGGCCTGTCACTCAGGTACGCGCCAGTGTTCAGAATGACTGAGTGGCATGTTGACTATTGTGTTTAAGTACATAACAATGGAAAGAGTTTTTATTTTTATTTTTATCAATTTCTTTAATGAGTCAGTGTGCGTAAATTAAAGACATTTTACGAAAAGGTGTACATAGGTAGATACTTTTACTCCATTTTTCACTCCACTTTGTATGTGTTTGACACTTAACCTTTATTCCTACTTGAGTAATACAGAGGAGCTCATTATCCAACTTGCTCCTCGTGCTTGGCTCTCACAGTGAATGATGCAGGAATACCTTATTCTACAACATAGTTCTTTTGTGAGTGAACAGTGGATACTTTCAAGGTAAAAACAAAAAGAACATAGGTCTGAAAAATATTTTTTTAGGATAAATGATCAGAAGACCAAAAGAACCTCATTGGACTGACACAGGATTATACAGTCATACGCAGAGCCAAACCTTTCTACACAAGTTCCATTGTTTTTGTTCAACTCCAGGTCCTTAGGGTGAAAAACACCTCAAGACAACCCATCCCCAGATGGCTTAATGTCACTAAGTGTGGTCAACATTGGCACATCATCATCAGCACCTTACCACCTCACCTTATATCAAACATTCAAAGACAGGAAAACATTGCTAATGACTTCCAATGAAGTTCCAATAATTCAACTCTCAGTATGCTAAATAACTATTCCATGTCTCTAACCAGAAGTTACACTTTGGTTACAGACATGACCACTTGGAGATCACTACACACAAAGTTACCACATCACCATGGATTTTAGGAGGGCAGGTAACTCCTTAAATCTCGCAATGGTATTTGTGACTTCACAAGCTCACAAGAATCCATGTTGAGAGACTCACACTGTAAAGTTAATTGCCGGACCAATCACAGAGATTGATGTTTATGTGGAAGGCAAAGGTGAAGTGCCAAGTGAGCTAAAACAAACAACACTGGCAAATGTACTTCAGTTTATTTTAGTAAACATACAGACTGCTTTGTGAAAAATGTGTCGAGGGAGGCACTTTTGTGTGCATTTATGGACAGGGAAGATGTCTATACTTTTCTCTCAACTGCATTTAACTTAAGTTAGATTTTTCGTCTTTCACTGAGAGCTGTTCCAGATTCATAAAGTTGTAGTCATTTCAAAGTGATTTACATATTAATCTGGCATGAGCCAGGTTGGTTATTCCTCATATTTAATAAGTACTGTTTATGGAAGCACTGTGCTTTTCTGCATATTTGTGTCACCTCATCATCGTCGGCGTCGTATTGGGTATACTGCTGCTCCAACAGCTCCCTCTGCCTCCGCTCCTGTTCCAAAGTCTGCTGGATCAGTGTGGCTACTTCACTCTGCTGCCCAGGACGCTCCCTGCCAATCACAAACCTGCGCACACAAAAAGAGCCAAAGACAGAGCTTCACACCCAAACAAGTTACGGGTCAGATTTGTGAAGAGCTTGCTTGCTTATTTATTTATTACTTACTAATTTACTGAGAAATAAAAACACCTTAAATGAAATGCAAGCTAGATAAGTTTAATGCCTTGATGGGCAGCTCAAGCAAAGCAATATCTTCACAGACATAAGCAGATGGTGGACATCCAAACCAAAAAACCCTGAATAACTACACTGAATGGAAAAATAAATCAAAACGTCTCATTAGATCAGATATTTTTTTCAGAAAAATAGAGGACCTGCTCTCAAACCTCAAAAAAACAAAAAAACAAAAACAATCATGTACACTCTTTGGTCAGTTCTTCAGCCATTACGTCCACTGCATCCTTCTCCCTCTATGACACATGATGAGATCAGAGTCATCTTCCCTGTCCCAGCCCCTGCTCTCTCTTGTGAGTGTGGCACAGATGAGATGTGATTTCTGGAGACACTCAGATTTCCGCTCCAGCAGAAAGCCCACTGTGGTCCTCATCTGAAGCAGGAATGTCTGGGAGTGGGATGTGGGTTGTGGGCAGTGCATGGGATAAAGGCTTGAAGGAAGACAGAGAGCCCTCTGCTTCTCCAGATATGTCTTACATATCACAATTCCACACTATGTGCACTATGTAACTTTTATGGGGGAATGTTCTCCCCCTGCTTGTTTCAGTAGAATTGTTTTTTTGTGTGGAATGTTCCCCTCTCCCATCTCAAGTCTGCCACTGCACAGTCCTCAACAAAAGTTCAGATCATGCTCCACAGATCAGAGCATAGCAAACAGGAAAGAGAATGTGAACTCCACTTTATATTCAACCTATTACTTATCATTTATGCCAGTGGTCCCTGTTGTGGAAAAATTACAGTTCTAGTTGAAAAGTAATCCATTTGCGAAGCTTGGTGAGTTTTGAAATACAGAAAAAAAAGGTTTATTGTTTGATACAGCAGATACAGACAGGACAGGGCCCAGGCCTGTCCTGGACGCAGACTGGGAGCCTCCCGGCCTCTCCCCCAGTTCCTCTCTCAGTCTAAATCCAAGTGGCGGAGCAGTTTTGAAGGCTTCATTGCCTCATTACAGAGCTGGTCGCCGCATATTATGCAGAGCGGGCTTCGTCTGTGAATCACCTGTCGCAATAAATCCATAGTTCAAGTAGAATTCCTGGTATTATCTGTTAAAAGCTTTCTTTTTCTTGGAAGTTGGCCCTTTTACTGTCTCTTCACTGGGCCTTTTCCCCTTCGAAAAGAACCTTTCCAAAGACGTCTGTTTTTTACTCATTTTGCTAATTTGTGGGTTAAGTTCAAGCGCTCAAGTGACGGAAATGTAACTGAGAGAATCCGGTAATTTTTCAAAATAAAATATTTTTCAAAATAAACGATTGATCAGACTCAGATAATAAATACAACGGAAATAATTAATTATTTCTTGGATGGCCGGTGGCCCGGTACCAATTGATCCACGGACCGGTACCGGTCCACGGCCCGGTGGTTGGGGACCACTGATTTATGCTTTGAGACATTGCTAATTGGTAATTAGATTCACAGAACAGTTTACTGGTTAAATACCCTTCTGGTTTGATGTGAGCTAAAGAAAGATCTCATTTAGTTATCTTCACTCTCTCAAGATCCCAGTGTGCCTCGTGTTTTTGTCCTGTTTTCCCCCTCCCTTCTATGTCAGAGCCTGGAGCTGGGCGGAGACTCAGGCTCCTCCCATACACACCTGCAACTAATTGTCAATCAAGCTTCACCTGGGGAGGACAAAGGGTGCCAGGACCTGACACTCAGCGCCAGATTGTCCGCGTATCAACTGTGGTACAGCTCTGCTTGGCTCAGTCTCTTGTTTTTGCACGTTGCTATTAATTTTGGATCAACTCAAGTTGGATGTTTTTGCTCCTCACCAGATCTCACTCCCTGGACCAGCTCAGCTCCTCCGTCTCCGACCCTGCTCTCCATGACCGATACGAACCTCTCACCCTCCGACCCAGCTCACCTCTACCGGTACTGCTCATCTCGTCTCGGACCCCGCTGCCCAAGATCTACTCCTGGACTATTGCAAACAACCCTGCTCTCAACTATCTGATCAGTCTACCAATCTACCTTCATTTGCACATTTACAAACTGTAAATAAACATTTTTAAACTGAGCTCTGCCTCTTTGGTCCCCCTATCAGTCGTTACGACACACTCCTGTTTTTTCACAAACTGGTGGACTCAGCAGATGCCACTCTCAAGCACCTTGGGGCTCCACGGAGACAGAACATGCAGTAGTGATGATCTGTGGCCTCAGAGGAGGTCTGTGGTGTAGTGGACATGCAAGCAAGTGCAATCAGCCCATCAGACACACAGGCATGTCTGCATGATATTGTAACTTTTTTATTTTGAAGTTTTGAACTGAGTTCAACCACTTTCTGCACCACTTCAGCCAACTGGAGCTTCATGAAACGGTGATCGCGTCACTGGAAAAGGTCCAAGCCTCATCACTAACAGGACTAAACTGAGACTAGAACAAGACCAGAACAGGATCAGCTCTATATCAAGAGTAAACTGGGACTAGAACAAGACCGGAACAGGGACAGGTCTATAGCTAAACTGGAACTAGAACAGGACCAGAACAGGATCAGGTCTATATCAGGACTAAACTGGGACGGGAACAGGACCAGAACAAGATCAGGTTTATATTAGGACTAAACTGGTTTCCAGTTTTACTGGAACAATTGTCACAAAATCAATAATTCAGTCATTCTAAATATGACACAGGACATGATGCACAGTAAAAATCAACAGTGTACAAAACCAACGCTGAAGGGCAAACTAAATTGACTAAAGGTTCCACTTTCATCTCTAAAGTGTAAACTTTGTAAATAGCATTTTAAATTGTTTTTTAAATGTCTCAATGATTATGCGTCATTGGTGTTGGAGAGCACTTAACTTTGAGAAGTCAATGAAATTTGCAAATCTAAAGGAATGATATGATCATTCAATCTTGCTCCTTCTTCCTACTTCTGAATTAATACAAAGCCCCTCTGACCGTTGCTGTCGAGAGAGCAACACATGAGTTTCCTTTGCTCTGCTCGACCTGTCAATGAAAGTGCGAGTCTGATCTGGGTCACTGTCCCCCTCTCCCACTCCCTGGCTCGGTGCAGAATGACAGTTCCGATAGTACAAGCGACTAACTGTATTAACTAATCAAAGTTGCACAATAGGATCATTTTTGCTACAAATTTTGTTACAGAGTTGATGACAGAAAGGTCAGATGAGAATGTGAGCAAATCCAACATTGCTGCATCAGGACAGCAGACAGGGTAAAAAGTCAAACTTTATCCCCATGTCAAACCAAACTGTAGAGTAGCATCGATGGGGCCAACATAGGGCAAGGGGTGGGCTGCACACTGCTGTGGGGAACAACAGGGCATCCAGACAGTGCATGAGAGAACATCTTGGTGCAAAGTCTTTAATTTATGTTCCATAATTTTATTTCGGATAGTTACTACGTGCTATTGAGGCCGAGCTCTTCTGAGGAGTGCTTGTGTTTACTGGTGACTACAAAGATTAATCACAGACATCGTGAGAGGAGGGCTCTCTGCACCAAGATCCCAAAATATCAGAAAGACTTGATATCAGACGTAGCTCATCTTTGGTTGTATGATGGTTCTAAATTTAATCTTTGTCCCAGTCTTACTCTGGGACCTACGGTCTAGTTTTTAGCTATGGCACCTGCCATAACATTCCTTTCGTGACTCTACACCCCTTTGAAAGCCCTCCTATGGACAGGAGTTCAAAATTAGCACTGTGTCTATATTAAAAAATGGATAAATTCATCAGCTCCTCTCCCAGCAACAGTAACATGTACTTTCCTCCACAGTTTGATGATACCGTTTTCCTATTTTAATCTAGCGTGGCTACTCTGAGGAGGCAAGGCGCATGGTAAATATAGGCCACGCTGAAGAGGTGGATGTAGGACAGAGCTGATGGAGCTGTGAGGAGGAGGAGGAGAAGGGGGATGTGAGAGATGTGGGAGGGTGAGTTACTTTGAGAGTAACATGGTAAACTCAGTGCTCTGGTTGTCGACATGAGCCCAGGATGATTCCATGTCAAAAATAAACTAGAACAGTGAGAGTGCAAAGATCCTCACAAACACTGTGGCTCACTTCTACAAACTACCAGATACATCATTCATCACAACTGCAGTTTGAATGGTCCCTCACCTGTTTGTCACTATTGATACTTTGCAGTGACATCATGCTGTGGGGGACTGTATGTATGTCTATGGAGGAAGGTGTAGCAGTTACTATGGTGGCACAATGCACACATTAGCAAAACTGACAATATGTTTTTAGACTATCTGAAAAAAAAATACAAAATTGATTTAAACAACACATTTTTGGAAGCCTGTGATGAATACGAAAGTTCATGGTTCTGTAAAGATGTTTGATTTTCAACCCCCCCTTCTACAGAGATATTCTGAAACGTTCATTTGTGTTAGATGTCCTGCATGTGTCTCCATGTGTCTTATTCTGTACAACATATTACTATGAACCTGAGAGGCAGTAGTTGTGTATTAAGAGTAGCTTTAAACTATTAATTAATCAGGTTTTGCATAAAATACTGATCTAAAATGCTACTAAAATTGCATAAAAAGTAAATAGTAACAGGTACTTTGAGTTGTGTTTTTTATATAATAATAATAAAGGCTTACACTTGTAATGCGCTTTTTTAAAGCCTCTCAACGCGCTACACTATAGTCATTATTCATTCATTTCCACACTTGGTGGTGGTAAGCTACTAATGTAGCCACAGCTGCCCTGGGGCAGACTGACAGAAGCGAGGCTACCAATCTGCGCCATCGCCAACCACCACCTATCATTCGCACACACACCACTTTCATACTAGGCAATGTGGGTGAAGTGTCTTGCCTAAGGACACAACGACAGAACTGTCGCCCCAACTTGCTTACTATATACTTACATTTATGCTTTTACTTAAGTACAAATTTGGCGGCATAAGTTGTACTTGTAATTGAGTACATTTTGTTATGTACTCTTTGCATCACTCTGTAGTAGTAGCAGTAGCAGCAGCAGTATCAGTAACATAGTGCTAGTAGTAGCTGCAGTAAATCATCAGAAACTTTAGCCGCGTCCCAATTTAATGGCTGCACCCGTCGAAGCCAATGTTCCAGAGTGGAACTAAACACTAAAGCCTCTTTTTTGCTACTAAACTCTGTACAGAGGGGGTATATTATGCAACATTTACTTTTTGGAGGTTTCCACCATGTAATAAAGTAGTGTCTGAAGATGTTTGTTATCCATGTAATCCATGTTTGATTGAGTAATCTAGCAATCTCTCCTGGTACCTATTAAAACCCTCATTATGGTTAGCAGTATGATTCTGTCCAAAACTTAACTACAAGCCTACTCCCACACAGCAATTTTCCATAAATATACAAAAGCAGGATATCAAACAATACAGTAGAACTTCACAAACCTAATGCAATGTCCAGTAGTTTCATTAGTATGCACACTGACTGTGTTGTGATAGTGCTCTGAATGGAGAGCAATTTAGCACAGAAAGCAAAGAGAGGGGCTGACTCAGAGAATAAAAAATTAAATTGTAATTCAACATTTTAATCAGCTGTTTTTTCGAATATAGCATTTTCAAAACAATAAATTGTAACACGGGGATTTAAATAAATGATGTTTTAGTACTTAATACAACATAGAAGTGTAATACCCCCTCTTTAATACCCCAGAGAAGTGTAATACCCCCTATTTAATACTCCATAGAAGTGTAATACCCCCTCTTTAATAACCCAGAGAAGTGTAATAACCTCTCCTTAATATTCCATAGAAGTAAAATACTCTCACTTTAATTCCCCCTTAGAAGTAAAATACCCCCTCGTTAATACCCCATACAAGTGTAATACCCCCTCTTTAATACCCCTTAGAAGTGTAAAAGCCATCTTTAATACCCCATACAAGTGTAATAGCCCCTCTTTAAAGGAAAAGAGAAAGGTATATTATCTGTACAACACCACAGGAATACATCTGTGGACCTCCAAATTTATAGATCAGACATGTAAAGCTCTTCTTGACCTTGCCCTGTAGTGGGAGGATGCTGGACCTGTTCCGCAGCTGTGGGCCATAGATTATAGTGCACTGGCACACTGTCCTATAATCTACCCATAATCCTCTTTAGCTTGCGTGCAAACATGTGCGTGTCTTTCTTACCGCACAATTCCTGACGTGTTCCGGAGGACAGAGGCGGCAAAGCTCTGAGTGACCCCCACCAGACTGGTCCCATCCACCTCCACGATCTGGTCATTCACCTTAATCCTGCAAACACAGGGCAGAGGCATCACTATATACTATTGAACATCTGATACTAATCAATACTAAAACCAGTAACAAAACTATAATAGTTTTATCAATGCTAAAAAACTGACAGGACAGAAACGAACTTTTCCTGAATAGATTTAGAATGATCTTGAACTGTATCAGAACAAGTATAAGACACATGTATAGTATAGTAATCCCTTGCAATATCATGGATCACCCTTTGCGGTCTCGCTGTTTCGCTTATTTTTCCAGTGCAATTTTACAAGTTTTTTTCCAGTGTATGAATGCGCGTTGTGTTCTGCATCCTGACCGGCCAAGGGACTGCAGACTGCCATCAATCGATCTCCTCTGTGTCGCGTCTCCAGCACAGCACAAAATGTGTGGGAGCCAACTTTAATTCATATATAATAATGCTGCAAATTTAGAGAGTGTTATATTTTGTTATAAATGCTGTTTGATGTTTACATGAATAATTTCATATTGAAAGATTTAATATTTAATTACTTATATACATAAGCTACATTTATTTTATTGCATCAATGTTCTTGTCAAAATATCTTAGAACTGTTATTTTTTAAGTTTTACATAAATATGTAACCTTCACTTTACGAGAGATAGCGCACACAAGAATAAGAGCACACTCTTGGGAAATGTGCTGAGCTGAGGCAGCGCATAATTTGCACCCTTATTTGTATTTGTATTTATTCAGTGTGTTTATGTTGCACTTTTTCACCGAATCAAGTTCCTAGTTTGTGAACTGTGTTCACAGACTATGGCAATAAAAGCCTTCTGATTCTGATAAAGACAGAGCCAAATGGTTTTCTTACTGTAGTATTGTTTATTGTTGAGAATGACTTGGTTTGATTACTTCTGTAAAAAAGGGATTTTGCTAAGCTGTGAATTTAAATTTTGTAACTCTCTTTTTACATCGGAATCCAGTGGAAGTTATTTTCTCTTCAATAAAAATACTCGAGTAACAGCAATGGACAACACAAAACCAGGCCACAACCTGCCTAGAATGCGTTCAGCCAAATTGACATAAATGTTCAAACGACACTACAGCAGAGTGGCGCCAGGATGAAGAGCCACGGTCAGAGGAACTGTGAAATACGCGTGAGTCACAATTAATTAAACAAGGGAGAAATGTGACAAAATGTTAATGCCTGTCTGAGAAAAGTGTATGATGTGTGTGGTGAGGGGTTTTACAACCTTAAAACATATAACATGAGCTTTCTACTTTGTGGATTTCGCCTATTGCAGGTTATTTTATGAACGTAAACCCCCTCAATAAACAAGGGACCACTGTAGCCAGTGGTGATATGGCCTCTGGTACAGGTGTGGTTTGAGGAGGCATCAGAGTTCTGAACATATTGTACACCACCAGTCAAAAGTTTGGACATGCTTTTCATTAGGGCCCAAAAGACACAAATGTGTATTGTATGTGTAATTAAAGATTATCAATTAAATTTTGAATATGACTTTGGGTTGTAAGAATGTTTGTTTCTGGTGTAAGCATCAAAGAAGACTAAAACATAAAGTCAGAAGGGTTTTAATGAGTTCCACACAGGTAAAGTGAACAATGGAGCAACAGACTCTCTTGAAAAGATAGGTGGAGAGGCCTGAGATGTGCATGTTGACAGCTTTTAGTGTCTTTCACTGTATGTGTGTGTGTGTGTGTGTGTGGGGGGGGGGGGGGGGGGGGGGGGGTGCGCGTGAGAAAGAGGTGTGTCATTTTTTGTTGGGAAAAAACTAATAGAGCATTTATGCTCAGTTGTAAACTGATGCTGTTTTTGGGGGGAGGGGCATTTTTGACCCTCTGAACGTTAACGTAAAGTCAATTTTTTTTGGACTTGAACAGTGAAGGTTGGTTAATTCAATTCAATTCATTTATTTTGTAACGCCCAAAATCACAACAGTTGTCTCGAAGGGCGTTCATGTTTTGGTTGATGGGGGAAACCGGAGTACCCGGAGGAAACCCATCCAGACACGGGGAGAAACATGCAAAACTCCACACAGAAAGGCCTGGGCGACCCGGGGATCGAACCAAACCCTGTTGCTGTGAGGCAAGAATGTTGCCACTCAGCCACCGTGTTGCCTACACCAGCTGTCATCGGGGCATCTGAAAGAGTTAAACTCCACAGGGGGAGTGGGACAGGGGACAACATGTGAATAGCATTGCTGATGAGAAAATAGGACAAAGCAGAGGATAGTGCTCAGGTTGCCATACTTCCCCCAGCTAGTTATCTCCTACTGCAGCCTATCTTATCCCGGGTTTTAATGTCACTCCCTAACTCCCTCACTAAGTAACCTGGTCATAAGCTATACCGAAGAGGAAGGTTTTAAGCCTGGTCTTAAATACAGAGACTGTGGGGCCTGTTTAACATCAGCAGGGAGTTGATTCCATAGCACAGGAGCTTGGTAACTGAATGCTCTCCCTCCCACTGTACTTTTGGACACTCTAGGAACCAGTAATAGTCCTGCATTCTGAGAGCGGAGTGCTCTGTTTGGCTGGTACGGGACAATAGCATCTTGCAGATAGGATGGGGCCATACCGTTTAGGGCTTTGTATGTCAGGAGGAGGACTTTGAATTTGATTCTAAGCCCGACAGGAAGCCAGTGCAGATATTTTAGTACAGGACTGATGTGGTCTCTTCTTTTAGTTCCTGTTAGGACTCTGGCCGCTGCATTTTGGACCAACTGGAGGCTCCTTATAGTACTTTTGGGGCAGGCGGCGAGCAGAGAATTACAGTAATCAAGTCTGGAAGTAACAAATACATGGATGAGTTTTTCAGCATCGTTTTTAGCTAAAATATTTCTAATTTTAGTTATATTTCGCAGGTGAAAGTATGCGGTTTTACAAGCTAGGTTTATATGGGCTGTGAATGAGAGATTTTGATCAAATAGGACTCAAAGATTTTTTACAGTAGGGCTAGAAGCTATACTCACATTCTCGAGTGAGATTATCTGGTCCGACAGAGAATCTCTTTGACCTTTGGGACCAACGACAATGACCTCTGTTTTTTCAGGATTTAAGAGCAGGTAATTCAAGGTCATCCAGGTTTTGATGTCCTTCACACAGGCACTGAGTTTATCTATTTGATCAGTCTGATTTGGTTTCATTGATAAGTACAGCTGAGTGTCATCAGCATAGCAGTGAAAATTAATGCCATGTTTTCTGATAATGTTACCCAATGGCAACATATACAGAGTAAATAGGATTGGACCAAGCACAGATCCTTGTGGAACACCACAGGCTACTTTAGAACAGGGAGAGGTGCTCTGGTTTATACTAACAAACTGGTACCTATCTGATAGATAGGATTTAAACCATTTGAGGGCAGTCCATCTGATTCCAATGTTACATTCTAACCTCTGCAGTAGAATGTTGTGATCAATGGTGTCAAACGCTGCACTGAGGTCCAGTAGGACCAGGACTGAAGCCAGCCCGTTATCAGCAGCTAGTAGTAAGTCATTTGTTACTTTAAGCAGTGCAGTCTCAGTGCTGTGGTGAGCTCTGAATCCAGATTGAAAATTTTCAAATATATTATTGTCCTGCAGGTGGCGGCAGAGCTGTTTCACCACCACTCGTTCTAGAATTTTTGAGAGGAAGGGAAGAGTAGAGATAAGCCTATAGTTGGCTAGTTCATCAGGATTTAGGTTAGGTTTTTTCAAAAGGGGTTTAATCACAGCATACTTAAAGGACTGAGGAACGTAGCCATTTTCTAACAACATATTTATTATGTTATGAATGGAATCTATTATTAGGGGGAGGGCTTCTTTGAGGAGTCTGATTGGAATAGGGTCGAGCAAACAGGTTGATGGTTTGGACGACATGATGGCTGAGGTAATCTCCACCTCATCAACAGGAGTAAATTTATCTAATATTATTAGAGGATCCATGGGGGATATTGGTATTACAGACTGGATTGGCTCAGAGCTGATTTTTGGAGTAGCTTTGTTGATTTTGTCTCTAATGGTTGTAATTTTGTAATCGAAGAAGTGAAGAAAGTCATCACAACTAATGTTCGAGGGGATAAGAGACTCATTAGCAGTGTGGGAGATTGTCAGCCTGGCTACAGTGCTGAACAGAAATCTGGGGTTATTTTTGTTTACTTCTATTAGATTTGAATAGTATCTGGTTCGGGCTTTCTGCAGAGCGGCCTTATAAGTGAGCAGGCAGAGCTGCCATGCCTTCAGAGACTGCTCAGAGCGCGTATTTTAAGGTGAGCATTGTTCTGTCAACCAATTGATCAGTGACAATTGGATTCAAATTATTTTCATTGTCACATGACATATCTTTCAGTAATGGCTCAATAACTTCTTTAAACTCTGTAACCGATTTATCTGATAATGTTCTTTTCATTATAGTTTTTTTTCTGTGGGGCTGGATAGTCTTTTAGATTAAATTGAAAGGTAATTAAGAAATGGTCAGAGAGTATAGGGTTTTGAGGAAGGACAATTAGATCATTAATCTCAATACCATAGGTTAGAACGAGATCTAGAGTGTGATTGTGACAGTGAGTCGGCTTATTCACACTCTGGGTGAAACCGATCCATCCAGGAGCGCACCAAAAGCATTACTGAGGCAATCACTGCCGTTATCTACATGTATGTTGAAATCTCCAACTATAACAATCCTTTCCCAATTCAAAACTAAACTTGAAATGAAATCAGAAAACTCTGTCAGGAACTCGGCATATGGACCAGGAGGTCAATAAATTATTATAAATATAACAGCTTTTTGGTTTTTCCAATTGGGGCACGTAATGGAGAGTTCGAGGCTTTCAAAGGAGAGGTATGTATAGTTGGGTTTGGGGCCGAGAATTAGACTGGAATGAGAGATGACGGCCACACCACCACCTCGACCTGTGCTCCGGGCACTCTGAAAGTTCATGTGACTTGATGGTGTAGATTCGTTTAGTCTAACATAATCATTTTCCCGAAGCCATGTTTCAGTTAGGGCTAACAGATCAATATTAAGGTCGCCAATTAGTTCATTTATTAAAAGGGATTTGGAGGAAAGAGACCTGATGTTTAGCAGTCCACATTTTACACCCTTAACATTTTGTTTATTTGCGGCACATTTATTTATTTTTATTAAGTTATGAGATCTGACAGCTTCCTTGTCAGAGTTTAGGGGTGTTTTATTTGTACTTTTTGTACGTGGGGCACACACAGTCTCTGTCTGTCTGGAGCTGTTCCCTCTGACTGAGCTGTGCCTCACTGGTTTAAACTGCTCCCTAACGTCACTATCACTGTGCTTCCCTGAGCTATTCTGCGTGCTAGTCTTACCTGGTCAATCTAGACTAGCAATCATATTCTGAGCTAACAGGGCGGAGCCAGCCTGCGTGGGATGGATGCCGTCTCTACGTATAAGCCTAGGCTTCCCCTCAAATGCCCTCCAATTATCTATGAAGACGACACCATTCTGCGGACACCAATTGGTCAACCACTGGTTGACTGCTGAAAAGCGGCTGTACATTTCACAATTGGTGTTGGTTGGGAGGGGGCCAGAGAAGTACATGGACTCCGACATCAACTTAGCCAATTCACAGACTGCAGCTATCTGTAACTTAACCACCTCTGACTGACCGCGCCGAGTATCGTTACCCCCCGCGTGTATAACGATCCGGCGGTACCTATTCTTACTTTTCTTTAAAAGCCTAAGATTCCCCTCGATGTCACCCAGTCTGGCTCCAGGATAACACCACGTGGAAGCTGCAGGCAGTTCCACGTCCCTGACTATGGAGCTCCCTATGACTAGAGTGTCCCGGGTCCAGTTCAGGGGAGCAAACCTGTTCTGGACGGGGAGCTCTCTACTCTCAACCCTATGTCCCTGGTCTGCTACAGTCCTATTCTCAACCCTGTGTCCCTGGCCTGTCCTACGCTTTCTTCTGTCACAAACCTGTCCTGGTCTGATTCCGGCTGCACAGGTTGCGCTGGGGGGCTAGTCTCGCTAAAGCTACCGCGGTCCCTACTGCTGCTACCTGACTGTAACTCGGGGTCAGAGCTTCCAATGAGCGGATCCGCGTTTCTAACTCTGAAACCCTGGCCTGCAGGACTGCCACTACACTACACTTAATGCAGCTGTCCCTATCATCGTCAAATAAGCCAGGGTCATCACTCCACATATGGCAACCAGGGCAGGGAAGAGTGAGAGAAGAGGAGGAAGATTTAGCCATGATGCTAGTTGGCTAGGCTAGTTCAGGGTGAACCGAGAGATCGAGGGGCTTAATCCACGACGTGCAGAGCAATAGGTTCTGAATGAAACTTCGGTGGTTTAGCGAAGTATTCAGGCACTAGTGTAGATGTTAGAAACTGCTTTTTAAAATTGCAAAGATTTGTGGATTAACAATTACAGGAGAGAGACGCTAGATATACAACTCGCAAAACAGAATGCACTCACCCGGAAATGACGTCAGCAGTCACCGACAATCACTGGACCACTGGACACACTATATTTAAAATTGTATTATTTTCATGTACACCGTGGATTTTCATTCAAGAAAATTTTAAATTTGTCAAAATGAAAGAAAGGCATTTTTTGAAGTATTAAATTGCACGTAACGCAAAAATGCATCGTTCTATTTGCAGGCATTAATATATGTTTTGTTTAAAATGTTGATATGAACGCAATGATGTACAATTCACATATAAGTGCCCCCTTGAACTTTTAAATGTGACCCAAAAAAAATTACTTGCCATAAACATTTGAAATTTGGCAGGGCCATCTGGCTTGACATACTGAACAAAAAATCTACAACCATGTTACCGTGGTAACATAATAAATGTGTAATTGAAATACATGGGTTTAAGAGTACTTGACTTTGTTGTACACTAAATAGATGATCTACACTAATCCAACTATGGCCTGAAATTGAAGGTTGGAGAAAAAATTGTGTATTTTCATGTGCAAAAAAAGTATGGTAAATTCGGTACAAACATATAACATGTCAAGTCAAGTACAACATTATATTATGACTTCACCCTAAACCCTACAGGAAGTCGGCCATTGTGGGCAGAACTCTTTTTTTTTTTTTTATTGTAACTCTCATATTTTAATTTTTTAAGAAGTGTATTTTCATTCAAGAAATTTCCAAATTGGTCAAAATTAACTAGACCCATGTGAGATTATAGGAAATTCCTCTTGAAGTCATAAAATGTGGGTGTACCCAACACGCAAACAAAAATGGTGTTTTTTGAAGTATTTAATTGTGTGTAACTCCAACTCGGAGTGTCCTATTACCTGGCATTAATATACATACTCCCCCTTGAACTGCCACCTTATCGTGGTGGAGGAGTTTGCATACCCAAATGATCCTAGGAGCTATGTTGCCTGGGGCATTATGCCCCTGGTAGGATCTCCCATGGCAAACAGGTCCTAGGTGACGCGTCAGACAAAGAGCAGTTCCCAATACCCCTATGATGAGTAATATAACTACGATCGTAACATCGCCCGGGGCTCCAGCCTGCAGCCAGGCCTGGGGATGGGGCTCAAATGTGAGTGCCTGGTGGCTGAACCTTTGCCCACAGGGCCCGGCCAGGCTCAGCCTATAAGGACGACGTGGGTCCGTCCTACTGTGGGCGGACCCACAGTAGGGTCTCGACGATCAGGTTCACAGACACAGCATCTGGCGGTAGTGACGTGGAATGTCACTTCGCTGGGGGGAAAGAGCCTGAGCTCATGTAGGTGGTTGAGCGTTACCGGCTAGATATAGTCGGCCTCACCTCCACGCACAGCTTGGGCTCTGGAACCCAACTTCAGAGGGGTTGGACTCTCCATTTCTCTGGCGTTGCCCGCGGGGAGCGGCGGTGAGCTGGTGTGGGCTTGCTCATTGCCCCACAGCTCAGCCGCCACGTGTTGGAGTTCACCCCGGTGAACGAGAGGGTCGCGTCCCTGCGCCTTCAGGTCGGGGACAGGTCTCTCACTGTTGTGTCGGCCTACGGGCCAAACAGCAGTGTGGAATACCCGGCCTTCTTGGAATCCCTGGGAGGGGTACTAGACAGTGCACCAACCGGCGACTCCGTTGTTCTCCTGGGGGACTTCAATGCCCATGTGGGTAACGACAGTGACACTTGGAGGGGCGTGATTGGGAGGAATGGCCTCCCCGATCTGAACCAGAGTGGTGTTTTGTCATTGGACTTCTGTGCTCGTCACAATTTGTCCATAACAAACACCATGTTCGAGCACAAGGGTGTGCACGTGGCACCAGGACACTCTAGGTCGGAGGTCGATGATCGACTTTGTTGTCGTGTCATCTGACCTCCGACCGCGTGCCTTGGACACTCGGGTGAAGAGAGGGGTTGAGCTGTCAACTGATCACCACCTGGTGGTGAGTTGGATCCGCTGGCGGAGGAGGAAGCCGGACAGACCTGGCAGGCCCAAGCACATCGTGAGGGTCTGCTGGGAACGTCTGGCGGAGCCCTCTGTCAGAGGGGTCTTCAACTCCCACCTCCGGGAGAGCTTCTCCCTGATCCCAGGGGAGGCTGGGGACATGGACTCTGAGTGGGCCATGTTCTCCACCTCTATTGTCAATGCGGCTGCTCGTAGCTGTGGTCGTAAGGTCTGCAGTGCTTGTCGCGGCGGCAATCCCCGAACTCGGTGGTGGACACTGGAAGAAAAGGATGCCGTCAAGCTGAAGAAGGAGTCCTATCGAACCTTGTTGGCTCGTGGGACTCCTGAGGCAGCTGATGAGTACTGGCAGGCCAAGCATGCCACAGCTCAGGCAGTCACAGAGGCAAAAACTCGGGGTTGGGAGGAGTTCGGGGAGGCCATGGAGGAGGACTATTGGATGGCCTCAAAGAGATTCTGGCAAACCATCAGACGCCTCAGGAGGGGGAAGCAGTGCTTCAACAACACTGTTTACAGTGTGGGTGGAGAGCTGCTGACCTCGACTGGGGATGTTGTCGGGCGGTGGAAGGAATATTTTGAGGATCTCCTCAATCCCACTGTCACGTCTTCCGAGGAGGAAGCAGAAACTGGGGACCTGGAGGCGGACTCGTCCATCACCCTGGCTGAAGTCACTGAGGTGGTTGGCAAGCTCCTCGGTGGCAAGGCGGATGAGATGTTGTCCTGAGTATCTTAAATCTCTGGATGTTGTGGGGCTGTCTTGGTTGACACGCCTTTGCAACATCGCATGGCAGTCCGGGACAGTTCCTGTGGAATGGCAGACCAGGGTGGGGGTTTAAGAAAGGGGACAGGAGGGTGTGTTCCAACTACAGGGGAATCACACGCCTCAGCCTTCCCGGTAAGGTGTATTCTAGGGTACTGGAGAGGAGAATCCAACCAATAGTCGAACCTTGGATCCAGGAGGAGCAGTGCGGTTTTCGTCCTGGTCGCGGAACACTGCACCAGCTCTATACTCTCCATCGGGTGCTTGAGGGTTCATGGGAGTTTGCCCAACCAATCCACATGTGTTTTTTGGACCTGGAAAAGGCATTAGACTGTGTCTAGACATGGTGTCCTTTGGGGAGGTGCTATGGGAGTATGGGGTCCTGTCCCAGTATGACCGGAGTGTTCAATTGCCAGCAGTAAGTCAAACCTGTTCCCGGTGCATGTTGGACTCCACCAGGGCTGCCCTTTGTCGCCAGTTCTATTCATTATATTTATGGCCAGAATTGCTAGGACTGGAGGGGGTCTGGTTCGGGAACCACAGGATCTCATCTCGGCTGTTTGTGAATGATATTGTCCTGATGGCTTCATCAAGCCAGGACCTGCAGCAGGCAATGGGGCGGTTTGCAGCCGAGTGTGAAGCGACTGGAATGAAAATCAGCTCCTCCAAATGTGAGGCAATGGTTCTCGACCAGAAAAAGGTTTTCCCCTGGAAGTTTGAATAGGCCCCCAAAAAAGTACTTTGTCAAAAACATTTGAAATTTGACATGAACATCCCTATTCCCATACTGAACAAAAAAGCCAATGAGAATATATCCTTATTTGCAAGTGTGTTGCCATGGCAACGTCCGACATTTCTCATTGAAATACATGGGTTTTTCGTTAACTGGGATGAAAAAAATGATTTTGTCATAAAGTATTCAAATTGGGTACACATATCCCACTCATACTGAACAAAAAAGTCAATGAAGGCAAACCTCTATTTCGAACCATGCAGGCGTGAAAATGTCATAAATGGTCTCATTGGAATGAAAGAGATTTTGGAGGGAGGGGCGTTTTTTTGACCCTCTGAACGCTAACATAACCTCAATTTTATTGGACCAAAATTGAAGGTTGTTGGAAAATGTATTATTTTCATGTGCAAAATGTTTTTTTTTTTTTCAAAATGACTCAATAGTGCCACCTCAATAATCAAAATACATTAAGTCATTGACAGACCATTTTCATCGTAGACAAATTAAATTTAGTACAACCATAGCTCATGTCAAGATAAAAGATACAATATAAAGATTATATTATGACCCCACCCTAAACCATTTTTTCAAGTGTTACATGGTGCATAATTGAAACAGTGTCCTATTTCCCCACATTAATATACATTTTGTGCAGAATGATGATCTGAACACATTGATATACAGTTTACATAGCTGAAACATGACATTTCTCCACAGCGACCCCTTGGAATTTTGAATGGGACCCAAAAACATTACTCCCTTTCAAAAACAACTGAAATTTAAACTGCAAGCAGTGATAAAGGCCCTTGCCACCCCTTGCGACCGCGGGGTGCATGCCACCATGGAGTTCCTGCCTCTTGTTCCTGCTTACATCGCCCCTCCCCCCAAAATCAGCGATTGAGTAATACCACTTCATCCATTCCAAACAGAGCATTTCAGACATTTTCATGCCTGCACAGTTGGAAATAGATGTCTTCATTGGCTTTTTTGTTCGATATGATGTGGAGAGTATGTGTACCAAATTTCAATGGTCTATGACAAAGTAATTTTTTGTCATCCCAGTTGACAAAAAAAACATGTATTTCAATGAGAAATGTCAGACGTTGCCATGGCAACACACTTTCAAAAAGAGGAATGTTCTCATTGGCTTTTGTTGTTCAGTATGAGAATACGGATGTCCATGCCAAATTTGAAATGTTTTTGACAAAGTAAAATTTTTTGGATCGCCTTTAAAATTTCAAGGGGGTGCTGTGGAGCAATGAATTGTCTCAGTTATGTAAATTGTATATCATTAGGTTCAGATCATCAGTGTTACCAAAATGTATATTAATGCCGGTTTACAGGACACTGCATTTTTGAGTTAAGTGCAATTAAACACTTGAAAAACACACAATTTTTGTTTGCGTGTTGGCCACACCCACATTTTATCACTTAGCAAAATCCAAAGAGTAGCCTATAATCCCACATGGATCTAGTTCATGTTGACCAATTTGCAAGTTTCTTGAATGAACATCCATGGCGTAAAAAATTCAAACGTAAGAGTTAAAATTTTGAAAAAAATGAGTTCTGCTCACAATGGCCAACTTCCTGTTGGGTTTAGGGTGGGGTCATAATATATTTTTTTACTTGCCTTGACATGTTCTATGTTTGCACCAAATTTCATTTGTCTATGATGAAAAAGATCTCTCATTGCCGTTATGCATTTTATTTTTTGAGGTGGCGCTATTGAGTCATTTTGCAGCATTAATTTTGTTTCACATGAAAATACTAAATTTGTCACCAATCTTGAATCTTAGGCCATAGTTGGATTAGTGTAGAGCATCTATTTAGTCTACAACAAAGTCCAGTACTCTGAACCCCATGTATTTCAATGACACATTTATTATGTTACCACGGTAACATAGTTGCAGATATAGGTATGTTCTCGTTGGCTTTTTTGTTCAGTTTGTCAAGCCAGATGTCCATGGTGAATTTCAAATGTTTTTGACAAAGTAATTTTTTTGGTCCTATTCAAAAGTTCAAGGGGCACTGTGGAGAAATATAATGTCTGGCCCATGTAAATTGTATATCATTGCATTCAGAACAAGATTTTAAACAAAACGTATATTAATGCCGAGAAATAGGACACTGCATGTTTGAGTTACGGGCCATTTAAAACTTCAGAAAACATCTTTTTTCTTTGCAGGCTGGCCACACCCACATTTTATGACTTAAAAAAATTCAGAAGAGTAGCATATAATCCCACACAGATCTACTTCACTTTGCAAGTTTCTTGAATGAAAATCCACGGGGTAAAAAATTCAAATGTGAGAGTGAAAATTTTCAAAAAATGGGATTCCGCCCACAATGGCCAACTTCTTGTAGGGTTTAGGGTGAATAATAATAATAATAATAATAATAATAATAATAAATTTTATTTATATAGCGCTTTTCAGGACACTCAAAGTCGCTTCACAGTGGATACAATAATAAAATATCACAAAAATTTACAACATAAAATCAAGCATTAAAAGCGATTTTGAACAGGTGACTTTTGAGTTCTTTCTTGAAGGTGGGGAGGTCAGAGCAGTCACGGAGGGGTTTAGGTAGTGAGTTCCAGAGGGTGGGGGCAGCGATGGAGAAGGCTCTGTCCCCCCAGGTTCGGAGCTTGGTCCTACAGGGCAGGGACAGGAGGTTGGAGCTGGAGGAGCGGAGGGAGCGAGATGGAGTGTGGTGGTGGAGCAGGTCTGTGAGGTAAGGAGGGGCCAGGTTGTGGAGAGCTTTGAATGTGATAAGAAGGATTTTGAAGTGGATGCGCTGAGGGACGGGGAGCCAGTGGAGCTTGTGGAGGACAGGAGTGATGTGTTCATGTGAGCGGGTGTGGGTGAGGAGGCGGGCAGCGGAGTTCTGAATGTACTGTAGTCTGTTGAGGGTTTTGGATGGTGTGCCATAGAGGATGCTATTGCAGTAGTCGATTCTGGATGTAATGAATGCGTGGATGAGAGTTTCAGCGGCAGAGAAGGTGAGTAATGGGCGGAGACGGGCTATGTTTTTGAGGTGAAAGAATGCAGTCCGGGTTATGTGCTTAACGTGGGGTTCAAATGAAAGAGTGGGGTCGAGGAGCACACCGAGGTTACGGATGAGTGAGGATGGAGAGAGTGTGGTGTTGTCAAAGTGGAGGGTGAAGTGTTGTGAGGATTTGGCGATGTTGTGTGGGCCGATGATGATGAAGTCTGTTTTGTCGCTGTTAAGTTTGAGGAAGTTGTGATTCATCCAGTTTTTGATGTCTGTTAGGCAGTGGGTGAGAGTGGAGTGGATTGTGGGGTTGATGGATGTTGTGGAGATGTAAAGTTGGATGTCGTCAGCGTAGCAGTGAAAACGGAGACCGTGACGACGAATGATGTTGCCGAGGGGGAGGATGTAGAGAATGAAGAGGAGAGGACCAAGCACCGAACCTTGGGGGACTCCCTGCTGCAGGGGGGCTATGGAAGAGGAGCAATGGTTGAAGTGAATGAACTGTTGCCGGTTTGTGAGGTAGGACTGGAGCCAGAGGAGAGCAGAGCCGGTGATGCTGAGTGAGTTTTTGAGGCGGGACAGGAGGATGGAGTGGCTGATTGTGTCGAAGGCTGCAGTGAGGTCCAAGAGGATGAGGATGGAGAGGTGGCCAGAGTCGGAGGAGAGGAGGAGATCATTTGTAACTTTGAGCAGAGCTGTTTCGGTGCTGTGTTTGGGACGGAAGCCGGACTGGAAGGGTTCATAGAGACTGTTTGAGGTGGGGTCATAATATACATTTTTGCTTGTCTTGACATATGCTATGTTTGTATCAAATTTCATTTGATGATAAAAAAGATCTCTCATTGCTGTAATGTATTTTTATTTTTGAGGTGGCGCTATTGAGTCATTTTGAAAGAATAATTTGTGTGAACATCAAAATAATTAATTTGTCGCCAAACTTGAATTTTGGGTCAAATAAAATTGACTTTTAGTTAACATCCATAGGGGTCAAAAATGGCCTCAAAGCGGTAAGTATAATAATAACAATGGAATTTTTTTTTCCACCCATTATTTTTCTCCTAAACAATAAAAGCTCCAGTCATGTGACTTTCTCATGTTGTGCTCCCTCACAAATAAGGCCCCTGTGAATTTTGTCACAGGCCCATGACAACTCTATTGTCTTCGGTGACACTGTAAACAACTGGTGATACGTCATTTCCGAGTGAGTGCATTCTGTTTTGCGAGTTGTATATCTAGCATCTCTCTCCTGAAATTGTTAATCCATGAATCCTTACAGTTTTAAAAGCAGTTTTTAACATCTACACTAGTGCCTGAATACTTTGTTAAACCACTGAAGTTTTATTCATCATCTATTGCTCCGTACTTCGTGGATTAAGCCCCTCTATCTCTCGGTTCAGCCTGAACTATAGCCTAGCCAACTAGCATCATGGCTAAATCTTCCTCCTCTTCTCTCACTCTTCCCTGCCCTGGTTGCCATATGTGGAGTGATGACCCTGGCTTATTTGACGATGATAGGGACAGCTGCGTTAATTGTAGTGTAGTGGCAGTCCTGCAGGCCAAGATTTCAGAGTTAGAAACGCGGATCCGCTTGGAGGCTCTGACCCCGAGTTACAGTAGCAGCAGTAGGGACTGTGGACCGCAGTAAGTTTAGCGTAGCTAGCGAGAATAGCCCCCCAGTGCAACCCGTGCAGCCGGGATCAGACCAGGACAGGTTTGTGACAGTTAGAAGAAAGTGTAGGACTAGGACAGACCAGGGACACAGGGCTGAAAATAGGACTGTAGCAGACCAGGGACATAGTGTTGAGAGTAGAGAGCTTCACATCCAGAACAGGTTTGCTCCCCTGAGCTGGACCCGGGACACTCTAGTCATAGGGAGCTCCATAGTCAGGGACGTGGAACTGCCTGCAGCTTCCACGCGGTGTTATCCTGGAGCCAGACTGGGTGACATCGAGGGGAATCTTAGGCTTTTAAAAAAAAGTAAGAATAGGTACCGCTGGATTGTTATACACGCGGGGGGTAACAATACTCGGCGTGGTCAGTCAGAGGTGGTTAAATTACAGATAGCTGCAGTCTGTGAATTGGCTAAGTCGATGTCGGAGTCCATGTACTTCTCTGGCCCCCTCCCAACCAACACCAATTGTGAAATGTACAGCCGCTTTTCAGCAGTCAACCAATGGCTGACCAATTGGTGCCCGCAGAATGGTGTCGTCTTCATAGATAATTGGAGGGCATTTGAGGGGAAGCCTAGGCTTATACGTAGAAACGGCATCCATCAAACACAGGCTGGCTCCACCCTGTTAGCTCAGAATATGATTGCTAGTCTAGATTGACCAGGTAAGACTAGCACGCAGAATAGCTCAGGGAAGCACAGTGATAGTGACGTTAGGGAGCAGTTTAGACCAGTGAAGCACAGCTCAGTCATATGGAACAGCTCCAAACAGACAGAGACTGTGTGTGCCCCACATACAAAAAGCACAAATAAAACACCCCTAAACTCTGACAAGGAAGCTGTCAGATCTCATAACTTAATAGAAATAAATAAATGTGCCGCAAATAAACAAAATGATAAGGGTGTAAAATGTGGACTGCTAAACATCAGGTCTCTTTCCTCCAAATCCCTTTTAATAAATGAACTAACTGGCGACCTTAATATTGATCTGCTAGCCCTAAATGAAACATGGCTTCGGGAAAATGATTATGTTAGACTAAACGAATCTACACCATCAAGTCACATGAACTTTCAGAGTGCCCGGAGCACAGGTCGAGGTGGTGGTGTGGCCGTCATCTCTCATTCCAGTCTAATTCTCGGCCCCAAACCCAACTATACATAGATCTTCTTTGAAAGCCTCGCACTCTACATTACGTGCCCCAATTGGAAAAAACAAAAAGCTGTTATACAGTCCCTGACAAAAGTCTTGTCGCTTATCCATTTTGTAGAAACAAAAGCTTATAACCTGACTTTAAATTAATCGATTGGTTTTAGAAATGTCTCATAAGAAGGCTAAAACCCTCCCAAATTATGCTCAATATACTAAAATAAATTTGCTTCATTGAAGAAAGATTGATCATTTAATGAACACAGAAAGGTCAGAATTCGGCAAGACAAAAGTCTTATCGCCTTGTCATATGATGCACCCAATCCTAGATTACAGCCTCACCTGTGATCAGTTACTGATCAATCAATTAGTGGGTGTGTATAAAAAGAACCCCAGCACACCAGACCTTCACATAAACTGCAACTTGACCTCTGACACATGCCTAAGATCCACCCTGAGACCAAAGTGTTAATTATCAAGAGGCTGAAGACCAGATCCACTGCTGAGGTGGCTGGCACCTTCAATGTGTCCCAGCGTCAAGTACAAAGAATAAGAAAAAGATCTGAAAAGACTGGAGATGTTTTTTGACAAGCCCAGATCCGGCAGATCCCGCAAGACAACTGCTCGGGAGGACCATTTGTTGATTCGAAAATCCAAGGCCAGCCCCTTTTCCACTGCAGCAGAGCTCCACCAGGGCTGGTCACCTCAAGTCCCTGTGTCAACCAGAACAGTTTGTAGGATTCTGTCTCAAAATGGCCTCCATGGTCGAATCAGTGCACAGAAACCAGCACTAAACAAGGCAATTAAAAAACCGTGTGGCATTTGCCAAGGCCCACAGCCTGCTAAAAGGATGGACACTGGAAAAGTGGCAGAAGGTGGATTTCTCAGATGAATCCTCAGTTGAATTACATCACAGCCGCCGCAAATATTGCAGGAGACCTACTGGAGTTGTTTGGGGTAGAATGAAAGAGGAAGCATGGAAGGCAAAACCAAAGAATCTTGATGAACTCTGGGAGGCAACTTCATCAACAGATTGTATGAATCATTGTTGAACCGCATGGATGCAGTCCTTCAAGCTCATGGAAGTCATACAAGATATTAAATATGGATCTCACAGCACCACTACTTAATTCACTGTCATTATGCAACATATTTTTGTATTTGAAGTAAATTATTTGTTCAGTTTTCTGTAGGCGACAAAACTTTTGTCTTGCCAAAATCTGACCTTTCTGTGTTCATTAAATGATCAATCTTTCTTCAGTGAAGCAAATTTATTTTAGTATATTGAGCATAATTTGGGAGGGTTTTAAATTTCATATGAGACATTTCTAAAACCAATCGATTAATTTAAAGTCAGGTTATAAGCTTTTGTTTCTACAAAATGGAAAAGTGACAAGACTTTTGTCAGGGACTGTTTTCTGATTTTATTTCAAGTTTAGTTTTGAATTGGGAAAGGATTGTTATAGTTGTATATATATATATATATATATATATATATATATATATATATATATATATATATATATATATATTTATATATATATATATATATATATATATTTATATATTATATAGTATGTTGATAACGGCAGTGATTGCCTCAGTAATGCTTTTGGCACGCTCCTGGATGGGATCGGTTTCACCCAGAGTGTGAATAAGCCGACTCACTGTCACAATCACACTCTAGATCTTGTTCTAACCTACGGTATTGAGATTAATGATCTAATTGTCCTTCCTCAAAACCCTATACTCTCTGACCATTTCTTAATTACCTTTCAATTCATACTAAAAGACTATCCAGCCCCGCAGAAAAAAACTATAATGAAAAGAACATTATCAGATAAATCGGTTACAGAGTTTAAAGAAATTATTGAGCCATTACTAAAAGATATGTCATGTGACAATGAGAATAATTTTAATCCAATTGTCACTGATCAATTGGTTGACAACAATGCTCACCTTAAAATCTGCTCTCGATGTTGTAGCTCCACTAAAACAGAAAAGCATTAAACCAAGACCTCCGGCTCCATGGTATTCGTTACAACTCAGGACACTTAAACAACATGTAAGACGCATAGAGAAGCTTTGGCGCTGCTCGCACTCTGAGCAGTCTCTGAAGGCATGGAAGCTTTGCCTGCTCACTTATAAGGCCGCTCTGCGGAAAGCCCGAACTAGATACTATTCAAATCTAATAGAAGTAAACAAAAATAACCCCAGATTTCTGTTCAGCACTGTAGCCAGGCTGACAAACTCCCACACTGCTAATGAGTCTCTTATCCCCTCGAACATTAGTTGTGATGACTTTCTTCAATTCTTCGATTACAAAATTACAACCATTAGAGACAAAATCAACAAAGCTACTCCAAAAATCAGCTCTGAGCTAATCCAGTCTGTAATACCAATATCCCATATAGATCCTCTAATAATATTAGATAAATTTACTCTGTTGATGAGGTGGAGATTACCTCAGCCATCATGTCGTCCAAACCACCAACCTGTTTGCTCAACCCTATTCCAATCAGACTCCTCAAAGAAGCCCTCCCCCTAATAATAGATTCCATTCATAACATAATAAATGTGTCATTAGAAAATGGCTACATTCCTCAGTCCTTTAAGTATGCTGTGATTAAACCCCTTTTGAAAAAATCTAACCTAAATCCTGATGAACTAACCAACTACAGGCCTATCTCTAATCTTCCTTTCCTCTCAAAAATTCTACAACGAGTTGTGAAACAGCTCTGCCACCTGCAGGACAATAATATATTTGAAAAATTTCAATCTGGATTCAGAGCTCACCACAGCACAGAGACTGCACTGCTTAAAGTAACAAATGACTTACTACTAGCTGCTGATAACGGGCTGGCTTCAGTCCTGGTCCTACTGGACCTCAGTGCAGCGTTTAACACCATTGATCACAACCGCCCTCAAATGGTTTAAATCCTATCTATCAGATAGGTACCAGTTTGTTAGTATAAACCAGTGCACCTCTCCCTGTTCTAAAGTAGCCTGTGGCATTCCACAAGGATCTGTGCTTGGTCCAATCCTATTTACTCTGTATATGTTGCCATTAGGTAACATTATTAGAAAACATGGCATTAATTTTCACTGCTATGCTGATGACACTCAGCTGTACTTATCAATGAAACCAAATCAGACTGATCAAATAGATAAACTCAGTGCCTGTATGAAGGACATCAAAACCTGGATGACCTTGAATTACCTGCTCTTAAATCCTGAAAAAACAGAGGTCATTGTCGTTGGTTCCAAAGGCCAAAGAGACTCTCTGTCGGACCAGATAATCTCACTCGACAATGTGAGTATAGCTTCTAGCCCTACTGTAAACAATCTTGGAGTCCCTATTTGATCAAAATCTCTCATTCACAGCCCATATAAACCTAGCTTGTAAAACAGGCATACTTTCACCTGCGAAATATAATATAATAAAATTAGAAATATTTTAGCTAAAAACGATGCTGAAAAACTCATCCATGCATTTGTTACTTCCAGACTTGATTACTGTAATTCTCTGCTCGCCGCCTGCCCCAAAAGTACTATAAGGAGCCTCCAGTTGGTCCAAAATGCAGCGGCCAGAGTCCTAACAGGAACTCAAAGAAGAGACCACATCAGTCCTGTACTAAAATATCTGCACTGGCTTCCTGTCGAGCTTAGAATCAAATTCAAAGTCCTCCTCCTGACATACAAAACCCTAAATGGTATGGCCCCATCCTATCTGCAAGATGCTTGTGTCTCGTACCAGCCAAACAGAGCAATCCTCTCTCAGAAGGTCGGACTATTAGTGGTTCCTAGAGTGTCCAAAAGTACTGTGGGAGGGAGAGCATTCAGTTACCAAGCTCCTGTGCTATGGAATCAACTCCCTGCTGATGTTAAACAGGCCCCCACAGTCTCTGTATTTAAGATCAGGTTTACCTAAGGTCTACTCCAGGTCTTAAGGGCTGTCCAGTTCCTGTATGACCGGAGCAGGAGCTGTGTTCGCATTGCCGGCAGTAAGTCAGACCTGTTCCCGGTGCATGTTGGACTCCGCCAGGGCTGCCCTTTGTCAACGGTTCTGTTCATTATATTTATGGACAGAATTTCTAGGCGCAGCCAGGGGCCGGAGGGGGTCTGGTTCGGGAACCACAGGATTTCATCTCTGCTGTTTGCGGATGATGTTGTCCTGATGGCTTCATCGAGCCAGGACCTGCAGCAGGCACTGGGGCGGTTTGCAGCCGAGTGTGAAGTGGCTGGGATGAGAATCAGCTCCTCTAAATCCGAGGCCATGGTTCTCAACCGGAAAAAGGTGGTTTGCCCTCTGCCCTTTGGTGGGTGGTGAGTCTCTGCCCCAAGTGGAGGAGTTCAAGTATCTCGGGGTCTTGTTCACGAGTGAGGGAAGGATGGAGCGTGAGATTGACAGGCGGATCGGTGCAGCGTCTGCAGTGATGCGGTTGCTGTATCGGTCCGTTGTGGTAAAGAAGGAGCTGAGCCGGAAGGCGAAGCTCTCGATTTACTGGTCAATCTACGTTCCTACCCTCACCTATGGTCATGAGCTCTGGGTAATGACCGAAAGGATAAGATCGCGGATACAAGCGGCTGAAATGGGTTTCCTCCGCAGAGTGGCTGGGCGCACCCTTAGGGATAGGGTGAGGAGCTCAGTCACACGGGAGGAGCTCGGAGTAGAGCCGCTGCTCCTACACGTTGAGAGGAGTCAGCTGAGGTGGCTCGGGCATCTGCTCAGGATCCCTCCTGGACGCCTCCCTAGGGAGGTGTTCTGGGCATGTCCCACCGGGAGGAGGCCCCGGGGAAGACCCAGGATACGCTGGAGGGACTATGTCTCTCGGCTGGCCTGGGAACGCCTTGGGATCCCACCGGAGGAGCTGGAGGACGTGTCCGGGGTGAGGGAAGTTTGGGAGTCCCTGCTTAGACTGCTGCCACCGCGACCCAGCCCCGGATAAGCGGAAGAAAATGGATTGATGGATGGAACATAGGCTGCAGTAGGAGATAACAAGCTGGGGGAAGTATGGCAACCTGAGCACTATCCTCTGCTCTCTCCTATTTTCTCATCAGTAATGCTATTCACATGTTGTCCCCTGTCCCACTCCCCTTGTGGAGTGTAACTCTTTCAGATGCACCGATGACAGCTGGACCCTCTCCTCCTCCCCGCCTGGCCCTCCTCCAGCCGCCTCCCTCTCCTCCTCACCTGGCTCTCCTTCTCCTCGCCTGGTCTTCCTCCTCCTTGCCTGGCCCTCCTCTGCCCCCCTCCCTCTTCCTCGCCTGGCCGATTTTTCTTGTTTTGTCTGATTTTTCCTGTTGTTTGATTTTCCTGTTTGTTTTTGTGTGTAGGCAGCACGGTGGCAACACTCATGCCTCACAGCAAGAAGGTTTGGTTCGATCCCAAGGTCACCCAGGCCTTTCTGTGTGGAGTTTTGCATGTTTCTCCCCGTGTCTGGATGGGTTTCCTCCAGGTACTCCGGTTTTCCCCATCAACAAAAACATGAACACCCTTCGAGACAACTGTTGTTGTGATTTTGGGCATTACAAAAATAAAATGAATTGAATTGAATTCTATGAATTTTTGAAAATGAAAGTTGAAGAGAGCGCTAGAGAACCATTTTGTGAGATAATGATATGATTTGCATATCATTACGTTCGCTTTGCATATGTGTATAAATGCTATATTAGTGTGAAAGTAAAATGTGTTTTTGAAATTTTCCAGAAATTGCAATTTTGTTGAAAAATCACCATGACCACGCCCCAAGTCATATTTAAAAGACAATTGATAATCTTTCATTGTACATTAGTTTAGTGGGTTTTAGCCAAATTTGAATTGTTTGTGAGAAAAACTGTGCAAGGGTGTGTGCTTTTGTCAATTCCAGGTTTGATCCAATATGGCCGACTTCCTGTACATTTTAGTGTGGCGCCATAATATCATTTTGTCATGTCCTGACATGTTCTATTTTTTTATACAAGTTTCAGATTTTTACGTTGACTATTTTCCGGGTTGGGCTCCAATTGGCCCAATGAAAATGAAAGTTTGAGGGGGCGCTACCAAGTCTTTCGTTATTTTTTTGTCGGGGTCTTTTGTGATAATTAGAGCTCGTGGAGTTGTCATTTTTGATACCACTCACTGCCATGTAGGGGGGTGTTTACTACTTGATTTTTGCCATTTTCCAGGTTTCGGAGGCAGTTTTATTGAGTCCTTCTCAAGGACAATGTCCCAGGCTTGGGCCTAACAAGCTAACCGCTGTCATGGTAACTAGATACATTCCATGGTTGCTAATCGTTGCATATATAAGCCCTTACATTACGATTTTCTGCCATTTTCTCTCTGCACTCGGAGAGAGAAGCTAAGCTAAGATAACCAGCTAGGGAATTACAAGGAAATATATTGTCATTTGTTTACCTAAAAATACAGAAAACCAAGAATATAATGAGCATAAGGCAAAAATACACCAGCAGAAGTCCCTGAGATTACAGAGTGACCCACACGTGAGTAGAGAATTGACAATGTTTAGCGCTCTTTTCACAATGTAAAACCATAACAACAAACCTAAAATTAAATCAAAACAAGCTAACGGCTGTCATGGTAACCAGATACATTCCATGGTTGCTAATAGTTGCATATATAAGCCCTTACATTCCGATTTTCTGCCATTTTCTCTCTGCACTCAGAGAGAGAAGCTAAGCTAAGCTAACTAGGTAATAGCATCAAGCTGACCGGCTAATTCTTCGTTTGTTTTTCAGCGGATTTTGAACTCAATGGGCCTCAAGTTCAACCACTTCAGTTCTCAGCATGTCCCAGGTCAGATGACTACTTTTTTACTATACTTTACATATGTTTAGACATTTAATTTAAATACAAAATATTATTAACCCCTCCCCGAACTGCCACCTTAACGTGGTGGAGGGGTTTGAGCACCCGAATGATCCTGGGAGCTATGTTGTCGGGGGCTTCATGCCCCTGGTACGGTCACCCGTGGCAAATAGGTCCTGGGAAATGGGTCTGACTAAGAGCGGTTCAGAAGCCCTACATGAGGAGAGAGACAGCAAGGCCAGTTACGTCGCCCGGGCTGGCCCCCACCCTGGAGCCAGGCCTGGGGTGGGTGCTTGACAGCGAGAGCCTGGTGGCAGGGCCTTTCCCCATGGGGCCCAGCCCGAAGGAACGACGTGGGGCCGTCCTCCCGTGGACCCACCACCTGTGGGAGGAGCCATGAGGGGCGGGTGCAGAGAGATCTGGGCGGCTGTCGAAGGCGGGGACCTCAACGACCGGACATGGGGACTAGCTCTGGGGACAAGGAATGTCACCTCGCTGGGGGGAAGGAGCCTGAGCTTGTGCGGGAGGTTGAGCGTTACCGGCTAGATATAGTCAGCCTCACCTCCACGCACTGCTTGGGCTCTGGAACCCAACTCCTTGATAGGGGTTGGACTCTCCATTTCTCTGGCGTTGCCCGCGGGGAGTGGCGGTGAGCTGGAGTGGGCTTGCTCATTGCCCCACAGCTCAGCCACCACGTGTTGGAGTTCACCCCAGTGAACAAGGGTCGGGGACAGGTCTCTCACTGCTGTGTCGGCCTACCGGCCAAACAGCAGTGCAAAGTACCTGGCCTTCTTGGAGTCTCTAGGAGAGTTACTAGACAGTGCACCAACCGGGGACTCCGTTGTTCTCCTGGGGGACTTCAATGCCCATAAGGGTAATGACAGTGACACAGTTGGTCCATAACAAACACCATGTTCGAGCACAAGGGTGTCCATCGGTGCACATGGTACCAGGACACTCTAGGTTAGAGGTCGATGATCGACTTTGTTGTCGTGTCATCTGATCTCCGGCTGCGTGTCTTGGACACTCAGGTGAAGAGAGGGGCTGAGCTGTCAACTGATCACCACCTGGTGGTGAGTTGGATCTGCTGGCGGAGGAGGAAGCCGGACAGACCTGGCAGGCCCAAGCGCATCATGAGGGTCTGCTGGGAACATCTGGCAGAGCCCTCGGTCAGAAGGGTCTTCAACTCACACCTCCGGGAGAGCTTCTCCCTGATCCATGGGGAGGCTGGGGACATGGACTCTGAGTGGACCATGTTCTCCACCTCTATTGTCGATGCGGCTGCGGTCTGCGGTGCTTGTTGCGGTGGCAATCCACGAACCCCGTGTATGTGATAGTGTGGGCAGCTGAATTTTGGACCAGTTGGAGTTTATGGAGTGATTTTTGTGGGAGTCCAAACAGAAGAGAATTGTAGTAGTCTATACGGGAAGTGACCAGGCTATGGATGAGGATGGCGGTGGTGTGTGGAGTGAGTGAGGGACGGAGGTGGTGGATGTTTCTGAGGTGGAAGTAGGCGGACCGGGTGATGTTGTTGATTTGGGAGGTGAAGGAAAGTGTGCTGTCGAGGATGACACCCAGACTCTTTACCTGAGGGGAGGGGGAGATAGAGGAGCCGTCAATGGATATGGAAAAAGGATTTATTTTGCTTAGGGTGGATTTGGTGCCGACGAGTAGGAGTTCTGTTTTATTGCCGTTAAGTTTGAGGAAGTTTGAGGAGAACCAGGTTTGTATTTCTGTGAGGCAGTCTGTCAGGGAAGAGGGTGGAAGTGTAGAGTTGGGTTTACTGGAAATGTAGAGCTGGGTGTCATCCGCGTAACAGTGAAAGTGAATGTGATGTTTTCTAAAGATGGAACCAAGGGGGAGAAGATAGATTAAAAAGAGCAGAGGACCGAGGACAGAACCCCGAGGAACACCTGACGTGACAGGAAAGGGGTGTGAGGTGAATGACTTAAGCTGAATAAACTGAGAGCGATCTGAGAGGTAGGAGTGGAACCAGGAGAGGGGAGTACCAGAGACACCAATGGAGGAAAGTCTGTCGAGGAGGATGGAGTGTGGAATGGTATCAAATGCTGCACTAAGGTCTAGCAGGAGGAGGATGGAGAGTGAACCAGAGTCAGCAGAGAGGAGGAGGTCGTTAGTGATTTTCAGAAGGGCAGTTTCAGTGCTATGGAAGGGACGGAAGCCAGATTGAAATTGTTTGTAGATGTTATTGGAGGAAAGATGGGTGTGGAGGTGGGCAGCAACAGTTTTCTCAAGGAGTGTGGAAATGAAAGAGTTCAAGTATCTCGGGGTCTTGTTCACGAGTGAGGGAAGGATGGAGCGTGAGATTGACAGGCGGATCGGTGCAGCATCTGCAGTGATGTGGTCGCTGTATCGGTCCGTTGTGGTAAAGAAGGAGCTGAGTCCAAAGGCAAAGCTCTCGATTTACTGGTCAATCTACGTTCTTACCCTCACCTATGGTCATGAGCTTTGGGTAATGACCGAAAGGACAAGGTCGCGGATACAAGCGGCTGAAATGGGTTTCCTCCGTAGTGTGGCAGGGCGCACCCGGGCGCCCGGCCACCCTAGGGATAGGGTGAGGAGCTCGGTCACACGGGAGGTGACCGAGCTCAGAGAAGAGCTGCTGCTCCTACACGTCGAGAGGAACCAGTTGAGGTGGCTCGGGCATCTGCTCAGGATGCCTCCTGGACGCCTCCCTAAGGAGGTGTTCTGGGCATGTCCCACCGGTAGGAGGCCCCGGGGAAGACCCAGGACACGCTGGAGGGACTATGTCTCTCGGCTGGCCTGGGAACACCTTGGGGTTCCACCGGAGGAGCTGGAGGACGTGTCCGGGGTGAGGGAAGTCTGGGAGTCCCTGCTTAGACTGCTGCCCCCGCGACCCGGCCGGATAAGCGGAAGAAAATGGATGGAATATTATTAAAATATATTCTGTTTAACGCTAGTAGTTATTAGCTAACTGTGAGAGTCAAATGTTGCTCCCTTGATGTCCATGTCAATTGGGTAGAGTTGGCCACAAATTGTACTAATAAGATTAAGAGTAACCCAAGAAATTTGTATTTATATGAAGTATTTGGGGAAATGATGAGCGGTGCAAGAAACACAAATGTTAAGGTCATTTCATATTGTCAACATAAAGCTTTTGTCACTTGTTGCCTGTTGACTAAATGTTACTTAAGTAGGAGTAAAGATACAGTTGTTCAAAAAGTAAAATGTAATTGAGTACTGCACATCTGTGCTTATATACTTCCTCACAGTGGGAAGGGTAACCAAAACTGTGTACTCCAGTACTATTACTTCAGACTTTAGATGTGCTCATAGAAGTTTGTTTTTCAGGGGTTGTGGTCGTTGATGGATGTTTGGTCACAGGACGGACTGTTTACATCCCAGAAGAGCTGTCAGAGGAGCCTCTAATCCCACATGGGCCTAGTTCATTTTGTCCAATTTGCAAGTTTCTTGAATAAAAATTCACTGTGTAAAAAATTAAAATGTGAGAGTTACAATTTTGAAAAAAATGGGTTCTGCCCACAATGGCCGACATCCTTTAGGGTAGAGGGTGAAGTCATTATATAATTTTTTACTTGTCTTGACATGTTCTATGTTTGTACCAAATTTCATTTGTCTACGATGAAAAAGGTCTCTCATTGCCGTAATGTATTTTGATTTTTGAGGTGGCGCTATTGAGTCATTTTGAAACATTTTTTTTTGCACATGAAAAAAAAAAAAAAATTGCCAATAGGCCATAGTTGAATTAGTGTAGAGCATCTATTTAGTTTACAACAAAGTCCAGTACTCTGAACCCCATGTATTTCAATGACACATTTACTATGTTGCCACGGTAACATGGTTGCAGATAGAGGTATGTTCTCGTTGGCTTTTTTGTTCAGTTTGTCAAGTCAGATGTCCATGGTGAATTTTAAATGATTTTCACAAAGTAATTTTTTTGGTCCTATTCAAAAGTTCAAGGGGGCGCTGTGGAGCAATACAATGTCTAATCTATGAAAATTTATATCATTACATTCAGAACAAGATTTTGAACAAAACGTATATTAATGCTCGCAAATAGGACACTGCATGCTTGAGTTACGGGCCATTTAAAACTTCAAAAAACATCTTTTTTCTTTGCAGGCTGGCCACACCCACATTTTATGTCTAAGAAAAATTCAGGAGAGTAGCCTGTAATCCCACCTGGATCTACTTCATTTTGACCAATTTGCAAGTTTCTTGAATGAAAATCCATGGCGTGAAATTCAAATTCAAATGTGAGAGTTACAATTTTGAAAAAACTGGGTTCTGCCCACAATGGCCGACATCCTTTCGGGTTGAGGGTGAAGTCATAATATAATTTTTTACTTTTCTTGACATGTGCTATGTTTGTACCAAATTTCATTTGTCTACGATGAAAAAGGTCTCTCATTGCCGTAATGTATTTTGATTTTTGAGGTGGCGCTATTGAGTGAGTGACTATTATGACTAAGAAAAATTCAGGAGAGTAGCCTATAATCCCACATGGGTCTAGTTCATTTTGACCAATTTGCAAGTTTCTGGAATGAAAATCCACGGCGTAAAAAATTCAAATGTGAGAGTTACAATTTTGAAAAAATGGGGTTCCGCCCACAATGGTAGACTTCCTGTAGGGTTTAGGGTGGGGTCATAATACATTTTTTTACTTGTCTTGACAACGATGAAAAAGGTCTCTCATTGCCGTCATGTATTTTGATTTTTGAGGTGGCGCTATTGAGTCATTTTGATATGTACATTTTTTTGAACATCAAAATAATAAAATTTTCACCAACCTTGAATTTTGGGTCCAATAAAATTGATTTCGTTAACATACAGGGGGTCAAAAGTGGCTTCAATCCAGCCACCAAAATAATAATAAGAAGAAGAAGAAGAAGAGGAAGAATGGAATTTTTTTTTTTTTAACTAAACCATAACAGCTACAGTCATGTGTCTTTCTCACATTGTGCCCCATCACAAATAAGGCCCCTGTGAATTTTTTCATCAGTCCACGGCAAAGTGGTTGTCTTCTACTAATTTTTGAAAATGAAATTTGAAGAGGGCGCTAGAGAGCCATTTTGTGAAATAGTGCCACGATTTCAGCTCACAAATGTAAACGCTGTATTAGTGTTTTCTCATAAAAAAATTTTGAAAGAGAAATATTTTATTGAAATATTCCAAAAATTGCAATTTCGTTGAAAATTCACCATGACCGTGTTTACTACTTGATAATTGCCATTTTCCATGCTCCGGATGCGGTTTTAATGAGTCCCTCGCCGGGAGTCCTTGCTGAGACTGCTACTCTGAATAAGTGAAAATAAATGGATTGGTGGATGGGTCCGAGGAGCAGAGGATACAGAGACGAGGGTCAATCCGAGCAGAGGTTGCAGAGGAGAAGGTCAGATGGAGCAGAGGATGCAGAGCAGGGTCAGATGATTCATCATATATAGGGAGCAGATGGAGGATGCAGAGGAGGATCATATGGAGCAGATGATGCAGAGGAATGTCAGATGGTACAGAGGGGAGTAAAATGGTGCAAATGATTCACACTGTATGAAGCAGATGGAGGGTGCAGAGGATGGGACGTCAGTAGCACATCTCTCGCTCAGCTCACACTCACACCATGTCCTTCTGTTCCACTGGTTCTGTCCTCCTCCAAACAAATCAGGAGATTTGCCAAAGCTTAAAGAGGGGGTATTAAAGAGGGGATATTTTACTTCTATGGGGCATTAAGTGTAACAAATAACATATTTAGATCACCATATTTCATTCTATGGGGTATTAAAGAGGGGGTATTTTACTTCTATGGGGCGTTAAAAGTAACAAATAACATATTTAGATCACCATGTTTCCTTTTAGTTGCTTTACAAATGCTGTTGTTATGACATTTTTTATCCTAAATCTTTATTTGAATTGTTATGGATCTCTTTGACCTAACCTTCGTTGTACTATCTGTTATTATGCACGAGTGTATCGCTTGTCTGTTAGCCTACAAGACAATGTGTCCAGTGGCCTTGAGACACTTAAATTACACTAAACTGGTAGGATTGTTTTGATGGTATAAATACACTGTATGTATATTTGTCAGCTGAGGGCGAGACGACACTATTAAGGACAACAGCTTTTTGATGATGCGCACAATTGATTCAATAAATCTGACTTCTTGATTCAAGACAACTTCTCAGTTGATTTTATATTTTTTAAGCTTTTTATTATTAGAAATTCCACAACACTTTATTTACTGAAAACAGAGTATTAATATTCACTGAAAACAGCATCCATCCATTCATTTTCTTTCACTTATCTCCCAGGGAAAAGGAGCGTTTTAAGTTTCATTTTTGTTTTTGAAGCTGAGTCAAAAGTCACTCCTTTTTCACAGCTCTATCACAATATAATGAAACTACTTCACATCAAGTTTGTAATGCTGATGTTTTTGTATATTTATGGAGGATTGTCGTGTGGGAGCATGGGTGATGTAGGCTTGTGGGTGGAGAATTGAACAAAATCTTATAGCTAACTGTAGGGAGGGTTCAAATAGAGCCTGGGAGAGATTGCAAAATTATTCAAACATGCATGGATGACATCTAAAACCTTCAGGCATGTTTCTGCTGAGGGAACAACATTATAAAACAACGCAGAAACCTCCAAAAAGTCGATTTTTTAAAAATAATACAGCCTTGGCCTTTATAATATGGCCTATATCGCTCTTTTTTCGATCTATATTATAATGTTATATCTTCATCACAAACATACGTGCAGTTGTGTGTTGTGTAAAAAGAAGCTGTTAACCTTAAAACTACCATTAAATGACATCACAAGGTGAAACGGAGCATTTTGAGCTTTGGGTATGCAGACAGCCTAATAATCCAAGATTATTCAAACATGAATAAAACTAAACACAACTCCAGGTTTGTTTTTGAGGAGGTAACAACATGATTACATAGCTAAAAGTTCTGTGTAATATAATACCTTTAAAGGCCCCATTTTTTCCCAGGAGTTTAAGAAAAATGTGTCTTATATATTACTGCATTATATATTTGTATAAGCAGCTCTTGAGGACATGCAGACTGCTGTGTACTGTCTGCATGCAATTAGGAATTAGGAAGTGTACCATGCTGGTTGCTGTTAGATTCACCATCACAGCAAAAAATGTTTAAAACATTAATTGCGGTGAATAATTAGGATGTTTGGAATGTACAGGGTAATTGAGGAATAACTTTGGACCACTTAAAATGAACGATAAAAAAACCCAAAAAAAAAGCAGCAATGTATTGTTGCTCCAAAATAATATTACTCAAGTATACGTACAAAGTAGTGTCCAAAAACAATTACAAATATGAGTTCAGAAAGTATTTGAGGAAACCACTAGTCAAGTAAGAGTAATTGTAATTCAGTCTATGATTTATAACTTAGCAAGGCAAAATGCGAAATACATAATTGCATATTTTCAAAAACAATGCAAACTAAAGCTAAATCATATCCGAAGGAGACAGAAACACAAATGTTCAAATCATTTCATGAAACTTTAGACTTACTCACAGTGGGAAGAGGAACCAACACTTTTACTCAAGTATTGTTACTTGTTACTTGCTATTATTACAGTTTACTCAAACAGAACTATAGTGCTGGAAAACTACTTGCGTACAAGCACAATTTTGAAGTATCATTTGTCTTTCCTATAAAAAAATAATTTACATACTGCGAAATAGCTTTGAGTTTACAATTCTATAAATACCAGTCCCCACTGCTGTGCACTGAGGTATAAAACAATGCAAACAAAATGAATAATCACAGTTATTCATGTAGTAAAGACAATCATGATTCTGGTGAGGGGTATGGATTTTAAAAACACAGAGGAGCTCTTTAGGATGACTATGGGATCACTATGTACCTCCCATCCCTCTCGGCTGCTCCTCCTTCGATCACTGTTTTCACAAAGATGCCCAGTTTCTCTAGTCCTGCGTCAGCACCGACTCCCATCCCAATGATGCTGATGCCCAGGCCGTCCTCATCTGAAATACACACGATGCAGGGCAGCAGGGTTAGGTCAGTTTAGGTCAGAGCTTATTCGCTGCTCTAAATTCTAAACAATTGGTATTGGCGGTTTTTGAGATTCTAGAAAGCCAGACTTCCAGATAGTGGCAGTTTTCCCTATTGATAACTTTGCACTTTTTATGAAATATCTAAAAGGTGAAAGTGCAAATATTGAACCTGATCATTTCTTTTAGTGACTCGAGTCAAGAACTTACAAGAAAAACTCTGAAAAAAATCTGTGAAACATGAATTGTTATGTTGAGGGGTTTTGGTATTCCAGGTAAAGCAACAGTATCTCCTGGAGTGAAGTAGGTGCAGACCAGAAAAGCTCTACCAGGAAGATTACACAGTGCATAATTCTATATTCTATAATCAGACTCAGGAACTGCTGTTAAATAATGCCATAGTAAGGGACTTTAAATATGTTAAAAATATGTGCGATATACACAAAGACAAATTATAAGAGAAACTAGAATAAATACCACATAAGCTGAATATTCTCCTAAATGTGTAAAACAAATAACTTCATCACGACTGTTGTACGTGTTGACTTCTGATCCGCGGGACCTGCGGGTCGGGTTGGGGCGGGCTGGAAAAAAATCTATTTAGTGTGCGGTGGGTCATTTGTTCAAGGAAGAAAAATATGTAGCCTATTATTACTATAACCTATAAAATATTTTAGAACAAGCTAATAGTTTGGTAAGCACATAACCAATTAACCTATAATCTGGCGCCAACGTGGCGTGCCCCTTTTGCACAGCATTGCGCGCCACCCGTGCACACCGCATCAGCCAGTTACAACCATCTGCCACTTTAAATGGAGCCAAAAAGAAGCGATTTTGCAGCTGCTTTATTATATTGACATATTTATTCCCATGTCTGTTTTTAAGCAGGTCTTTCAATAAAGTAAAGCTGCATTTATTGATGTATTGTTAGAGTGCAATTAATGATTGCAAGTGGGCAGATTGTATAAAACAATTCTGCTGTGTGAAGCAGGCTGGGGCTGGCCATACATAATCAGAAATGCAGGACCCATGGGATGGAAAACACCCGGCCCGCGCATTTTTACTGACCACCCTTGCGTTGCGACCTCCTGCATTGTGACCCCCTGCATTGTAACTGCCCTTACATCATGACCCCCTGCATTGCCACTGCCCCTGCATCGTGACCTCCTACATGATGAGCCCCTACATCGAGACCCCCTGCATTGTGACTCCCCGCATCGCGACTGCCCCTGCATCGTGACTGCCCCTACATCATGACCCTCTGCATGGAGACCTCCGGCATTGTGACCCCCTGCATTGCGACCCCCTGCATCGCAACTGCCCCTGCATCGTGACCCACTGTATCGTGACCCCCTGCATCATGACCCCCTGCATCGTGACCCCCTGCATTGTGACCCCCTGCATCGCGACTGCCCCTGCATTGTGACCCACTGTATTGTGACCCCCTGCATCATGACCCCCTGCATCTCAACCTGGGGCTGGCCAGACATAATCAGAAATGCATGACCCGTGGGATGGAAAAAACCTGACCCAGGCATCTCTAGTGACAGCTCCTGCATTGGGACCGCCTGCATCACGACTGCCCTGCATCACGACTGCTCTGCATCACGACCGCCCCTGCATCATGGCCCTCTGCATCACGACTGCTCATGCATCGTGACCCCCTACGTTGTGACCGCCCCTGCATCGTAACCACCCCTGCATTGTGACCGCCCTTGCATCGTGACCACCCCTGCATCGTGACCACCCCTGCATTGTGACCACCCCTGCATCGTGACCATCCCTGCATTGTGACCCCTTGCATCGTGACCCCTTGCATCGTGACCGCCTCTGCATCGTGACCCTCTGCATCATGATCCCCTGCATCGCTACCCCCTGCATCGTTACTCCCTGCATCGTGATCATCTGCATCACGACCACACTTGCATCATGACCCCCTGCGGCTGGCCATACATATTCAGAAATGCGGGACCCATGGGATGGAAAAAAGCCCGACCACGTGACCGCGTGACCACCCCTGCATAGCAGCCTCTTGGATCATGACCCCCTGCATTGCAACTGCCCCTGCATCGTGACCTCCTGCATCATGACCCCCTACATCGCAACTACTACTTCTACTGCTACTCTACTACTGCTGCTGCTATTACTACTACCACCACTGCTACTATTGCTGCTACTACTACTGCTACTGCTGCAACTACTACTGCTATTACTACTGCTTGTACTGCTTCTTGTACTACTACTACTACCACTACTGCTACTGCTGCTGGTACTACAACTACTACTACTGCTACTGCTGCTACTACTACTTCTATTACTACTGCTACTGTTAAAACTATTGCTACTACTGCTACTTCTACTGCTGCTACTGCTGCTAATACTTTTGCCAAATATTTCTGATCCATGCTGCGGCATTGTGCATGCTACACGGACAGTCTCACCTTTCTCCAGCTCCACAGGGAACAATTCCAGCTTCTCCACCCTCTTCTCCAGCTCATACTCTGCTGACGAGGCCACCGGGTCCACCTCCTCGTTCCTACGGTCGTAGTCCTCATTGGAGTAAGTACTGAAGACCTGTAGTGCACACACACACTGTCAGAACAACCGGCCCCACTCTAAAACAACCAGCTCCACTCGTGGTTCTGTGTTGGTACAGTCTGGTGTGCAGTGATTCTGTGTTGGTACAGTCTGGTGTGCAGTGATTCTGTGTTGGTACAGTCTGGTGTGCTGTGGTTCTGTGTTGATATAGTCTGGTATGCAGTGGTTTAGAGTTGGTATAGTCTGGTGTGCAGTGGTTTAGAGTTGGTATAGTCTGGTGTGCAGTGGTTCTGTGTTGGTATAGTCTGGTATTCAGTGGTTTAGTGTTGGTATAGTCTGGTGTGCAGTGGTTCTTTGTTGGTACAGTCTGGTCTGCAGTGGTTCTGTGTTGGTATAGTCTGGTGCGCAGTGATTTCTGTGTTAGTATAGTCTGGTGTGCAGTGGTTCTGTGTTGGTATAGTCTGGTGTGCAGCGGTTCTGTGTTAGTACAGTCTGGTGTGCAGTGGTTCTGTGTTGGTATAGTCTGGTGTGCAGTGGTTCTGTGTTGGTATAGTCTGGTATGCAGTGGTTTAGTGTTGGTATAGTCTGGTGTGCAGTGGTTCTTTGTTGTCTGGTGTGCAGTGATTCTGTGTTGGTATAGTCTGGTATGCAGTGGTTTAGCGTTGGTATGGTCTGGTGTGCAGTGGCTCTTTGTTGTCTGGTGTGCAGTGATTCTATGTTAGTACAGTCTGGTCTGCAGTGGTTCTGTGTTGGTGCAGTCTGGTGTGCAGTGGTTCTGTGTTGGTATAGTCTGGTATGCAGTGGTTTGGTGTTGGTATAGTCTGGTGTGCAGTGGTTCTGTGTTAGTACAGTCTGGTGTGCAGTGGTTCAGTGTTGGTACAGTCTGGTGTGCAGTGGTTCTGTGTTGGTATAGTCTGGTGTGCAGTGGTTCTGTGTTGGTATAGTCTGGTATGCAATGGTTTAGTGTTGGTATAGTCTGGTGTGCAGTGGTTCTTTGTTGTCTGGTGTGCAGTGATTCTGTGGTGGTACAGTCTGGTCTGCAGTGGTTCTGTGTTGGTACAGTCTGGTGCGCAGTGATTTCTTTGTTAGTATAGTCTGGTGTGCAGTGGTTCTGTGTTGGTACAGTCTCTTGTTTAGTGGCTGCCTATTTCCCATAGTGCATTGTTTATTGCAGCCTTCCATGTTACAGTGAGTTTGTGTCAGTGTCTGGTCCTTGGGATGAACCAGTTTCTAAGAGCTTTAATTAAAGACTTGGGCTGACTCTGGTGACACCTTGGGTCACCCGAGTGAAAAAAGTCGAGAAGAAGATCTTATTGCTTTACTTTAATGTCACGGCATTAAATATCAAATGGTATTAAATATCTCCATGGAAACAAGCAGGTAGGACATCCAGGCCACGTTACAGGTCAGATCGATGGGAAGGGGACCTGCTCATTATGATCAGTGCAGCTTTATGTAAAATGTTGTGATATCATCTGAAATACATGATTTATAAAATGAGAAAAGAGAAGTGTGCGTTGTATTTGTGGTTGGTGGCAGACAGTCAAAGTGGGGCAGCTCCAGAGGCGGCTCATGAGATTAGTTTGGTGATGCCTTTCGGACAGTTTACCAACAATCCTTCAGTGCAGAGAAGTGTCGTTGCCATAGAAACATCATCAAACTCCCACATAGAGCTGGGAGTGGGCTGCAAGAAATAAACTATTGCGGAGGGGGTGCATACTGTAAAAACGTATGAGTTCAAATGACATGGATTATGGGTATTTTGATGTGTGTTTGAAGTGAAAAGTTACTTACTTGATGGTCCATGATTATTTTAAGGTTACTAACTTCTTTCACCACATTATGACTACAACTAATTTCAAGCAAAAATATTTTACAAAGGTGTAAGAAAATGATACCTATGGTGCAAATTATTGTTTTTTAACTAACACAACTCTGACAAATGGAAAAATTAGGATCGTTGTCATAGCAATTCAACATTTAAAATAGAATACTATATCTTACTGTAGTGGTTGCTGATTTGCCTGGAATATTTCTCAGTACAGCATCAAACAAATCTATATCCGTTACTAAGCTAAGTTACAGGTGAACTCTGTGGAGAGGCAACCTTTACCAGTGATAAAATATGTATGTATAAAAATATATAAAAATATATTTTGAGGTATTTTGTGCAATAAAAATACATGAAATTGAATAAATGCAGGACAAATAAGTTTAATCTTATACTCTGGAACATTAGAGACAAAGTAATATCTCCATCAAAACAAGCAAAAAGCTATCCCCCACAAGAAACGTTATACAGTGTACCGCTAATATATATATTTTTTAATTTCATGTCAATTAAACCAAGGCAAGATGTTCAATCATGGAACTGGTCACAAAGTCAACGTAAAATGTTGTCTGCCTAAGAAGTGAAACTATCTTGTGTTGCTCACTGCTCAGTAGTGGTCACGGTTCTCTCTGACCAGAATCAACACAAACACCAAACCAAAGCTGTTACCACAGAAACACACAAACCCCACTATGCATCCTTAACCTCTCCACGGCTCTTCCTCAGACATGTCCATAAGAGCACATTCACATTTACAGCTCTGGCACAGTGTGAGTTCAGCAGCCCCGGGGACACTTGCATCAAACCGCTCTGTGGGGCCTCTCAAAAAGAGCCAGGACGATGGCCACAGCAGGGCCCGGGCCACAGCAGGGCCCGGGCCACAGCAGGGCCCGGGCCACAGCAGGGCCTGGGCCACAGCAGGGGGCGGGCACCGGGGAGACAGGCTGCTGCTGCTGCACTGGAATGACAGCAGCACAGTCACAATTCACATTCAGAGCACTGCACATATACTTTACAAGTATGCTATACAAAGGAAATTAAAGTGCCAGTTTGAATACTCTTTTTTTTTTTTAAATGTAGCGTTAGGCTCTGTAACAGATTTTTACTGTCTTAAAACATAAAAAAACTAATGAATTTCCTGACTATAAGTCACACTTTTTTCATAGTTTGGCTTATACTCAGATGCGACTTATATGTGAAATTAAATATGATTTCAGGCTTGTGCACCAGTATGGTAGTCATGCTTCATCTACTTCCGGAGTGGTGCTTCATCTAATGCCAGAGCAGGTGGTGTTGTTCAGAAGCGGCACTGAGGATGAAAAATTCAATGGATTTAGTGATTTGGAGTGAGATCAAGAGTAAACTTGTTAGCTTGTTTCTTATACTTTAGTTATCTAATTTACTGTTAATAACTTATGTTAACATACCAGACACATATTCAGTTTGCTATCCATGCTTTATCTAGCTGAATAAATACGTGTTCACGCAGGTGAACTGGACTCAAATGCAACACAAAGAGTGCTGTCAAATGTCTTAGTAAATTCAACCAAAATGTCCTATAGCAGGTAATTCTGAATATTGTCAAAACTCTTCAGAAAAGTCAGAATCACCTTCACACAAACAGAACAAGACCCACTGCCAGCCACAAATTGATCATTCTCTCATGGATCACCAAGGACTGCAAGAGGAAAAACATGAGAACTTGAGCCCTTTGAAGGTTGATCCGGATGTTGCTCGTGGAAGGCCGTAATGAGACACTGGTCCAAGATATAGCTAGAGGGCACCTGTGAATGCTCTTCTGGACCATAGCCTTCCAGGTACTGAATGCCCCGACCATGACATCTGGAATGTTGGTGGTGGTGCAGGCAAAACAGGAGCAAGCGGGCTTTCACAGGCAGGTTTCAATTTAGAGACATGGAATGTTGGAATGTTTATACACATGGCTCTGGGTAGGGCGGAGTAGCGCCGTGCTGTGCGGAGAAGGGCGGTCCGGGCCTGTCTCCAAGTTCTGTAGCAGCACTTGATGAAGGTTTGAACAGAGGGACATGATGTTTCCTTCTCCTGTGACTGAAAGAAGGGCGGCTAGTACCCATAAGCACACTAAAATGGGCAAAAGCTGGTAACAAAGCTTTTCAGTGTGTTGTGAGAGTACTTGACCCACAGTAGCTGCTGGGACCAAGAGGAAGGGTTCCTCGAGGCCATGCAACACAACACTGTCTCCATCCGCTAATTCATTCTCTCCGTTTGGCAGTTGGACTGAAGATGATATCCAGATGACAGGCTAACAGTGGCCCCTAAAAGAGAAGAAAACTCCCGCCCGAAGAGGTGAACTCCAGACCCCTTTACGTCAGTGGGGAGTCCATGCAGCCAAAAAAACATGCTTCAGCATGAGCTCAGGTTTCCCTTTGGCAGATGGTAGTTTGGCCAGTGGGATGAAATGGGCCATCTTACTAAACCAATCAACGACAGGATAGTGGAGTATCCGTGGGAAGCAGGTAAGCCAGCCACAAAAATCGATGGATATATGGAATGGAAGGTCAATGAGGAAAAGGAAGAGGAAGAAGATGTCCAGCAGGTGCTTGGTGATTGGGTTTAGACTGGTTACAGATTTGGCAGGCATTGACAATATCTGGTGTCTTCATCCAGGGTACTCCACCAGAATGTTTGCCTCAGGACCTAGCTTAGTTCGCTGGATGCCAGGATGACAGGTGAGCTTGGAACTGTGAGCCCACTGCAGAACATCTGACCTGAGATGCTGTGGAACACATGAGGTTTTTGGGACAAGTGCTCGGGCCAGGTTGATCCTCCAGAGCAGTCTTTACTCATTCCTCCAATTCCCAGGTGAGTGTGGCAATCATATGGGAACTAGAGAGAATGGTTACAGGTTCTGCAGTGTGGTCCTCAGAGGTGGAGAAATGGCGAGACAGAAAAATCAGGCTTAGTGTTAGGTGGACCAAGACGATAAGACAGAGAAAAAGTGAAACCATTTAGAAACAATGCCCACCTGGCTTGTTGGGAGTTGATCCATTTTGCGGACTGAAGATATTCCAGATTCTTGTGATCTGTCCAGACCAGGAATGGAATCTTGCAACCCTCAAGCCCATCTCAACTCTTCTAAAGTCAACTTCACACCCAGTAACTCCCTGTTACCAATGTCATAGTTCTTTTCTGCAGGTGCCAGACGTTGGGAGAAGAAGGTGCAAGGATGTAGCTTGAGGTCATTGGGTGCTTTCTGCGACACACAGCACCCATACCCACATCTGAGGCATCTACAGTACCTGACAAAACTCTTGTCGCTTATCGATTTTGTAGAAACAAAAGCTTATAACCTGACTTTAAATTAATCGATTGGTCTTAGGAATGTCTCATATGAAAGCTAAAACCCTCCCAAATTATGCTCAATATACTAAAATAAATTTGCTTCACTGAAGAAAGATTGATCATTTAATGAACACAGAAAGGTCAGATTTTGGCAAGACAAAAGTTTTGTCGCCTACAGAAAATTGAACAAATAATTTACTTCAAATACAAAAATATGTTGCATAACGTCAGTGAATTAAGTAGTGGTGCTGTGAGATCCATATTTAATATCTTGTATGACTTCCATGAGCTTGAAGGACTGCATCCATGCGGTTCGACAATGATTCATACAATTTGTTGATGAAGTCATCAGGAATAGCAAAGAAAGCAGTCTTACATGCCTCCCAGAGTTCATCAAGATTCTTTGGTTTTCCCTTTCATGCTTCCTCTTTCATTCTACCCCAGACATGCTCAATGATGTTCATGTCTGGTGACTGATCTGGCCAGTCCTGGAGCACCTTGATCTTCTTCCCCTTGAGGAACTTTGATGTAGAGATAGAAGTATGCGATGGAGCACCATCCTGCTGCAAAATTTGACCCCTTTTATGGTTGGGAACGTAAGAAGTAGCTAATACTTCTTGATATTTTAGGCTATTGATATTGCCTTCCACCCTGCAAATGTCTCACACACCCCCATACTGGATGTAACCCCAGACCATGATTTTTCCGCCACCAAACTCAACTGTTTTCTGGGTGAATCTTGGATCCATGCGGGCTCCAGTAGGTCTCCTGCAATATTTGCGGCGTATATTGCGGCAATATTTGTAATTCAACCGAGGATTCATCTGAGAAATCCACCTTCTGCCACTTTTCCAGTGTCCATCCTTTTAGTAGGCTGTGGGCCTTGGCAAATGCCACACGTTTTTTTAATTGCCTTTTGTTTAGTGCTGGTTTCTGTGCACTGATTCGACCATGAAGGCCATTTCGAGACAGAATTCTACAAACTGTTCTGGTTGACACAGGGACTTGAGGTGACCAGGCCTGGTGGAGCTCTGCTGCAGTGGAAAAGGGGCTGGCCTTGGATTTTGAATCAACAAACGGTTCTCCCAAGCAGTTGTCTTGCGGGGTCTGCCGGACCTGGGCTTGTCAAAAACATCTCCAGTTTTTTCAAATCTTTTTCTTATTCTTTGTACTTGACGCTGGGACACATTGAAGGTGTCACCCACCTCAGCAGTGGATCTGGTCTTCAGCCTCATGATAATTAACGCTTTGGTCTCAGGGTGGATCTTAGGCATGTTGTCAGAGGTCAAGTTGCATTTGATGTGAAGGTCTGGTGTGCTTTTTTATACTTTTTATACACACCCACTAATTGATTGATCAGTAACTGATCACAGGTGAGGCTGTAATCTAGGATTGGGTGCATCATATGACAAGGTGACAAGACTTTTGTCTTTCCAAAATCTGACCTTTCTGTGTTCATTAAATGATCAATCTTTCTTCAGTGAAGCAAATTTATTTTAGTATATTGAGCATAATTTGGGAGAGTTTTAGCTTTCATATGAGACATTTCTAAAACCAATCGATTAGTTTAAAGTCAGGTTATAAGCTTTTGTTTCTACAAAATGGATAAGCAACAAGACTTTTGTCAGGGACTATACTTCAACCACAAACTGTCCTTCAGGATCTGGAACTCAAAGGATAGGAGCTGTGGTGAAGAGCGTCTTCAGAGTCTTAAAGGCCGCATCTGTCTGTGGTGACCACTTGTAGGGCACCTTGGAGGAGGTGAGAGGCGCAGCAACAGAACTATAGCCACGGATGAACCGTTGGTAGAAGTTCACTAACCCCAGGAAGCACTGCAACATTTTGGCGGGACTCGGGAACATATATACATATATATCCCAGAAAGGCAACTGACGGAATGAAACTCATACTTCTCTGCCTTGACTAAGAGTGAGTTGGCAAGCAAACGTTGAAGTACGGTCTGTACATGATGAACATGTTCTTCCCTGGATGATAGAAGATCAAGATGTCGTCAAGGTAAACAAAAACATACTTGTTCAGAATGTCATATAGGACATCATTGACCAGAGCTTGGAACACGGGGGGGGGGGGGGGGGGGGGTGTTGGTGAGACCAAAAGGCATGTTTAGCCCCCTGTAGTCTATGCAAGGCCTAAGGGTCTTATCTTTCTTCTCAACAAAGAAAAAACACGCATCAGCGGGAGATGAAGAGGGACGAATGATTCTTGCAACCAAAGACTCATTAACATACTTCTCCATAGCTTTTTTAGGAGTCTTCAGGATGTGAAACTGGATGGTCTCATGGTGGTTGCTAGCCAGTAATAGGTGAACAGGGACAGTGTGATGTGTTATAGTGCCCAAAAGTCTGCCATCCAGAATGTTAGCAGGTACAGATGCTGGAAGAGGAACAAGATTTATTTTTAACTGCAGGACCTGGTTCTCATCAATAAGACTGATGTCAGAGCCGGAGTCAATAAGAGTGGTCACAGTGTGAGTAGCACCCTCAAGCAATAGACAAGCTTGAATCTGAGGTCGTTTTACAGGGGAAGGTGTGGAGGATAGACACTAGTGTTCCCCTCTCTACTGATGCCCTTTTTACTGGACACCTGGAAACAAAATGGCCGGGCTTTCCACAGTAGAGACAGACTACGCTATCGGTACTGTTCTCACTCTTCAGAAGAAAGGCTGGTTCTGCCCACTTGCATGTGCGCCAAACTCCTATCAGGAGGGGCTGAGGCATGGCCGACCAGACCCAAAGGAGAACGTGAATGAGGGACAAGTCGTTCAGGAAGTTTCTGCCTTTTCTCTTGACACTGAGCTTGGATACGGCAATCAAGATAGGTTGCCAGCTGGATGAGGTTATCAAGGTTGGACGTGATATCATAAGAAACCAGCTCATCCTTAATGCAGTCATTGAGACCCAAGAGATAAGTGTCAGTCTGAGCTGCAACATTCCACTGGGCTTCCAATTCCAATATTACATTCTTCAGGGTCTCCCCCATAGCGTTCAAGTGCACCTACTCAAGGTTTGGAAAAAGGTCCAGGCTTATTTACTATTGTATAGCCTTATTAATAAGGCTTAAAACACATTCATTTTAGGTCTGTATCACAATGCAATGTGATGTTTGAGCATATAGTGGTAGAAATAGTTTAATTTGCTGTTAAAAGTACTGCTTATAATCAGTTGGGCCGTTTCAGCAGGAGGCCTGAGGGCCAATAAAAACTGGTCCGAGGGCCGCATTTGACCCCCAGGCCATAATTTGGACACCGCTGTCTTACGTAAACATGCTAGTTCGTTGTCTATGTGTTACGTTAGCGTGGTGTACTGCTATTCAGCCTGTTGTTCTTTATTTTATTGTTATTATTATAACTTGCCTTTAAACATAAAATGTCTGTTATTGGTCTTGGATTTTGTAAAATAAATTTCCCCCCAAAATGTGACTTATAGTCCAGTGCTACTTATATCTGTTTTTTCTTCATTATTACGCATTTTTTTGCAGGTGCGACATTTACTGTATATTTATTCAGCATAGACAGAGCTGAATACATGTCTGGTATGTTAACATACCAGATATTAACAGCTAATTAGTTAATTAGAGCATATAAAACCTACAAGTTTACTTTCGATCTCACTCCAAATCATTAAATCCATTGAATTCTTCATCCTCGGCGTGGCTTCTGAACAACTCCACCAACTCCGGAAGTAGATGAAGTGCCCCATATAGGACCCTAATCACAAACACTGTCCCATACAGGATCCTCATCACAAACATTGTCCCATACAGGACCCTCATCACAAACACTGTCCCATACATGACCCTCATCACAAACACTGTCCCATACAGGACCCTCATCACAAACACTGTCCCAAATAGGACTCTCATCATAAACACTGTACCATACAAGGCCCCCAATCATAAACACTGTCTCATACAGCACCCCCATAAAAACATTGCCCTATACAGGACCCTCATCATAAACATTGTCCCATAAAGGACTTGCAAGATAAACACTGAACTATATAGAATCCTCATCACAAAAACTGTCCCGTACAGGACCCCCATCATAAAAACGGTCCCATAAAGCACCCCCATCATAAACACTCCCCCATTAAAAACCCTCATCAAAAACACTGTCCCATACAGGACCTTCATCATAAACACTGTCCCATACAGGACCCCCATCATAAGCACTGCCCCATTAAGGACCCTCGTTAGTCCCATAAAGACCCTTGTAAAGGAAATTAAAATACTGGGTGATTATTTTACATTTGAGAAGTCATGTGGTCTTGTAACTAAAACTCATTTAGTTTGGTAGACAAAGACGATGTGTTTGTAAAGTAAGTGAAGATAGATGCAATCAGACCATACAATTGGCTTTCAGATCCCTCTCCTTTGAAATGCATCACACCTTGTACTCCACATGTTAGATCCTGAGGTGATCAAGCTCATGAATGCCTCCAGGAGCTTGTCTGGCCACACCTCAGAAGGAGTGTCACATCCTTACTTTGAAATGTATGTCCTCTGGTCATCTCAAACTATATAAACATGGTGATTTCCATCATTCGGGTTCTGACAAAAAGGGGAGATGCCGTCAAACCTATTTCTTGCAAGAAATAAACTCTTGTCTTTATTTCAACATTCATCAGAGCCTGCAAAAGGAGTCTTATTTCCACACCCTCATCACAAACACCGTCCCATACAGTACGCTCATCACAAACACTGTCCTATTCAGGACCCTCATCATACAGGACCCTGATTATAAACACTGTCCCATACAGGACCCTCATCACAAACACTGTCCCATACAGGACCCTCATCATACAGGACCCTGATTATAAACACTGTCCCATACAGGACCCTCATCACAAACACTGTCCAATACAGGACCCTCATCTTACAGGACCCGAATCATAAACACTGCCCCATTGATTACTCTCATCAGTCCCATACAGGACCCTCATCCTAAACACTATTCCATACAGGACCCTCATCATACAGGACCCCTATCTTAAACACTGCCCCTGCATGAGCCTCATCATAAGCACTGCCCCATACACAATGTCTCATACAGGACCCTTATCAAATAGGCACATCAAATAGGCCATCATAAACACTGCCCCTTACAGGGCCCTGATCATATCCACTGCCCCATACAGGACCCTCATCATGAACACTACTTATTTTATTTATTTATTTATTTCAGGGACGGTGCATATTAATCAACATTTGCATGTAATATTTTAATATAATTATAATTATAATTGTGTGTTGGCGGCACGGTGGCTGAGTGGCAACACTCATGCCTCACAGCAAGAGGGTTTGGTTGGATCCCCAGGCCTTTCTGTGTGGAGTTTTTCATGTTTCTCCCCGTGTCTGGATGGGTTTCCTCCGGGTACTCCGGTTTCCCCCATCAACCAAAACATGAACGCCCTTCGAGACAACTGTTGTTGTGATTTTGGGCGTTACAAAAATAAATGAATTGAATTGAATTGAATTAATATGCCAGAGTTAGCCAGACGGCTATTATTCATCTGTAGTCCCTTGACAGATGTTAGGTGTCACTTCTACATAACATAAAATCCCATTACAAAGTTAAAATGCAGACCGGAATAATGTAGGTTTTATTTTCACGGACTGGCCTTCTACGTGTCGTAGATAAATGTGGCAAAAATAAGTTAAGTGCATAAAAAATACAACTCACCAAACCACGCAATCAGTGGGAGCCCTGCATTTGTTTCTTCTTTCCATCTTGCTGATATTTGTTTCTTTCAAAAAACTCTAAATCTTATCTTTTAATCCTGGGTGCTTCATCTCAATGTGCCAAAGAAGTTTAGAAGGTTTCATTGCCTCATTTGCTTTTCCTGCATATTACGCAAAGCGGACTCGGTGCGTGAGAGTCACCTGCAATAAACCCATATTTTAAGTGAGACTCCTGGTATTGTCTGTTAAATTTAGCTTTCTTTTTCTTTTTCTTTCCTCCTCTTCTGGCTCTTCTTCTGGCTCCTCAGTTAGCCTTTTCCCCTTTGTTAAAAAGCTCTCCAAAGACTTTTGTTTTGGCTCATTTTCACTTGCTCGTGGGTCTACTTTTGGGCGACGTGTCTAATGTGTTACACGTGATACATCATCGCGGAACAAGAGCAGATAATAAACTTGTCACTATATCAAATAGATTTCTGTGGTGATTTCCTCTCAGGATTTTCATTATATATCTATACACGAGCTTATTAGCACGCCATGAGGGACGGGCGAAAGTTATGTCGGAGAACATGCGGTCACTGATAAACTATTTACTGTTTTTGTGCGGCCCGGTAGCAAATGCGTAACGGACCGATACCGGTCGCGGCCCGGTGATTGGGGACCACTGCTATACAAGATCCTTAACACAGAAATCAGTGGACTAGTTTATTTTAGATGAATATTGAGATTTTAAAAAAAAGAAGTTGAAATTATAACATATTGATCCGCAGGTGTCATAGATGTACTGTATTGCAGACACAATAGGTCTTCTTTAAAGGTGCACTATCTAACTTCTTTTGGTGGAAGGCTCATCACCTGCTTTTCTCCGTGGAGATGTTTTTGCTTTGAACGTTCCGCAGCTAGGCATTAAACCTATTTATTTCCATGGATATCAGAAAGTCCGTCCAGTTAGCCCAAGTTACAGGTCAGCTCTGTGGAGAGGTGACCCCACTCATAGTAACAAAACATGTATGAATGAATGCAAGATATAAATTAATGGCCTTACTGTGGAACATTTCAAATAAAGCAAAATAACATCTCCATGGAAACAAGCAGGAGGTGAACTGTACCCTAGAAAAGTTACATAGTGCACCTTTAAGTTCTGTGGGGTTCACAACAATATTTCAGATGATATTTTTGGCTTCACATTCCATTGAGGAAGGAAACTGAATTAGTAACCTGATCTAATGATCAGTTCTGGCATGACCCACACTGATGACATAATCAGTAGTCGACAGAGGCTGCAGATCTACGCTCTATCAAAACCGCAGGGGTGTTGTGTTTCAGTAAGATGAAATATTCATCTCCCGAGAGGATTAGGTGTATGGGACAATAGCAGCGCGCACACATCAATAATGGAGCTGCCCGCACACAGCACAGCAGAAGGGCATCCAGCTCTTTATCAGATGAGATCACAACATTCTAAACTGTCAATATTTTAAACTGATCTGGAGTCCTGGTCAATGTCCTATTATAGAAATGACAGTTTAGCTCAGACATGGGCAAATTACGGCCCAGGCCACACACGCGGCCTGTTGGGGTTATTAATCCGGGCCTCCGAATGTGACCAAATTATAATATAATAGGTAATGGTAAATCTTGTTCAATTTACCTTTCCCGTGTAATGCCAACATTTCGCCAAGTGCATGGTGCACGCAAGCTAAATCAACCTTGTCTGCGTGTATTACTCTTTTTTCTCTTTTCAGCCCTTCTGCAAAAATGAGTTTATCAAAGAAAAGAACAGTGGATCGTGAGCGCCGAGCGAAGTGTTTAATACGGAGTGGACAGCAAAATATTTTATCACTAAAGTCCAATCAAAAGCCGTATGCTTAATATTCCAAGAAACTGACGCAGTTTCAAAGAATAATAATAATAATAATAATAATAATACATTTTATTTGTTAGGCGCCTTTAAAGGCTCTCAGGGTCACCGTACATCAAGACAATAAAACAGTGTAAAATGATTAAAAATACATTTTAAAAAAAACAAATATAGATTAAAGGGGCAGGTGCAGAGAGATCTGGGCGGCAGTCGAAGGCGGGGACCTCGACGACCGGATCTCCGGACATGGAGACTAGCTCTGGGGACAAGGAATGTCACCTCGCTGGGGGGGAAGGAGCCTGAGCTTGTGCGGGAGGTTGAGCGTTACCGGCTAGATATAGTCGGCCTCACCTCCACGCACAGCTTGGGCTCTGGAACCCAACTTCTTGAGAGGGGTTGGACTCTCCATTTCTCTGGCGTTGCCCCCGGGGAGTGGCGGCGAGCTGGTGTGGGCTTGCTCATTGCTCCACAGCTCAGCCGCCACATGTTGGAGTTCACCCCGGTGCACGAGAGGGTCGCGTCCCTGCGCCTTCGGGTCGGGGACAGGTCTCTCACTGTTGTGTCAGCCTACGGGCCAAACAGCAGTGTGGAGTACCCAGCCTTCTTGGAGTCCCTGGGAGGGGTACTAGACAGTGCGCCAACAGGGGACTCCGTTGTTCTCCTGGGGGACTTCAATGCCCATGTGGGTAATGACAGTGACACTTGGAGGGGCGTGATTGGGAGGAATGGCCTCCCCGATCTGAACCCGAGTGGTGTTTTGTCATTGGACTTCTGTGCTAGTCACAGTTTGTCCATAACAAACACCATGTTCGAGCACAAGGGTGTCCATCGGTGCACGTGGCACCAGGACACTCTAGGTCGGAGGTCGATGATCGACTTTGTTGTCGTGTCATCTGACCTCCGACCGCGTGCCTTGGACACTCGGGTGAAGAGAGGGGCTGAGCTGTCAACCGATCACCACCTGGTGGTGAGTTGGATCCGCTGGCAGAGGAGGAAGCCAGACACACCTGGCAGGCCCAAGCGCATCGTGAGGGTCTGCTGGGAATGTCTGGCAGAGCCTTCTGTCAGGGGGGTCTTCAAATCCCACCTCCGGGAGAGCTTCTCCCTGATCCCAGGGGAGGCTGGGGACATGGACTCTGAGTGGGCCATGTTCTCCACCTCTATTGTCAATGCGGCTGCTCGTAGTTGTGGTCGTAAGGTCTGCAGTGCTTGTCGCGGCGGCAATCCCCGAACCCGGTGGTGGACACCGGAAGAAAGGGATGCCGTCAAGCTGAAGAAGGAGTCCTATCGAACCTTGTTGGCTCGTGGGACTCCTGAGGCAGCTGATGAGTACCGGCGGGCCAAGCGTGCCGCGGCTCAAGCAGTCACAGAGGCAAAAACTCGGGGTTAGGAGGAATTCGGGGAGGCCATGGAGAAGGACTATCGGACGGCCTCAAAGAGATTCTGGCAAACCATCAGACGCCTCAGGAGGGGGAAGCAGTGCTTCAACAACACTGTTTACAGTGCGGGTGGAGAGCTGCTGACCTCGACTGGGGATGTTGTCGGGCGGTGGAAGGAATATTTTGAGGATCTCCTCAATCCCACTGTCACGTCTTCCGAGGAGGAAGCAGAAACTGGGGACCCGGAGGCGGACTCGTCCATCACCCTGGCTGAAGTCACTGAGGTGGTTGGCAAGCTCCTCAGTGGCAAGGCTCTGGGGGTGGATGAGATCTGTCCTGAGTACCTCAAGTCTCTGGATGTTGTTGGGCTGTCTTGGCTGACACGTCTCTGCAACATCGCGTGGCGGTCGGGGACAGTACCTGTGTAATGGCAGACTGGGGTGGTGGTCCCTCTGTATAAGAAGGGGGACCGGAGGGTGTGTTCCAATTACAGGGGAATCACACTCCTCAGCCTTCCCGGTAAGGTCTATTCCAGGGTACTGGAGAGGAGAATCCGACTGATAGTCGAACCTCGGATTCAGGAGGAGCAGTGTGGTTTTCGTCCTGGTCGCTGAACACTGGACCAGCTATATACTCTCCATAGGGTCCTTGAGGGTTCTTGGGAGTTAGCCCAACCAGTCAACATTTGTTTTGTGGATCTGGAGAAGGCATTTGACCGTGTCCCTCGTGGTATCCTTTGGGGGGTGCTCTGGGAGTATGGGGTCCGGGGCCCTTTGCTAAGGGCTGTGTTTGCATTTCCGGCAGTAAGTCAGACCTGTTCCCGGTGCATGTTGGACTCCGCCAGGGCTGCCCTTTGTCACTGGTTCTGTTCATTATATTTATGGACAGAATTTCTAGGCACAGCCAGGGGCCGGAGGGGGTCTGGTTTGGGAACCACAGGATTTCATCTCTGCTGTTTGCAGATGATGTTGTCCTGATGGCTTCTTCGAGCCAGGACCTGCAACGGGCACTGGGGCAGTTTGCAGCCGGGTGTGAAGCGGCTGGGATGAGAATCAGCTCCTCCAAATCCGAGGCCATGGTGCTCGACCGGAAAAGGGTTGCCCTCTCCGGGTGGGTGGTGAGTCTCTGCCCCAAGTGGAGGAGTTCAAGTATCTTCTTGGGTCTTGTTCACGAGTGAGGGAAGGATGGAGCGTGAGATTGACAGGCGGATCGATGCAGCATCTGCAGTGATGCGGTCGCTGTATCGGTCCGTTGTGGTAAAGAAGGAGCTGAGCCCAAAGGCAAAGCTCTCGATTTACCGGTCACCTATGGTCATGAGCTCTGGGTAATGACCGAAAGGACAAGGTCGCGGACACAAGCGGCTGAAATGGGTTTCCTCCGTAGGGTGGCCGGGCGCACCCTTAGGGATAGGGTGAGGAGCTCGGTCACGCGGGAGGAGCTCGGAGTAGAGCCGCTGCTCCTATATGTTGAGAGGAACCAGTTGAGGTGGCTCGGGCATCTGCTCAGGATGCCTCCTGGACGCCTCCCTAGGGAGGTGTTCTGGGCATGTCCCACCGGGAGGAGGCCCCAGGGAAGACCCAGGACACGCTGGAGGGACTATGTCTCTCGGCTGGCCTGGGAACGCCTTGGGGTCCCACCGGAGGAGCTGAAGGATGTGTCCGGGGTGAGGGAAGTCTGGGAGTCCCTGCTTAGACTGCTGCCCCCGCGACCCGGCCCCGGATAAGCGGAAGAAAATGGATGGATGGAATATAGATTAAAGCAAATATAGATTAAAAGACAGTGCAGTTATGGTCAGAGTGGTCAGGGTGAGAAGGCCTTTCTAAACAGATGAGTTTTGAGTTTGGATTTGAAGTGTGAAAGTGAGTGTGTGTTGCGAAGGTCATGGGGGAGGGAGTTCCAGAGCTGGGGAGCAGAGCAGCTGACGGCTCTGCTCCCCATAGTGACGAGACGGGCAGGAGGGACAGTGAGCTGCAGAGAAGAGGAGGAGCGGAGGGAGCAGGCAGGTGTGGAGATGTGAATGAGGTCAGACAGGTATGGAGGGGCCAGGTTGTGGAGAGCTTTGTATGTGAGGAGTATGATTTTGTAGTGTATACACCGTGTATAGTGTATACGGTGATGGGGAGCCAGTGGAGCTGTTGCAGGACAGGCGTGATGTGGTGATGGGAGTTTTGGACCAGTTGGAGTTTATGGAGTGATTTTTGTGGGAGTCCGAACAGAAGAGAATTGTAGTAGTCTATACGGGAAGTGACCAGGCTATGGATGAGGATGGCGGTGGTGTGTGGGGTGAGTGAGGGACGGAGGTGGTGGATGTTTCTGAGGTGGAAGTAGGCGGACCGGGTGATGTTGTTGATATGGGAGGGGAAGGTAAGTGTGCTGTCGAGGATGACACCCAGACTCTTTACCTGAGGGGAGGGGGAGATAGAGGAGCCGTCAATGGATATGGAAAAAGGATTTATTTTGCTTAGGGTGGATTTGGTGCCGACGAGTAGGGGTTCTGTTTTATTGCTGTTAAGTTTGAGGATGTTTGAGGTGAACCAGGTTTGTATTTCAGTGAGGCAGTCTGTCAGGGAGGAGGGTGGAAGTGTGGAGTTGGGTTTACTGGAAATGTAGATCTGGGTGTCATCCGCGTAACAGTGAAAGTGAATGTGATGTTTTCTAAAGATGGAACCAAGGGGGAGAAGATAGATTAAAAAGAGCAGAGGACCAAGGACAGAACCCTGAGGAACACCTGACGTGACAGGAAAGGGGTGTGAGGTGAATGACTTGAGCTGAATAAACTGAGAGCGATCTGAGAGGTAGGAGTGGAACCAGGAGAGGGGAGTACCAGAGATACCAATGGAGGAAAGTCTGTCGAGGAGGATGGAGTGTGAAATAGTGTCAAATGCTGCACTGAGGTCTAGCAGGAGGAGGATGGAGAGTGAACCAGAGAGGAGGAGGTCGTTAGTGATTTTCAAGAGAGTACAATATCAGCCATCACTTTGTTACAAAGCATGTCAACTACGCTAGCAAGCAGTCCACGCAGGAAAGGGCTACGGCTCAGAGGTTGGCAGCCAGTTTACAGACTCAGAGACATTTTTTTTCACCGGCAAACAGCAATTCAAGAGTCAAGTATCAAGGCAAGTTTTTTGCTGTCATTCAAATTAGCAAAAGCTAGCAAACCTCTCTCCAAATGCGAGTTTTTAAAAGACTGCATGGTGGAGACAGCAGGTGTCTTGTGTCCGGAGAGTCAAGTCAAGTTTGAAAAAACTTTGCCCCATTTGACTGTGACTCGTCGTGTGGAACTGATTGACGAAGATATAGCAAAAAAGTTATATTCACTAGCACTGCATGAAAGCAACACCTCAAAAGACACTACTCAGATCCTAATTTTCATCTGAGGGAGTAATGATAGCTTTGACATAACAGAAGAGTTTTTGAGCATGGAATTCCTGAAGGGAATAATTCGGGGAGAGGATTTATATAACACTTTCTCTGCTGCCATCAAGATACATAAGCTACCTTGGAACAAACTTGCCAATGTCACATCACCAAATTTAACTGGAAAAATCTTTTGAAAGATTGAAAGATTTTTGAAATTCAAGACAAGTAACCCTCCAGAGTGTAAGAGGAGAGGGAAGTGTGTGTGGGTGTGTGTGTGTGTGTGTGTGTGTATACCCCTGTCACCTTCCTGTAAGAGAGGAGGGCAGTGTGTGTGCAGGTCACTGTCCTGGTGAACTTCCTAATGCTCCGAGGAGATAATGATGAGAACGGAATTAAACTGGCATCAAGAGAGCACCAGGGCTCTGAATGTGGAGCAGAGGCTGGAGAGAGGGAGAGGGAGAAAGGGAGGTGGAGGGAGAGAGACGGAGAGAGGGAGATGGAGAGAGGGAGGTAGAGACAGGGAGACAGAGAGAGAGAAGTGAAGAGAGGGAGATGGAGAGAGGGAGGTGGAGAAAGGGAGATCGAGAGAGGGAGGTGGAGAAAAGGAGATCAAGAGAGGGAGGTGGGGAGATTTGCTTTTTTGGTGAAATCGTCATATTATGAGTCACTCATTTTCAGTTGATACAAGTCTGGGCTCAAGTCTTTTTTAATTAATGATTTTGTTTCTACACATAACACTACAGAACTACAGAATATAATAAGAAGTTGTTCGGTCTGTAGGCAACAGCAGCAGGAGTGTGCACGACTATGGGACCGGGCATTGAGCTCAGCGCCCTGAGACTGGAGAGATGGACACTGAAAAGACTTTAACAGCCCAAACAGTGCTACAGAAAAGGATAAGAGCATTACGCAAAGTTTTAAGCACACTAATGGGAAGTGTACAAATACATATAGGACACGTACAGAAGTGATTCATAGATGCCTCGCCTCATCTCTTCTCTTATACGTGTCCTCTTTCTTCGCATTGAGGACTTAAAAAGGACGTGATACAGGAAACAATTTGTATGGAATATGACGTGAGAGTCGCGCCCGCGTGCTTTGAGCCTGGAGAGTCGCGTCTGAGAGCTTGCACTGTGCTTATACTTTTTTCTCCGACTCGACACAGGCAGGGCTTAATAATAATAAAATTAATAATAATAATAATAATAATAATAATAGTAATAGTAGTAATAATTGAATAACATTTTGAAATGTTAATGGCCACAAAAATCATGTGGGTGACAACCATATTTTGAATGATTGTTCTTTCTTAAACATGAAATGCCAGCATTCTTTACATTTGGGCAGACAAAAGCAACGGTCCATCAGGCACAGATTTATATTCTCAAGATCCAAATATCACTGAGGAAGTGGATGAGTTTCATGTACAGGCCGCTACATTTGACAACAAATAGTAATGTAGGCTGTTGTTGATGTTAATTTAATAGACATATTATTTTAAAAGTTCACCATTGTGTGATCAAGAATTCATATAGTTATAAAGGTTTTAAGGCCGATAGCTGATATGCTAAAAGCCCAAATATCAGCCCAATATATTGGTCTATCTCTAACTTGGATTTGATGAATGTCTTTTTTATGCTAGTTTATGACATAAAAGTAGCATTGAAACCATAAAACCATTACATATAACAAATTCTATGAAAAAGTATAGGCATACTTAACATAGGGACTTTCAGTCTACAGTCCAAAGTTTTTTATTTAATTTTTTTAAAAACAGGGTGTACATTCAACTTGAAATCTGCATAATTTAAAGGATTACACAAACATTCATGAATCAGCCAAAATAAAACTGTTATGACCTGGTTAGAAGTCAGTTTAGCAAGATATGTCCTTATTGATTTAAATACAGTCTGTTTTTGTTTTTTTTAGATTTTGTCAAGGATTAAGATTGAGACAAATAGACATGATGGATGACTCAATTGCTGCTAGTTCAGCGACACTTACAAGAACGGCCAAGACTGAAGAGACGGACTGGCCAAATGATTGGAGGAAGAATAGAATTAGTAGCAATAGATGAAAGCAATTTTCGACACAAACGAAGAAGCAATTCAATTCATCTGTAGCACTCTGTTATTATGATTTTTATTTTTTTTGGTCATCATTTCCTTGATGTATAAGTGTTTGTTTTTGTTTGTTTGTTTTTTTCCAAATTAATATAATATACTATAATATAATATAACACAATCTATAAGGTTATTTGACCTGTACACACCCCAGAATCAGTCTGATGCAGAATAAGCCCTTCTTTAGGTACCAGTAGTTCCCCTTACAAGCCTATACAGGAATGCAGGACACTGAAGTAACTGTACAGGCCTGTAGGGGCAAACACTGGTACCTGAAGAACAACTTATTCTGCATCAGGCTGGTGCATGTATGGGTACATGAGTATTAATGTGCCTGTAAAGTTTTGAAGTTCCATTTAAAAAAGGTTACAAAAAAAATATAAAAACCTATTTGATAGGATTTGAATTGTTGTTTTTTTTATGTGACCTTAAAACTGTAAAGACGCATTTATTGATAAGTTATAGTTGTTGTTTTTCAGCCATTTGATGGCCAGATTTTGTTTTTAATCATAAATTTCTTCGAGACCTTTAAAAGAAGAGTTCACAAACAGAATCCTGCTTGAAAGTGTTCATAATAAGATGTTTATAAGATGTTTAGCACACAAAATTAATTTTGATTGTTTGTAAATATTCTGAAAAAAATGAATACACATCCAGATGTTTTGTATTCATGTTTCTTGGCTTGCTTTTTTAAGTACAGTTCACTCCCACCTCTGTTGGAAGTTAAAATTCAGGAGTAAATGAGTCATGACACTCTGGGCTTAGATAATCTCTGGTATAGTACCTTAACAAATACTTAAGAAGTGTTTACAAAAAGGTATTATCTACTGGTTGAACTAATCATGAACTAATGGTGTTATTCAGACATTTCTTAATCATTATTACATGTCTAAATAATGTGAAAATCCTATTATTGTTTCCCTGGAATTTGGCCAACTTTAACAAATACTTAATCAAGTATAATTAGTCTTCACTTTAGAAAAGCTCTAAAAAAAGGCTTACTTAGCCAGTAATAGCTGCCTGAATTATCATTGTATTGCAGGCTTAGTAAATCATTCTCTCATAGCTTACTAATCATTAACAAGTGTTTGAGTTGATACTTAAATATGCATTTACAAATACACGCACAAATGGTTAGTTAAGGATTAACTAAGTGTGAAATAAGTATGAGTAACTATACACAACACAAGCAAATTAATTGCTAATTAAGTGTTTATTAAGGTTGTAATTAAGAAGTTTTTAAGCCTGAATCACTATTAATTAAGTGTTTGTTCATGCTTTATTAAGGCTAAATAGGGTGTAGTTATTATAAACTGATACACAAATGTAATGTGGATTTATTCACATAGAAATTAGAAGAAGAAGAAGAAGAAGAACATGTATCGATCTGTGCCATATGTGATGGGAGCACCCAGTTTTAAGCAGTCTAAAAAGGCCTTGAGCATGTCACGTGAGAAAATATGCCATTATAATGTTATTATCATGAAGTTACCCATAAACAGTTTAGTCACAATAGTGCTCTTGTGTCTCTGAAATCAACGGGAACAAAGCATCAGCTGTTGGACTCGCGTGTGGGGCAGGGATTTGCTTTCAGTGGGCGGAGCGTGTCTGTGTGTTTGTGTGCAATGGAAAGGGGGCGTGCTTGTCTTCAATAATCTATATGATCCAGAGGCTTGAGGCACTGAGAGGAAGGAACACTAAACCAGGACTAGAGCAGAACTAAACCAGGACTAGAGCAGAACTAAACCAGGACTAGAGCAGAACTAAACCAGGACTAGAGCAGGACTAAACCAGGACTAGAGCAGAACTAAACCAGGACTAGAGCAGAACTAAACCAGGACTAGAGCAGGACTAAACCAGGACTAGAGCAGAACTAAACCAGGACTAGAGCAGAACTAAACCAGGACTAGAGCAGAACTACACCAGGACTACAGCAGGACTAAACCAGAACTTGAGCAGAAATAAACCAGAACTTGAGCAGAACTAAACCAGGACTAGAGCAGAACTAAACCAGGACTAGAGCAGAACTACACCAGGACTAGAGCAGGACTAAACCAGGACTAGAGCAGAACTAAACCAGGACTAGAGCAGAACTAAACCAGGACTACAGCAGGACTAAACCAGAACTTGAGCAGAAATAAACCAGAACTTGAGCAGAACTAAACCAGGACTAGAGCAGAACTAAACCAGGACTAGAGCAGAACTAAACCAGGACTAGAGCAGGACTAAACCAGGACTAGAGCAGAACTAAACCAGGACTAGAGCAGAACTAAACCAGGACTAGAGCATAACTACACTAGGACTACAGCAGGACTAAACCAGAACTTGAGCAGAAATAAACCAGAATTTGAGCAGAACTAAACCAGGACTAGAGCAGGACTAAACCAGAACTTGAGCAGAAATAAACCAGAACTTGAGCAGAAATAAACCAGGACTAGAGCAGGACTAAACCAGGACTAGAGCAAGACTAAACAAGGACTAGAGTAGAACTAAACCAGGACTAGAGCAGGACTACATCAGGACTAGAGCAGGACTAAACCAGCACTAGAGCAGAACTAAACCAGGACTAGAGAGCACTAAACCAGGACTAGAGCAGAATTAAGCCAGGACTAGAGCAGAACTAAACCAGGACTGGAGCAGAACTAAACCAGGACTAGAACAAGACTAAAGAAGGACTAGAGTAGAATTAAACCAGGACTAGAGCAGGATTAAACCAGGACTAGAGCAGAACTAAACCAGAACTAGAGCAGAAATAAATCAGGACTAGAGCAGAACTAAACCAGGACTAGAGCAAGACTAAACAAGGACTAGAGCAAGACTAAACAAGGACTAGAGTAGAACTAAACCAGGACTGGAGCAGGACTAAACCAGGACTGAGCAGGACTAAACCCGAATTAGAGCAGAACTAAACAAGGACTAGAGCAAGACTAAACAAGGACTGGAGTAGAACTAAACCAGGACTAGAGCAGAACTAAACCAGGACTAGAGCAGAACTAAACCGGGACTAGATCAGAACTAAACCAGGACTAGAGCAGAACTAAACCAGGCCTAGAGCAGAACTAAACCAGGCCTAAAGCAGGACTAAATCAGAGGAAGTCTGCTGTGGTGAGCTCCAATCACTCACTCTGTAATGAGCACATGTGCACACAGGGGCCATTCAACACAAACTACATGCATTATGCATTATGTCAAACTTCTCTGGGATATTAAAGAGGGTTTTTTTTTACTTCTCTGGGGCATTACCTGTAACACATCATATATCACCATTTGTCCTTTTATTCTTTTGAAAATGCGCTGTATTCACCAAAAACAACTTATTTTTTATAAGTTTCACTTTTTCGTTTTTGACGCCCTGAGTCTCCCCTCCCTTTGCTCCCCCACTCCCCCTTCAGAGCTCTGTCACAACACAATCAGCATTCCGCTAATAAAACTACTGCATATTACATCAGGTTTGTGAAGTTGTGGTGCTTTGTTTTATATCATGTTTATATATATATATATATATATATATATATATATATATATATATATATATATATATATATATATATATATATATATATATATATATATATATATATATATATATATAAAAGGGTCATTTTGATAGAACACGCCTAACAATATATATATATATATATATATATATATATATATATATATATGGAGAGTTGTCTTGTGTCTCACACATGGTCATGAGCAAGCAGTCAAAATGAGCTTCCTTAGCACGGTGGCTGGGTGCTCCCTTACACATAGGGTGAGGAGCTCCGTCACACAGGAGGAGCTTGGAGTAGGGCCACTGCTCCTTCATGTCGAGAGGAGTCAGCTGAGGTGGCTAGGGCATCTGTTCCGGATGTCCTCTGGACGGCCCCCTAGGGAGGTATTCCTGGCATTTCCCTCCAGGAGAAAGCCCCGGGGAAGAACCAGAACACACTGGAGAAACTATGTCTCTTGGCTGGCCTGGGAACGCCTTGGCGTCCCACCGGAGGAGCTGGAGGACATGTCTGGGGTGAAGGAAGTCTGGGAGTCTGTGCTTAGACTGCAGCCCCAGATAAACCGAAGAAAATGGATGGATGGCCCTGTAATTAGGCTCTACACCTGTTTGAGTGTAAATCTTTACCTGTATATACTGATCACACTATGTGTGTCTCTCAGAGAAAGGAGGTACTAGGCTGTGCATGTTTACTCAACGTGTATGGAATTATCAGACTGGGGCATAATGCTGGCAAATATTTGTATAATCTCCCAAATCCTGACACACACTGACTCTTTGTTTGTGGCCCTGCTTTCACAACAGCAGCACTATCACTCATTGCATCCATGTACATGTGAGGCCGTGTGATCGCATAAGGAGCTTCAGACCTATAGGGGATTACTCTGTTAGCAGGTTGCCCCAGAAGGCTCAGAACATTCCACGCCTCAAATGTATAGCTTAAAGATTCAGCATAATTGAGGATATTGTTGGTGTTTAAAGGGCCTGTACCTGATTTCTTTCCTTGTTTTTGAGCATAATGTGTCTTGGCTCAGTATAAATATAATAATAAATAAATAATAAAATGTTGTATAAGCAGCTCTTGAGGTCAATATAAGTTAAAAGTGCAAAAAGAAATTAGAAACTCATTGTGGTGAATCCTTAGGATGCTCTGAATGCATACAGTAAGTGCAAACCATTTAAAATGAACTAGTTCTGTTTTTTACGTTTTGAAGGCAGTAATAATCAGGTACATTGCTTTTAAAGTGAAGTGTTAGACTGTAGATTTCAGTAAAACATACTTGAAGAGAGGGTATTATGCAAAATCTACTTTTTTGGCGCTGTCTGCCATGTTATAATCAGGCCCAAGTCTACAGCAGAGCAAAAGGGTGCATTGCAACAACAAATGTTTGCAGGCAGGTAAAATGATGACAGTTATTCAAAGAGCATTTTCCTTGCCCTTTTAAACCTCAAATGCACCCTCAGTCACCTTCAGTTTGCAGCCGGACCTGGTTAGTAATGTTGTTCCCTTATCAAAAACATGTCTGAAAATATTTTAGCTGTTATCCACGCATGTTTGAGTTATCTGGCAATCTCTCCCAGGGCCTGGGAGAGATTGCCAGATTTCTGATCGTCCTTACATTTAGCTGTAAGATTTGTCCAGTGCTCTGCCCATAAGCCTACATCATCCTTGCTCCCATATGACAATTCTCCATAAATACACAAAAACATGATATAAACTGTGCCTTTCATGTACACAGTCAACTCAAAGTGCTTTACACAGAAGTAAAATCATAATAGCCTACGAAATATAAAAGCTCACATAATTTACACATAATTAATACAAAAGATGAGGCCAGTTAAAATGTTCGAGTCAGTCAACATATAACTTCATGCATAGTTTTTCCATGAATGATTCGTGAGCAATATTCAAAATATGTGTTGATTTACAATATTAGGCCTTATTTGAAGGTGCAGATTTTCTGGCAAAGAGTTTCACAACTGGGATGCACAGAAACCAAGGTGATCGTAGGGGCCTACATCTCTTAGATATTTCTACCTATACTGTTAAGAGATCTGTGAGAGACTGGAAGCCAATGCAATGCTCATACTCCTGGGGTAATATGGTGTCTTTTTTATTTTTGTGACTGCTCTAGTTTTATCACTATGACTGTCAACATGGATGTGAAAATCCTCAGACACACAGTCACACAGTCAAACTCAGTTATCGCAGTTGAAACCAGTTCCATAAATTTGTCTATAAAAGTGCTGAATACTTTGGTGGTTGGTAAATGATTATTATCTCAGTTTTGATGTTTACATATTACTTTATTGTTGAATAATACTGCTACTCCACATCCTTTTTTCGTTTTCTAATCACATCTAGAAATGTATAGTCCTATTAGTTTTATCCAGCCAAGTTTCGGTAAAACGCAAAATGTCCAGTTTTGAGACGTAATAAAGTCATTTAAAAAGGGACAACTTGGACATTGATCAAAAGTTTTAAAGTGCCAGGAACAACTGTATCTTTACAGACTTGGATTGGCCTGTTCATGCGCACAGTAGGCTTAGGTTTGCGTACCCTTGTTGATCTGTTTGTGATTATAACCCAAATGTTGGACAGATTTTTGCTTTGGATAATAGCGTCTTCATGTTACAGGGTTCTAGTAGCTTGTATAGTCATTAGTCATGTATAGTTGGGGTGTTTTTTTGTTTTTTTGTTTTTTTTAATGCAGCAAAATGATCAACATATAAAACATTTTTGACATTGAAATATGCCTTAAGTTAAATAAAGCTAAAGCACACAACTAAATGTCACATCCCCAAAACAAGGGGGTGGGGCAGGATGGGAAATGTTTAACCACTGCCTTCAGTGTGAGCATCAGATTGATAAAGTCATATTTTAATTTCTCACATTGTTCCAGTTTAACGTCATTAAAGCTAACATGCACCATAACTGTGGCAATAGATGGATGCTTTGCAACACAGTCTAGTACTACTGCAGTGACATCTTCAACCTTGGTTCCCAGGAAGCTTTTGCATCAAGGATGGATACATGAATGGATGAGCCCATTACAAGGACATCAGGTGGAGGATGATTACGAGGTGACATGGTTCTGGTCTGTTTCATCGGAAAGCAGGTGTTTTAGGAGACCTCATCACTGTAGGAGTGGATCCAGTCGGGGGGTTTCAGATAGGTCCCTGTTTGTAGAAATTCGGAAAGTAGATGACACTGGGTTCAATTCCTCCTACACAGCTGTCAGAGGTGGCACCGCTGTTACGGGATCAACAGCTGGGTCGACACACACCTTGGAACAGAGTTGGCAGATCTCTTCTAACTCTTCAGACCAATTTTCAAGTGGTAGGACTTCAGTTGTGCTAGGTTTAACAACTGAGTTGCAGTAACTTTGGCCCATTACTACCTGTATTTGTGGCACCATTGGAGTAAAGCACCTCAGATGCTTAGGTTTGGCCCTGAGACTTGGCTAGATGTCCTCCAGAAGATGAAGAGCAGAAGTTATGTTGCTTACTTGGTCTCCACCAGCAACGGATCTGGACCACAGGATCATTCCATTGAAGTGGAACGATGACACTGTGGTGGTCGAAAATTCATTGATAATTTTATCTTTTTCACCAGTGTCCATTCATAACTTAATGATGGTGGAACCACACGATCGGCACACCATAAGCACAAGTGTATTGCCTCAGGTAGCCTTTGAGCTACTGCCACACTGTGCAAGATAACGTCTCAGAATTGTATAATTATTATAGCATTTGAAGAGCCTATTAGAGCAGCCACCTGAGCAAAGATAAATTAACGTTAAGTCAGAAGTCCTGCCAAATCAGTTCAAAAAGAGAGGCAATGAAGTGCTCTCCTGTCACTTATTTTTCTCCACCTCACATATACACAGCTCAATACACAACAGCTTTACAAACTTGATGACATGTGCAGTATTTTCATTCGGTAAATGCACATCAGTTGTAATGTGATAACACTGTGAAGGGGGAGTGACTTTTGACTCAAAACACAAAGCAAAACTTATTAAGCATGTTAATACATTGTTTTCTACACATTTAACATTTTCAAAATAATAAAGGGAAACATGGTGATCTAAATGTGTTATGTGTTAGCAGTTAATACTCCAGAGAAGTAAAATACTTCCTCATAATTAGATTTATCCCCTAGGGGCCATTTAAATGCACTGAGTAATCTTTATGTAAAATTATGTAATTATGTAATTCCATAACTGTTATCTATAACGTTAAAAAGGGAAAAAACGTGCCTGAATTGCACAATCATTATGGTTATCCAAATAAAAATAAATTTAAACACATTTGTGTTGTTAAATTAATGTTTAAACAGGCACAAAAATGTCTTCTTTGTGCATATTTGTCTCTGTATTTTGGATGTTTGGAGTTTTCCATGTTGATGACATTGACTTTGGGATTCTGTTTTACAAGTCAATGCTCTTTTCTGGATTTTTTTCCACAAATTGCCACTTAACTGATGTAAAACTATGATCAATATTTAGCACAGGCACTATCCCACCAAACCAAGTCAGAATTAGACAAACATGAAAACCTGTCAGGCACGTTAAATTTGTGTAAATTGTGCATATGTGCATAGAGTTTTAGTGTCCGTTTGTGAAGAATATTTGCAATTAGATTTGCCATGTATGTTTTAATAGGATTCTATTCAAAGTTCACATTTTAAACATGTCAGGAAGAACTGACAAAAACACTGAAATCATGCTACTTCCAAAATTTTGTTTTGCTCATTGCATCCATTCGAATTGTGATTTTGAATTGATTGGGCTTAATGCAGCCTTAATTACAACCCTAATGCACCTAAATAGTGTTGTCACGATACTAACATTTCAAACCTGATGTTGATACTAAGACATATCCTCAAATAGATACTTAATACTGATTCCAATACCATGTTGATAATAAAAAGTCTCTCTTTCTTTAGACAATAGAAAGTGATTTTTAATATTATATTGCAGTACTATTTCTATACTCTCTGGGCATATACAGTGAAGAGGCAGGGAAGCTTGGCCTCCAAGTGAGCTGGGCTAAGACCAAATTTATACATGTCGGTGATGGGCCAGATCCACCCCCCCTGCAGCTCGGCAATGACATTGTAGAGCCTGTGAAGCGCTTTGTGTACCTGGGGTCCATAGTGACGGACAACGGGGACCTAAATCCAGAGATTAACCACAGAAGAGCCCTGGCAGCATCAGCCCTGCAGTCCCTCTGGAAACCACTCTGGCGACACTCCACCATCTCACGCACGACAAAGCTCCGGATATATAATTCTGCCGTACTTTCCATCCTGCTGTATGGTTCGGAGACATGGCCCCTGAACAAAATTCTGGCTGCCAAAGTAGATGGCTTTGATAGCAGAGCTCTCCGCACCATCGAAAATATCAGGTGGCCCCAGCGAGTTTCCAACCAGGGGCTCAGAGCTCGCACGCTCCAGCCCAGAGCATCCTGCCTGGCTGCGCAACGCCGCACCCGCTGGTTTGGCCATGTTTTACGCCTTCCTGCTGACCATCCCATTCTCCAGTTTGACCCAAAGGCGGCAGGCTGGAAACAACCACAAGGCAAGCCCCGCACCCGATGGCTTGACGTCATTGCGGGCGACCTCCAACAACTTGGAGTCACCATAGAGGATGCAGAGCAGCTGGCCCTAGACCACCAGCGTTGGAAAAAACTGGTTCACCTGGTCGGCTCAACGCGTGGGGACGGGATACCCCCCTCCCCTTTGCTGGAGCCTTAAATAGATAGATAGACTATTTCTATTCCCCTGTGGCCTTATATCTGTGTAATTCCTCAACCAACCCTACACCTAAAAAGTCGGGATTTCTTTGGGCCTTTTCTAACTCAGGGGCAAGGGGGCAGAGAGTAAAATGGTTGTGCAGGACAACTCTACATAACCTGCACAAATTAACCAAAACCAGGCAGTCCAGATCATGAAACCCTGATATAAACATGTCCATTTACCATCCAAAGCCTGAGCAGAACCGAGCATGTCTCCTTTAGAACAGCATGTGGGCACAGTGTGACTAACAGCCTTCACACATCAGCCTCCAGAGGGCAGCGCTGAGCCCTTCTGTGCCGTCATGCTCCAAAAACAACTTGACCAGCTCCGTCAGACTCTCGGCTTGGCACACCACAGAGAAGAAGTGCTCAAGACAAGCTGTAAGATTTCTGCATGTGATCTTTGATAAAGAGTATTATGTAAAATTGATTTTTGGAGCTTTCTACCATGTTTTAGCATTGTTTCTTCATCAAAAACATGCCTGAAGAGGTTTTAAATATTATGGGAGAGATTGCTAGATTACTCAAATATTCATGGATGATTTGGATCTTTAGGGAATATTATAACATGGTAGGAAGTGTCAAAATGTTGATTTTGCATAATACCCTTTTTTAAAGAAGCCATATTGTGTTTGTGTCTGCTATATAGTTATAATCTATGACACCTTTGGTTCATTATATTAGAATTTACACATTTTAAAAATGCAATATTTATTTAAAATAAAAGAAACAAGTCCACTGACTTCCATGTTAGAAAACTGTGGTGCCCATACACATCATCACAACAAAAAGGCACCTCTGATGGATAGCTGCACATCAAACTAGAGAGTAGAGTTTGTTTTTTTTATTTGTATCAAAATGACTATGCCATAGTGCCCAATCCTATGCATAACACTTAATAAGAAAATAAAACTGGAGAACGAAGTGAGTGCAGAGCAGTGTGTGTATGCCGGTGGCAGTTAAAACTGAAGTTGATTTGGAAAATAGCTTCTTGAAAATTAGTGAGTAAAGATAGTACAAACATGCACAAATCACTGCAAATACTACTTTGGGTGAGTAAATCATGGGGGGAAACAACTATAACATGGTTAAAAGCACTGAAATGTCTGCTTTAAAAAAGAGCACAATCTTACTGTGATTGGTGCAGTGCTGAAGCTGATCTTCCTCTTAGGTGGAATCTCTTCTAAAGTCTCTGGAGGGAGACCAGGGATCTCCAACAGGCTGGACCCTGGGTCATAGACGTAGTCCTGGTCTTCGTCTCCATACAGGTCGTCCTCTGCGTCGGTACAGCTCTCGCCCCAGCCTTGAAGACACGCATCCCCATCTGCCGTGTACACCACTCGCGGGCCACTGTACTCGTCCTCCTCTGCCTCCTCTTTAGCTCCACCTGTGTTGGTCGGTGGTACCAGACTTGGCTCAAGGCTTGTTGCTTTGTCGACGTCTTTGTCAGGTTTGTCCTCTAAAGGTTTCACTATGTCGAGATCCTCACTGTGTTTGTGATCTTCCTCATAAGAGCCGTTGACCTGTCCCCCATTGGAAGTAGCCTCGTAGAGATGTTTGGCAGCGCCAGAGTGGTGTGGTTTGTCTTTGGCTCGGACCTCCTGAGAAGTTTCTGCAGCAGGACTGTGACTAAGGAGGTCATCTGCAGATAGTGAAGGGGGAAACTTCCCCCCCAGTCTGTTCCGGTATGTCCCGCACACTGGGGAGAGCCGGGAGTCCTCCTCGCTGAGCTCACCCTGTCTATGGAGCCCATCAGGGGAGTAGAGAGCTCTCCTGCCCGGGCTGCGGTAACTGACCTGGGCCTGGCTGTGGTTCTCAAAGACAGCGCTGAGCTGGCTGACGGTGGGCGAAGCGGCATCCGTCCTGGAGCACAAAGAGTCCAAAGAGTCCTGGCTGCCCCGATTGGAGCGCGCTCCTCTCCATTCGTCTAGGTGCTCGTGGGACCCTCTCTTGTCCCGGCCATAGGGGAAGACGGGGGACTGCGACTGGTCCCTGGATTGCTGCTCAAACAGCCTCCTGGTTTCAGAGAACTTGTTCCCAGCTGCGCCGATGCGGTCGGAGGAGGAGGAGTGCTGGAGTTTGACTACTGACCCATCAGTCTTGTTAATAAAGTTTGTAGGCTTTGCTATTTTTTGAGGTGACGCTTCTTCGCGGCCCCTGGCCTTGGCAGCCGTGTTCTCTGAGCCCATCTGCATGAACATGTCCTTGATGCGGCTGACGTGGGCCCCATACTGCCGGCCCCTCTGCCTGGGCTCCTTGGGCTTGGGCTCTCCATCGCAATGCGGTTGGTCGAAGGCCTTCTTCAGGGCCTGGAACTCGGTGCGGTAGGCATTACGGTGTGGGGAGGCACTGCGCAGGGTCCGCTCCCCCGATGGTTCCGTCTTCAACATCCTGAGAGGGTCAGGGGGTCAGCACACACCTGCACGCAAACACACAGCCTTCAGACTACAGGCTCAGCTTTGGGTCTGCTAGGTTTTCATTTCATGTTGAAAGACATTACACAGATAATATTGTCTATTACCATTACATATTAATATGCAGTATATGTAACGGAAACTGTAAGTGTGCTGTTAGCCCAGGGGGATACTGTGGGGTGGGCTCAAGTGAGATATTTCAGGCTCAGTTGGAATCTTCAGTTTGATGTAGAGATGAACTGTCCTCTGTTCCAAAAATCAGGACAGTGACAAAAGCGTGCGTGTGTGTGTGTGTGGGGGGGGGGGGGTGCGTGTGTGTGTGTGCATGTGACCCAGAGACAGAACTGTGTCACTGCACAAACAGAATGGTGTTGTACTGAGAGAGGAGGGAGCAGCATCGGCCTCTCTGAAGCTTCACATGATCACATATATCAAACTGGGCTCTAGGGCAGACACACAGTTTACAGCTTTTGGACTATAACTACAGGGTAGGATGTTTGCCCAGAACTACATGACCTCTCATGTGATTACCACTAGCCTGAAACGACAGGATCCACAGAGACTGACCACTGAAAGGGCTCCATAACTAGACCCGTTCTAAGTCCTGATGTTTTGGGCATTTGGAACATGAGCCCTATGATGTTGTCACAGCCCGGGCTATGGGCCTGGACACACTGTGGTGCCGTGTGAGGTCCATCCAGACGCTTTGTACATTCATCCGTCTGCGCATCTGCGCTCGGTGCACACGGATAAAGTTACAGATAAAGCATCATGGAGACCTGCAGCGGTGCTCATTAGCCACCCGACATGTCAGCTCCTCTGGTGCGCACAAACGCGCATTTCGCACGGTTTCAAAACGTGAAAGTGTGAACGCATTGAACTGTCACACCTGCCTATACCACAAAGAATCCCACATACACAGTCCCGTGAGCGTGGAAGCCCCGTCACAACAGCAAAACACTCACAGACGTGGCTCCAGCGTCATGTCGAGACCGTGATCCAAAACACGGGCAGAGATGCCCGCCGTACTGCCCTCACCAATAATGCAGACTCTGTACAGTCCTGTGTCGGGAGCGCAGTGGTCACCGTGAGCAGCTACCACGCCATTGCGGGCACTGACTGATGCTGCAACCGCTCAATGAGGACTCCTCTCGGTGTGGCCTGCTCCGTGGAGGCTGCGCAGTGGTGGCGCACAGTGTTGGCGCACAGTGGGGGCGCGAAGCACCAGAGGACTCCGGCAGGTGCACACTCACGCGTCGATGAAAGGCGAGCCTCATATGACGGGGCTAAACCTGAGAAGCCGCGGTGGTTTGGTCAGTAATCCGATGCGGGTGGGGCGCAGCCGCAGTCCGACCCTCTCTCACTCTGCGCGCATTGTTCAGCAGCCGCCCGCGGTGTTAAAGGGGCGCACAGCATCAGCCGGGTTCAGGGATGCTGGACCAGGCTTGAATGGGCTACTCTTTCAGTCTTAATCAATAGCTACACAAAAGTCGGCTAAAATACATGTAGCCTAAGAGTAGCCTAATTAAAGAGAGGTATTATACAAAATTAATAACATTGTTCATTCATCAAAAACATGCTTGTAGAGGGTTTTTTTTGGAGTTTTATATTTTATTTTTTTATTTTTTTTATGTCATCCATGTATGTGGATAATACAGCGACCAACTGTTAGCTGTATGATTCTGTACAAGGCTCCGCCTACAAGTCCAGAACACTCCCTCTTTAAAACCCTATAGAAGACAAATGCCCCCTCTTTAATACCCCATAGAAGTCAAATACACGTTAGAGCTTACAAATTTCCACCACAAATTTCCATCGGAATTTTTGCAATTTTCAAAAGTCAAAATTTGCTCCCGTTTGCGCATGCAAAGTCCAATTGGCCTCAAATTCGAATCAGTTGTAAAACTTTGAAAATTAACTTTGAAGAGGGTGCTAGGGAGCCATTTTGTGAGAGAGCGCCTTGATTTGCACATCATTGTTCAGCTCAAAAATCTGCATAAACTCTGCATTAGCTTTTTCCCCCAAAAAAAATCTGTGAAAGAGAAATATTTTTTTGAAATATTACAAAAATTGCAATTTTGTTGAAAATTCACCATGACCACACCCAAAGTCAAATTCAAAATGTAATTGATAATCTTTACATGCCACCGTGAAGATCCTGCCTTTCTTTCCCGCTTACATCGCTCCTCCCCACAAAATCAGCATCTAAGTAATACTACTCCATTCATTCCAAAGAGACAATTTATGACAGTCATCAGTATGATGAGAGGAATATGTGTACCAAATTTCAATGGTCTATGACAAACTTTTTTTTTAACCCAAGTTAAATAAAGCCCACATATTTTTTATGTGAAATATTGGTTGGCAACACCTTTGCAAATAGAGGTATATTCTCATTGACTTTTTTGTTCGGTATGGCAATAGAGATGACCCTGCCAAATTTCAAATGTTTGTGACAAAGTAATTTTTTTGAGTACCATTCAAAAGTTCAAGGGGGCGCTGTGGAGCAATGTAAAGTTTGGCATATGTAAATTATATATCATTGCGTTCAGCACAACATTTTTAACAACATGTATATTCCTGCCGGGAAATAGGACACTGTACGTTTGAGTTACACGCCATTTAAAACTTCAAAAAACGTATTTTGTCTTTGCAGGCTGGCCACACCCACATTTTATGACTTAGAAAAATTCAAAAGAGTGGCCTATAATCCCACATGGATTTATTTTATTTTAACCAATTTGCAACTTTTTTGAATGAAAATCCACGGCGTAAAAAATTCAAATGTGAGACTGAATTTTTTTTTAAATTTGGGTTCCGCCTACAATGGCCGACTTCCTGTAGGGTTTAGGGCAAAGTCATTATTCATAGTCATTTTTGAACATCAAAATAATACATTTTTCGCCAATTTTGGGTCCAATAAAATTGGCTTTTCATTAACGTTCATATGGTCAAAAATGTGTTTCAATTCGGCACATATAATAATAATAATAATAATAATAATAATAATAAAAACTGCACAAAGTGATAAAGGCCCTCGCCACCCCTTGCGACCACAGGGTACAGGCCACAGTGAAGATCCTGCATTTCGTTCCCACTTACATCGCCTCTCCCCCCAAAATCAATGTCTCAGTAAAACTACTCCATTCATTCCAATGAGATGATTTATGACATTGTCACACCTGCACGGTTGGAAATAGAGATAATTGACTTTTTTGTTCAGTATGGCAATACGGATGCCCATGCCAGATTTGAAATGTTTGTGAAAAAGTAATTTTTTGGGCCCCATTCAAAAATTCAACAGGGCGCTGTAGAGCAGTTTTATATCATAGATATACAACTTGTTAATCACTGTGTTCATTTCATCAATGCGCACAAATGTTTCTTTTGGACCAATTCAATTCAACATCATCTGTGAGAAATAAATATGTTTTTATGCTTTTCAAAATTCCCACTAATTTGCAGATTAGCCACAACCACATTTTAGAAATAATCAAAAATCTAAACAACAATATTTAAGTGCACATGGGCTCGTTTAGTTTTACCAATTTTCAAGCATTTTGAAAAACTGCTCCCGCTCTAAACTGGGGTCATTATAGAGTTTTTTACCTGTTGTGACATGGGCTATTTCCAAGTTTCATCTTTGTCTGTTTAAAAAGGTTTGGCATCTTCTTCCATTGACTTAAGGTATTTTGACTTTATGAGGGGGCGCCACGGAGTCATTTTTAATCATTTTCAACTGTGCTTTTAGATTACGTCATCTTTTGGGATACTTGAATTTTAGACTATAGTTGGATTAGTGTAGAGCATATATTTAGTCTACAACAAAGTCCAGGACTCCGAACCCCATTCATTTCAATGACACATTTTTTATGTTACCAGGGTAACATGGTTGCAGATAGAGATATGTTGTCATTGGCTTCTTTGATCAGCATGTGAAGAAGGATATATGTGCCAAATTTCAATTGTCTATGAGAAACTTTGTAAAAAAAAAAAAAAAATAAATAATTGGGGTTGTTAGGGGGCGCTACCGAGTCATTTTTCAATATTTTTAAATAGGAATTTCAAAAAACTAAACTTTTCGCCAATCGTGAATTTTGGGTCCAATAAAATTGAGTTTTCGTTAACATTCAGGGGGTCAAAAATGGCCTCAAAGCGTTAAGTATGATAATAATAATAATGGAATTTTTTTTTCCACCCATTATTTTTCTCCTAAACCATAACAGCTACAGTCATGTGACTTTCTCACGTTGTGCTCCATCACAAATAAGGCCCCTGTGAATTGTTTCACAATTCCACGACAAATTAAATCTTAAATTAATTTTTGAAAATGGAACTTGAAGAGGGCGCTAGAGAGCCATTTTGTGAAATAGTGCCACGATTTGCATATCAGTGTGTTCAGCTCACAAATGTGCATAAACGCTGTATTAGCGTTTTCCCAACAACAAAAAAAATGTGTGAAAGAGAAATATTTTATTGAAATATTCCAAAAATTGTGATTTTGTTGAAAATTCACCATGACCACACCCAAAGTCATATTCAAAATGTAATTGATAATCTTTAATCATACATGAGCTTAGTGGGTTTTGAGCAAATTTGAAGTGTTTGCAATGAAAACTGTCCAAGGAGATGTCCTGAATGCGAGGGTGTGCACTTTTGTCATTACCAGGTTTAATCCAATATGGCCGACTTCCTGTACGTTTTAGGTTGGGGCCATAATTTCATTTTTGTCATGTCCTGACATGGCAAGGCAAGGCAAGGCAAGGCAAGGCAAGAAAAGTTTATTTGTATAGCACAATTCGTACACAAGGTAATTCAAAGTGCTTTACAGAATAAGAAAGACATTAAAATCACACAAATCAAAACATAAATAATCACAAATAATCATCATAAAATTACCATTAAAAGAGAAGAGTGCAGAATCAAAACCTTTCAGTCATATGCACAGATAAACAGAACAGTTTTGAGCCTGGATTTAAACATGGTCAAAGTAGAGGCCTGTCTCACATCTGCAGGAAGATTGTTCCAGGTTTTAGCTGCATAAAACTTTAACACCCTGAAGTCCTCAAAGTGCGAGATGGTTCATATGGCACTAACATGTTGGAGATGTATTTGGACCTAGGCCATGGAGAGACTTATACACAAGCAGAGCTGCTTTAGTCTATTCTTTGAGTTACAGGAGCCAGTGCAGAGACCTGAGCACAGGACTTATGTGCTCGTACTTCCTGATTCTAATCAGGACCCGAGCAGCAGTGTTCTGGATGTACTGCAGCTTTGTTAAGGCTCGTTTGGAGAGGCCAGTGAGTAGTAGTCTAACCTACTGGAGACAAATGCATGGACAAGTCTCTCTAAGTCTGGCTTTGACAGTAAACCTTTGATTTTTGCAATATTTTTTAGGTGGTAAAAAGCTGCAGATGTTATTGATGTGGCTGTTAAAGTTCAAGTCTGAGTCCATTATTACCCCTAGATTTCTAGCCTGATTTGAAGGTTTTAGAGAGAGAGACTGGACGTGACTGCTGACACTTTCTCTATGTTTCTGTGGGCCAAAGATGATGACTTCAGTCTTGTCTGAGTTTAGCTGGAGAAAGTTGTTTTGTGTCCACACACTGATCTGTTGGATGCAGTGGCAGAGTGAGTGCAGTGGCAGAGTGAGTCCACTGGTCCATCCAGTGAGACATAGATCTGAGTGTCATCTGCATAGTTGTGGTAAGACACATTATTACTGTGTATTAACTGGCCTAACGGCAGCATGTAGAGATTGAACAGCAGGGGTCCCAGGATTGACCCCTGGGGCACTCCACAGGTCAGGGACATTTTATCTGATATACATTTTCCAATTTCAACAAAGTACTCCCTGCTTTCTAAAAAGGACTTGAACCAGTTTAGTGCAGTACCAGAGATGCCCACCCAGTCCTCTAGTCTCTGTAAGAGGATCCCATGATCAACAGTGTCAAAGGAAACACTCAGATCTAACAGGATCAAGACTGGGACTTTGCATCAGTGCTCAGGTGAATGTCACTTGTCACCTTGATAAGAGCAGTCTCAGTGCTGTGGTGGGGCCTAAAACCTGATTGGAAGACATCAAAGGAGTTGTTAATTTTGAGGAAGTTTAATAATAGTTTTTCAAGGACTTTGCCCAAAAACGGCAGATTTGAGATTGGTCGGTAATTGTTCAATATTGTGGCATCAAGACTGCTCTTCTTTAGGAGAGGCTTGATAACCACAGTTTTCAAAGTGCTGGGGAATGTTCCAGATTGAAGTGACATATTAACTATGTGAGTGAGTGTTGATAGCAAACTGTTGAGCACAGACTTTAGAAATTTATTGGGTAACACATCGAGGCAGCATGTAGATGAAGTCAGACTGGTGATAATCTCTTGGACAGTTTTGTCAGTTACAGGTGCAAATGATAATAATTAATTTATATATATATATATATATATATATATATATATATATATATATATATATATATATATATATATATATATATATATAATTATCATTATATGAATAAAGACCGGGAAGGTAAGCTTTTTGTCAAAGAGGTGTTTTTAATTCAAGTAGAAGCTGATTCAGACATTTCAGGCCCCGTCAGAGTTTAACTCAAGGCTTTGTGGTGTTTAATTCAATTCAATGTATATGTGTAAAGCCCAAAATCATAACAGCATGTTCCCCTTAGGCATGAATGGAATCATTGATTGAACCAACAAAAAGTTAGAAAATCCAACCAGTAAAACAGACACAGGTCAATAACAGACAGATTAGCAACATTCGTAGTTACTGATGTTAATGCTAACCACTGCTCCTAATCATTTGTTCACGTCATGAAACAATTATATTGACATTTGTGGGAGTGTCCTCATTGTGGATACATATGTAAGTGTAATTTTATAGATTTTTTGTGGTAATTTCTTTTTTTCGGGTATATTTAAACAAGTACTTGTAAGTCAGCATAAGTTATAAATGTACAGATAATTTGTTACATTTAAAATTACACAGTAGTTTCTGAGTTGTCTTAAAGTCCCAGTTGTCTCATGTCTGTCCCACCTCTGCCTCCGCTATTCTGTAGAGAAAAACAACATCCCTGCTGCACTGGTCAGAGCTTAGAGAATATGTAGATATATGTAAACACCTTAATACAGTTTTAATTAATTAAGTGTTGCACAAAACATTAATCTAAAATGGTACTAAACAAATGTAGCATACTTTTTACTGCTTTGGCGGTAATAGTTGTACTTCAGAACATTTTGCGCAATGTAACTGTACTTTACATCAGTACAATTCTTCAGTATCTTTCCATCATTGTGACTTACATGTAATCATTTCAAATATTAAATATTCTACAGCTTCAGTAAAGAATGCAATGGTTTCTCTTCTGTCATTGGCAGATGTTTATAAGGAGTGATCATTTATCAGTTATGTAATGCCATAGTATATAACATGCATAATTCAATGGAAATTAAAACCATACTTTTTCCATACAAACACATACACCATACTGGGAAAGATTACAGCCAAAGGATTTTTTTTTTTTTACCATTAATATGAAACAAAGCAGAGGGAGCAATTGTGCTCAATGTTTATGTGTGCTATAAACTCAACCAAAATGAATGTATGCGTGTATTTTTGTTTATTTTGTGCTTGTAAACTACATTTCTCAGAGAAATTACATTTGATACAATTGAAAATGGCAAAAATCAAGTAGTAAACACGCCCTGACATGGCAGTGAGTGGTATCAAAAATTACAAACTCGACGAGCTCTAATTGTCACCGAAAACCCTGGGAAAAAAATAACAAAAGATGACTCGGTAGCGCCATCTCAAACTTTGCTTTTTTTTGGGGCCAATGGGAGCCCGACTCGGAAAAAAGTTAACGTAAAAATCTGACACACAAAAAAAATTGAACATGACAAAAATGATGTAATGGCCCCGCCCAAAAATGTACAGGAAGTCGACCATATTAGATTTAAACCCAGGAATGACAAAAGCGCACACCCTCGTTTTTGGACCTCTCCTCACACAGCTTTCATTGTAAACACTTCAAATTTGGCCAAAACCCACTAATCTCATGTGTGATTAAAAATTATCTATTACATTTTGAATATGACGTTGGGTGTGGTCAGGGTGAATTTTCAATAAAATCACATTTTTTGGAATATTTCAATAAAATATTTCTCTTTCACACATTTTTTGTTGGGAGAAAGCTGCTACAGTGTTTATGCACATTTGAGAGCTGAACACACTGATATGAAAATCATGGCTCTATCTCACCAAATGACTCTCTAGCGCCCTCTTCAAACTTTATTTTCAAAAATTTGTAGAAGACAATCACTTTGTCTTGGAGTTGTGAAAAAATTCACTGGGGCCTTATCTGTGATGGGGTACAATGTGAGAAAGTCACATGACTGTAGCTGTTATGGTTTAGGAGAAAAATAATGGGTGGAAAATGCGTTTCCATTATTATTATTCCATTATTATTACAGCTTTGAGGACATTTTTGACCCCTGAACATTAATGAAAAGTCAATTTTATTGGACCCAAAATTCAAGTTTGGCAAAAAATTAATTATTTTGACATTAAAAAAAATATTCTTTCAAAATGACTCAATAGCCCCACCTTCAAAATCAAAAATACATTACGACAATGACAGACCGTTTTTATCGTAGACAAATGAAATTTGGTACAAACATAGAACATGTCAAGACAAGTAAAAAATTATATTATGACCCCACCCTAAACCCTACAGGAAGTCAACCATTGTGGGCGGAACCTATTTTTTTCCAAATTGTAACTCACATTTTAATTTTTTACACTGTGACTTTTCATTCAAAAAACTTGCAAGTAGGACAAAATAAACTAGACCCATGTGGGATTATAGGCAACTCTTTTGGAATTTTCTTAGTCGTAAAATGTGGGTGTAGCCAGCCAACAAAGAAAAAAGCAATTTTTTAAAGTTTTTTATTGCGTGTAACTCACACATGCAGTGTCCTATTTCCCGGCATTAATGTACATTTTGTTCAAAATGTTGATCTGAATGCATAGATATACAATTTGCATAGGTCACACATTATATTGCTCCACAGCGTCACCTTGAACTTTTGAATTGGACTAAAAAAATTCGACATAAACATTTGAAATTCGGCATGGACACTTGGCTTGGCAAACTGAACAAAAAAATCCAATGAGAACACGATCTGCAACTACAGACTGTTCACCTCTATAATGGCCAGACGAATGGAGGAATTTCTACCCATGCTGATATATAATGACCAAACCGGATTTATAAGAGACCGCCAGATGCATGATAACACACACAGAACTCTACATATTCTAGATCATATACAAAAAATTAAATTGAAGCAATGCTTGTAAGTGTTGATGCCGAGAAAGCATTTGACTCAGTTAATTGGGAATTTCTCTATAGAGTTCTATATAAATTTGGTCTACATGAAACAATTATTGAAACGATTAAAGCCTTGTATAAGAATCACACCGCAAGAATAAAAGTTAATGGTCACCTGTCTGTTAGTTTTACACTGCAAAGAGGAAATGATAGGGATGTGCCTGGTCTTCACTCCTGTTCACATTATATTTAGAACCTCTGGTCCAGATCATAAGACAGGACCAACACATCAAGGGTGTTGATGTGTTGGGAGGAGGGAAGGAGCATAAATTGGGAAGGAGCATAAATTGGCTTGTTATGCTGATGACATTTTAATTTATTTAGGACAACCTACAAACTCCCTACCTAAACTGGTGCAAGTGTGTGAACAAACTATCTGGATATATAATTAATATGAATAAAACTTTCCCACAATTATAACCCACCAGTGGAAATACTCACTAAATACTCAATGATGTGGCAGGCTGAATCTTTAAAATACCTGGGTATTAACATACCAAAGGACCAAACTAAATTATTTGAGATCAACTATGTCCCTTACATAAAAAAAATTGGCAGGGTTGATTTGTGTCCTGTTGGGAGAAGTGGGTTGAAAATGAAGATCTAGAAATGCCCAGTTTTATTTAAGAATATGATTAAATGGAAGATTGGTGTGCAACTTCTGGTCGTTCCCTTTTGTTCCTTTTGTGTTATGTGTTCTGGTGGAAATGATGGGAATGGTTGTTGGGAGGACAAAAAAAATGTGTATGTTAAAAGTCCCCACCATTGTAAAACACTAAAATTCATAAATAAAGAAACAAAAAAACAAAACAAAACAAAAAAAGAGAAAAACATGGGGTTCAGAGTACTGGTCTTTGTTGTAGACAAAATAGATGCTCTGCACCACATGTGTCAAACTCAAGGCCCGCGAGACAAATCTGAAATCTGGCCCTCTGCATCATTTTATACGGCCCTTGACGGGGTAAATTAAAAGGTATGATAGACTTAAAATGTCATTTTAACTGGAGACATGCAGTTACACAGTCATTTTTACATCTAGGCAAATGCATATGCAATATCTGTAACTTGAATAAGTAATAAATACAGAAACAGTTAATGAACAAATTTAAAAACGTTGATTTATTTTACATCTAGCCCTTTCAGAGCAGCCATTTTGCTGATGTGGCCCTTAGTGAAAATGTGTTTGACACCCCTGCTCTACACTAATCCAACTATGGCCTAAAATTCAAAATTGGTGAAACATTTTTATGTACAAAAAAAATTATGTTTCACAATGACTCAATAGCACCACCTCAAAAATCAAAATACATTACAGTAATGAGAGACCTTTTTCATCATAGACAAATGAAATCTGGTACAACCACAGAACATGTCAAGACTAGAAAAAAATATATATTATGACCCCACCCTAAACCCTACAGGAAGTTGGCCATTGTGGGCGGAACCCAATTTTTAAAAAATTTTAACTCTCACATTTGGATATTTTACGACGTGGATTTTCATTCAAGAAACTTGCAAAATGGTCACAATCAACTAGACCCATGTGAGAATATAGGCTACTGTCTTGGATTTTGCTGAGTCATAAAATGTGGGTGTGGCCAACATGTAAACAAAAATTGAATTTTTTGAAGTATTATATTGAGTGTATCTTAAACATGCAATGTCCTATTGCCCGGAATTAATATATATTGAATGATGATACAATGATTATTTGAATGGAATAATATAAAATTTACATAGCTGAGATAATCCATTGCTAGATAAAATCATACTTGAACAATAGAAGAGTGTGTTATGGTCAACGGTGTCAAATTGCCATACCTGGAGTGCACAGTAGGGGCTCATAAGGGTCCATACTGGGGCCAGTTCTGTTCTCTCTTTACATAAATAATCTTCCGGATGCTTGCAGAAACATTCACATACAAATGTACACCGATGATGCTGTTATATTCACACCTGCAAAAAACACACAAGAAGCCAGTCACATCCTAACATCTGAAATGACCGAAGTCCAAGACTGACTCACAAAATCATGTCTACTGTTAAATAGAAAAATTTTGTATGATGTTCTCAAAACAAATTTCTAAGCAGATTACAAGTTCAAAAGTATTTCTGAGGGGAGAGGAGCTCGAGTTGGTGCAAGAGTTCAAGTATCTCGGTGTAGTTCTCGACTCCTCCCTCACTTTCAAAAAACACGTAAAAAAAATCTCCAAAACAATTAAATTTAATCTTTACAACTTCTGACATATTAGAGGGTAATTGACATTAAAGGCTCTGATCTTTTCACATATGGAATACTGCTTCACTAACTGGACCCTGACCAGTGACACCGCACTTAAACAGATTGAATCACTGTATAAAAGAGGACTGAAAATATTTGCTAAGAAACCAATTTCATATCACCACTGTCAAATTCTTGAAACATATAATATATTGAACTTTAAAAATTTCAAACACTTTAAGTATGCTTGTACAATATACAAAATCCTCCATGGACTCGCACCACCACCACTACAAGAATTCATTAAACAAAAACCTCCCACTGGCAGGACCAGGGCGACTACTAGAGGTGATTGTGAGGTTCCTTATAGACGTACCACCTTCGCACAGTCAGTCCTCTCAGTCAGAGGCTGTAACATCTGGAATAACATCCCTCACACAATAAGAAAATCCTCTACGTATAACACCTTTAAAACTCACCTTAAAAAATGGCTCAAATCTAATAAACATTGCTCCCATTAGAGCTGTTCAGACCTCATGTACATGATACATAGACGTATGTATCATTACCATGATTGTCTGAACAGACTCATATTTTACTGTTGTTGTTGTGCAGTGCATACATATACGTATGTAGGCACTGCATACATGTACCTGGCAATCTATGCTGTTACTGTTTTTTACTGTTAATATGTAAATATGTATATATGTATGAATGTTTTAGGACCTGAGGGTGCTCTGTAAACTCCAGTGTCTTTGTTGTCTCTGAGCGGCAGGAGACAACTAACACATCTGGACTGAACTAGGCTTTAAACTAAATTAACTTATTTATTAGAACACTACAGCACTTTAAAATTACTGGAAGCACTTTAGTCACATATGCACTTTATAAATAGGCACTTTACACCGTATGGAGTGTGAATTTTTTGTGATCTGTGGAGTTGTTTGATTGTTGTTTGTGTTGTCCTGTCTCTTGTCCCGTTTTAGATGTTGAGGGACTGCGAATGAAAATTAGCTGTGCAGCTAACTTCAGCACATTTACACGTGTATTCTTACTGGTGTTTTATTTTTATGTGCATTGTCCCTTTTAAATAAATAAATAAATAAACAGTGCCCCATTGAAATTTTGAAAGGGATCCAAAAAAAAATAACTTTGTCAAAACCATACTAACTGTTACTGAACAAAAAAGCCAATGAGAACATACCTCTATTTGCAAGTGTGTTACCATTTGAAATACAAGGGTTTTGGTTAATTGGGATGAAAAATAATTACTTTTTCATAGAACCTTAAAATTTGGTACACATATTCCACTCATCAAACTGAACAAAAAAGCCAATGAAGACATACCTCTATTTCCGACCGTGCAGGTGTGACAATGTCAGAAATCATCTCATTGGAATGAATAGAGTAGTTTTACTGAGACGCTGATTTTGGCGGGAGGGGCGATGTAAGTGGGAACGAAAGGCAGGATCTCCGTGGGGGCATGTAGCTCGTGGTCGTAAGGGGTGGCGAGGGCCTTTATCACAGGGCCTTTTATTTTTTTTTTATTTATTTTTTTTTTGATACAATTATGATGATCTCTGTACAGTGCAAAGCTGACGTTTTGACATTAAAATGGCTGGTCAATGAAAGTGACTTGGGGTTGGGGGTAGAGATGTGACAGGACTTTTTGACTTGTACCATTCATATGTAATTAGAGTCATTACTGTCATAATCCATGTGTTCCTGCTCCCTGTTTTACCTCCTGTTCTGCTCCTTCCCCTCTCTCACCTGCCTGAGTCTGGAGCTGGGCGGATCTCCTGTCGTGGATAAGAGGAGCCAGGACCAGACACTCGGTGCCAGATTGTCTGCGTGTCAATGTGAATATCTAGCTTGCTCTTGCTTTCTGCATTTTTGCTCGTTGTTCCCAGTTTATCGGATTTTTTGTGCTACACTTCAGATCCTGCTTCCTGGACCGTTCAAGCTCCCTCCCTTACTGTAAATAAACACTGTAAACTTTCCCCGAGTCCTGCATCTTTTGGTCCAATCTGCCTGCCATTACGACAAAAACACTGAACTTTCAACATCCATATCAATGTTAGCCCCACTATGCTCAAACCCTGACCTCCCAAGTTCAATCAGAAAATCGTTGTTGGCAAACTTGAACAAATTTGGATTAATGCAGTTTCATTAGTTATTTAAAAATAACACTCTTAAAAACTTTTCTGATTTAAATGAAGAATTTGGATTACTAAAGCATGATTTTTATACATTTTTACAAGTGCGTCATTGTATTATAACGTTGATTAATCCAAAACATTTGGCAATGGAAGGCTCAGAGTTAGAGAATATGCTATTAAATTTCAAATCTTTGAAGGGGGTGACTTCAATGGTCTATACATTTCTAGCTAAACAAGAGGAGTCATCTCTTCCTTCTCTAAGACATATATGGCAAAATTTTGGGTGTTGAATTAAATGATGAGCAGTGGAGAAAAATTACTAATAGTGTCTTTCTAAAAATGTCAAGCAATAGAATATTACAACAAAATTATACATTTTTGAATAGAGTATATCTGACCCCACTCAGGATGAGTAAAATGTGTGCTAGCTTGTCTCCTAAATGCAACAGATGTAAATCTCATATAGGTTCTTATTTTCACATGTTGGGGGAATGTAATCATTTAAGAGAGTTTTGGAATTTAGTACACGACTTTACTGTTAAAATTGCCAAAACGTCCCTTAAGATATTTCCTATAAGACGCCTATTCGGCATAAAATATGATATAGAAATTAATCCACTACTACAGAAACAACTGGGTATCATATCATACTTATCAAAAAATGTATCCTACTAAACTGGAATACAGACAATCCTCCTACGTTTGGAATATTTAAACAACTTCTACAAGATATCTCTCATTTAGAGTATCAAACATATGCATGAAAACATAGAATGGACCTATACAGTGATTTATGGGGGTGCCTTATTGACCTCTGGCCTTTTAAATGTGGTAAGTAAGTCAAACTCTAGACCAGAAATCAAAGTAATAACAAAGTAATGATTGTGAAGATCATAACAGTTATTACTATATACACAATATGTATAGTAATTTCAACTCTATCAGAGTATTTGCAACAATTCACTCGCCCTTTCAGTATCATCACTATTACAGAAACCTGGTTTAACCAAGACATACAATTTTGTCTAGATGATTATGAACTAAGATATATGAGCAGAGAAGATCAAATGGGAGGTGGGGTTGCCTTATTCATCCATAAATCAGTATCATTTAGCCCGTTAACCCATCTGTCACTTTCAATAGAAGAAACAAGGGATTAAGAATGATTGAGATTCAGAATGATAAGAAAAAAAAATATTGTTGTAAGTTGTGTGTATCGTTCACCTGGCTCAAACATCAAAGCTTTTGCTGAATGGATGGAGAAATTGTTTTCTACTGTTAATTATAAGCCATTATTTATCTGTGGTGACGTCAACATCGACCTTCTGAGTCCAATCAGACAAAAAGCAATAGATGATTTTTCTGATACAATGTACAGTTTGTCCCTCTATCCAGCAATAACCAAACCAAGCAGAATAACATCAGATAGTGCAACAATAACTGACAACATCTTTACTAATATTATGGGAAACCAAACAACTAGTGGCTTGTTAATATGTGACATCACTGATCAATTACCTGTCTTTACTCTCTATGACTGTGAATTTAAAAAATGAAAGAGGACAAGAAGGTGACTTATAAACGTACAAGAAATGAAGAGTCCATTAATCCTCTTAACAATAGTTTAAAAGAACAGGACTTGAGCTCAGTCTTTACAGAAACAAATGTAAACCAAGTGTATGACAACTTCTTGACCATATTTCAATCTCTGTATAATAAACACTGTTCAGTAAAAAGAATATCACAAAAACAGCAAATCATCAAAACCCCTTGGCTCACCAAAGGTATATTAAATGCTTGTAAAATATATATATATATATATATATATATATATATATATATATATATATATATATATATATATATATATATAAATTGTTTATCAAACTAAAAACTAAAGATGCTGGACAAAGATATAAGACAAAGATATAAAAATAAATTAACAGATATAATTAGAACTGGCAAACAGTTATATTATAAAAGAATACTATATGAAAATAAAAACAATATAAAGAGAACCTGGGACATACTAAATAGTGTAATTAAACAGGGCTCAACAAAAGCTATGTATTCCAGTTATTTTTGATGATATAAATGGGGATAATCACAACATTAAGAATATGGTTAACAGTTTTAATAACTTTTTTGTAAATATTGGTCCAGAGTTGTCTGCTGAAATCCCAGACTAAACCAAAATGATAATGAGGAACCCTTATTCCCTTTTTCTCTCAGCAACCAATGAACGTGAAGTCAAATATGTTGTTCAAAAATGTAAAAATAAATTCTCCAGAGACTGTCATGATATCGACATGTCATTGGTCAAAAAAGTCATAGATAACATTGTAAAACCTCTAATCCAGTTATGTAATTTATCTCTTCAGTCCAGCTGTTTCTCAAACAAAATGAAAATCACAAAAGTGATACCACTATTCAAAAATGGAAATAAACACTGCTTCACAAATTAAAGACCAATTTCACTGTCGCCTCAGTTCTCAAAAATTCTACAAAAAATATTCATATCTTGGTTAGAAAAGTTTGTCGACAAACATTAAATAATAAACGACAGTCAATATGGCTTCAGAGCAAAAAGAACCACTTCCATGGCAATAATTGAAGCAGTAGAAGAAATCACCAATGCACTGGATCAAAAGAAGCATGCTGTTGGTATCTTTATTGATTTGAAAAAAGCATTTGACACAATTAATCATTCAATCCTGCAAAACAAACTTGAAAGATATAGTATCATAGGAGTAGCTGAGGACTGGCTAAGAGATTACCTAACAGGACGAGTCCAGTATGTTAAAATGAGAGAATATTCATCTGAATACCTTGGCATTTCTTGTGGTGTTCCCCAGGGGTCAGTGTTGGGGCACATACTTTTCAATCTCTATATAAATCAGACCCGGGCGTTTTAAGGCCCGCGGGCCAAATACGGCCCGCGGCCCGGCTTTGACTGGCCTGCGAAAGGTTGCTTGGACTTAAGAAAACAAAACCTACTTTCAAAATTTTGCATAACGTGTACACTAAAACAGCTGCGCTTTTACACTGAAACCTGTTTACACTGTGCATGCGTCGTTTACGTACAGGTGCTCTGCACGAGTGCATGTCATTAGAAACAAGTCATTGTAATGGTAACTCTTCAAAATGTTCGCACATGCCAAAAAAAGAAAGGTGGACGCTGAAGGCCGTGGTTTTAAGAAAATATGGACTACTAAGTATTTCTTTACTGAAGTCAGGGGTACACCCGTGTGTTTAGTTTGTGGAGAGCAGGTCGCTGTGTTTAAGGAGTACAACGTGAGTCGGCATTACAAGACGAAGCATGCGGACAAATCCAGACATTTGACTGAGGCTGCAAGAGCGCGGATATCCGAAGATTTGCTAGCGAAGCTAGGAAAACAACAAGGCTATTTTACCAAGCTACACGCAGCCCGGGATTCAATTTCAATTCAATTCATTTATTTTTGTAACGCCCAAAATCACAACAACAGTTGTCTCGAAGGGCGTTTATGTTTTGGTTGATGGGGGAAACCGGAGTACCCGGAGGAAACCCATCCAGACACGGGGAGAAACATGAAAAACTCCACACAGAAAGGCCTGGTGACCCGGGGATCGAACCAACCTTCTTGCTGTGAGACATGAGTGATGGCACTCAGTCACCGTGCCGCCAAGACACAAAAAACAAAACAACAGGAAGAATCAGACACAACAGGAAAATCAGACACAACAGGAAAATCAGACACAACAGGAAAAATCAGACACAACAGGAAAAATCAGACAACATAAGAAATCAGCCAGGCGAGGGGGAGGAAGACCAGACGAGGAGGAGGAGAGCCGGGCGAGGAGGAGGAGAGCCAGGCAAGGAGGAGGTCCAACTGTCATCGGGGCATCTGAAAGAGATACACTCCACTCCTTGGGATGCAGCAACCAAGACCAGCTTTGTGATATCCCACAAAATCGCTAAAAACTGTAAACCATTTTCGGAGGGGGAGTTTGTCAAAGAGTGCTTGGTGGACTCTGCAGCGCTAATATGTCCGGAGAAAAAAGAAGCATTTGAGAAAGTCCCGCTGTCCAGGTGAACGGTGACCAGAAGGGTGGAGGACATCGCGGAGCATCTCCAACTTCAGCTAAAAAGTGGAGTAGGAAGTTTTGACTTTTTCTCCTTAGCTTTGGATGAGAGTTGTGATGTCCGCGACACGGCACAGTTACTCGTGTTTCTCCGGGGAATAACGCAGGATTTCAAGATTACGGAGGAGCTTGCAGGAGTGAGATCAATGAAAGGAACAACCACGGGGAGTGATTTGTTCAACGAGGTAAACGCATGCATGGACAAACTTGAACTGAAATGGGACAGACTGGTAGGAGTCACTACTGATGGTTGTCCGAATCTGACAGGGAAAAATGTTGGACTTTTGAAACGGATGCAAGATAAAGTGACTGAACTTGATGCAGAGCATAAATTGGTATTGATAGAAATGTTCGTTTCTGATGCAAGCGTCAAAGAGGAGAAAGAGACTGAAATATAAGTCAGAAGGGTTTAATGAGTTCATCACAGGTAAAGTTAACAATGGAGCACCGGACTCTCAGGAAAGGATAGGAAGAGAGTCCTGAGATGTTTGTCTTTCCAGCTTTTATAGGCCTCCCAGTGTGTGAGGCGGGTCTTCCTCTCGGCAGCATGTGATTACACATTAAAAACCTTTTTGGCAAAATCCCTGAATGTGCGTTTTTAAGTCAATCAATCTTATTGTTTTATGACCCTCACAGGATGGGGGCACTCAGACCTTGGTGAAGAGGGCCACAGATAAGAAGTGGCCCTGGTCCTAGGTGTTATCTTCTTGGCCCCAGTGCTGTAGATTGCTTTACGACCCTCTCAGGGTGGGGGTCTTTGGTGAGTAGGGCTACAGGCATCTGAGGGTAGCATTACATTGTTAAAAAATACCTTACAATTCCCCCTTTTCACACCATGCTACATGGTGTGAACCCAACTATGAAAAATAAAAAGTAATGTTTACAACAAGTAATAATAATGGAAGAAATTAAAACATTAAGCAAGTATAATACTAAGGATAATAACAAAAGCATACACATTCATGAGTAGAATAAATGAAAATAATTTTGCTAAATTAAAGTACGTGGATTTATGGGTACAAAATCTAAAAACCCATTTATTATAGTTTTGTCATTTTTTCACCTTCTGACTTAAATGGGAAAAGACATTTTGTGGCCCCGCTCCCGGCAACCGTCCGAAGACACCACATATACCCACAGTACTGTACATGATTATACTATTATTAAACCAACCCAAAATCAAAAACATGAATTTCCCAAAACAACATTATACAGCATGTTTACACTGAATGTCCTCAGTCTCAGAGTCAGAAATAATTGTGATGTACATAGGAGGAGGGGTGTTAGAAGAAATAGGAAGTAGTGCCATTTGTTTTGCAGCAGTAACTTCTTTAGAAAAAGCTGTAGTCACACACCTTTCAACCATAGTACGAGCAAAAGGGATGAAACAACAGCCACAGACCATCAGTATGGTTAGAATTATGCTAATAGAAGTGAAAAGTGAGAGAAATAAAGTTTTCCATTTACCGAAGGTATTAGAAAACCAATCACCTATTACATCATTAATTCCAGAGGCAGTAAGCATCTGGTCTGAGTGATCTTTCATTTTATCTAAAAGTTCTTGGAGAGGCCCAACAGGGCCAGTGTTATTGGGTATGATTGTACAACACTGGTCACCAAAGAGTGAACATACACCTTGTTTTTCAGCTAAAAGCGTGTCTAGAGCAATACGATTTTGGTAGGTCATTAACGTATTAGCATGTAGTTCTTCTTGTAATAGAAGTAAAGCAGCTCTAGTTAGATTGGCCTGATACATAACATTGTAATGAATATAATTAATTCTATCTACATTTTTATTAATGGTACACCACCAACAAAGAATAGATTCGAAACCTGCAGCAACTTGGTTATCAATCTTATAGTTAATGGAACATTCTCTAAATGATAACACCTTTTTTCACACAATCCAGTTTTGAAAACTAAAATTAAATTTGTAATATCCCCCCTTTGACACATTTATATATCTATATATACATGTGTCAACTTTGGATTCGTTGTCTTCTGCTGCAAGAGAACAGTCAAATTACTGTTGCTGAAATAAACATTTTGTGAAGCTCAAAACTATTATTGGTTAGTTGTTAGTGTTGTTATTGTGTGATTATTTCATAGGAACATGCAAAGGAAAAAAAAAATATATATATATATAGAAATTATGCAGCATCCGCATTACAATTAATGTAGTATCTCTTTGAGAGTACTCATACAATGCCACAGTCATAATTAAGAAGAATCAAGTTCGGCCAAATCAGTTCTAATTTGTTTCAGAGTGCGTTCAGGAGGTTGAGCTCTGACGCAATGAGTAATGTGAATCCAGTGGCTCACTTTACTTTTGTGGGCTTTGTCAATTTTTTCGATTCTGATAGCCCTTAAGCGACTGTTAAGTACCTTGTAAGGACCTACAAATTTGGGTTCAGTCCAATTAGGTTTAATACTTTTCACCAGTACCCAATCACCAGGTTTGATTGGGTCTTCCAAAGTTGACTCAGAGGAGGTCTCCAGGTTCAGGATCTGTTGGGAGAGAACTAAACTTAAATTAGTTAATGCTTTGTAATAGTCAGAGATTTCATGATCTTGGTCATTTCTAGGTACACACACATCAGGTTGGAGAGGAGTGTCCATCCTTCTCCCGGTTAAGATCTCATGTGGAGAGAGATTGAGATGTTTATGTGGTGTGGATCACATTGCCATCAGCGCTAATGGCAAGGCATCCAGCCACGTCATTTTGGTGGAGTTCATGATTTTAGCTAGATAGCTTTTCAATGTGCGGTTTGCTCTTTCAACCAGGCCCTGGGATTGTGGGTGAAAGACTGTTCCAAAATGTTGTTTTATTCCAAAATATTCACACACTGCTGTCATATTTTTGTTAGAAAAGTGTGTGCCATTATCAGATCTGATGGTACGGGGAAACCCATACCTAGGAACAAATTCTCTTGTCAGCCACTTAATGACTGAATTAGCTGTCTCTCTCCTTACTGGGGTAACTTCGACCCATCTTGAGAAGGAGTCTACACATACCAATAGGTATCTGTAACCATTACATCGATTTGCGGGACCCATGTCTGTGAAATCAATTACAATGTGTTTCCATGGGCCGTCTGGAACAGGAAATGTTCCCATGGCTGCTTTAATGGCCGCTCGAGGATTAAATTTTTGACAAGTGTCACATTCATACACAGTAAGAGATATAATATCTGCCATGTGTGGATGCCACCATGTTAGCTCAAGCAAAGAAATAGTTTTGGTTTTTGAAATATGTCCTAGTTTATGAGCCTCTGAAGACAACATGCTCAACAATTTGCTGGGTGCAACCAAACGTCCGTCATGAGAGCGCCAAAGTCCTTTTTCGTCCTTCTTTGCACCCTTGTCAGTCCAAACACTATGTTCATACGGTCCTGCGTGAATCTGTAAGTCAATAATATCCTGCTCTGTCAACTTAACTGAATCTTTCTCTTCATCCATCTGCACACACACATACTTTTTACTCGGAGGTCCTTTATAACCTGCTGCCTTTTTTGCTGCTGCATCTGCTGCTTCATTCCCTCTAGCTATAAGTGTTGTTCTCTCTGCATGGCCTTTGCATTTTAATACAGCTACTTCAGATGGGAATTTAACAGCTTCTATCAATTCAGTAATTTCTTTGAGATGTTTAATAGGTTGTCCAGTGCTGGTTATGAATCCCTTACGCATCCAATGAGGGGCATCAATGTGTATTGCATGTGTTACATAAGCAGAATCAGAATATATATTTGCTGTTTGATCTTTAGCTAATTGCAATGCTCTGGTTAAAGCTATTACTTCTGCTAATTGTGCTGAAGCCCCTGGCATAAGTATCTCTTTAGCTTCCATGATTTCAAACTTTTGTCCAGTAGCTTTCACTACTGCATATGATGTTCTAATTTTCCCTGTGTTATCTCTATAGCTACATCCATCACAAAACAGCATTAGTTGTGGGTTCTGCAGTGGTTCTGCATACAATGTTGGTACTAGAGTCATGTCTAGTCGCGCTATGTCAGCACAGTTGTGCGGTGTCCCTGTCCCTAGATCATTTGCCATATTGATGGTTGTGCCTTCAAATGTAATATGTGGCTGATCTAGTATTTGTTTGATTTTTTCTGTGCGTCGTTCTGAGTGTATAAAAGCTACTGATTGTAAATAGGCTGCTACTCCATGTTGTGTATGTATGATTAGAGGATGACATTTCACTATGTGTGCTGTTTTAATTATGGCCATAGATATAGCTGCTACATGTTGTGTGCATGGTGGATGTCCTTTTTCTATATTGTCTAATTTAGCACTATGATACATAAGCACTTTACGCTGACCTGCCACACCGTCCCCCTTTTTCTGATAAAGTATTGCATTGCCAACTCCATTTTTCTCATACACATCTAGGTGAAAAGGTATGGTATAATCTGGTACAGCCAAGTCACATGAATGTGCCATTTGTTGTTTTAAGGAAACAAATGCTTCCTCTGCCTCAATATTCCAGTTTAATTGAGCAGTAAGGTTAGTTGGTCCTGCCTCAGTTATCAGTGCTCTTAATGGGGCTGTGTGGTTGACATATTCAGGTAAATAGTTCTTACTGAAGCTTGTTAAACCTAAACATGATAACATGTCTTTTACTATTTTAGGTTTAGGGTGGTGGAGTATGGTAGACTGTTTCCAAACTTTTGTTTCTAATTTTGTTAACTGTGGCCATTCTGAATGTCGTTTCAAATATGTTGCATATGCATTATGTAGAAGCCCCAGTGCAACAGCTCTGATGTACAATGAAAAGAAACAGCCTAAATAATGTTACATTGATATATGATTATTTTCAGGAATGGAGCAAAACTGTTTCAATTAAATGAATACACTTCTAAATTTTGTAATTGGGTTAAAAACAAAATATTTGACTATGTGGATCTGAGAACAGGCTCCAGTCATGAGTGCCCAGGCAAACACAGCCCAAACGTAGCAGCAGAGACAGTTTTATGGTGCCTTTAGAGGAGCAGCAGAGCACTTGAAGGTTTTGATTCAGTTCATTCATTTGTCATGTGACCAGTAGTGGAGGAGCCCAGTCCACAGATGAGTTTCAGAGCCAGCAGGACTTTCTTTGGTTTTAGTTCAGTTCATGTTTCTCAGTGACGCAGCAGCCATGTTTAGACAGTCTTTAGACAACAGCAGAGCAGAGCCAGTCCAGGTCATGTGACCTTTCAGTTCAGAGCTGGAGAGATGCACCCAGAGAGCCACTGCACTCAGACCACGCCCACCCAGACACAACAGGCCAAAGACCCATCCCAAATCCACTTTAGTCAAAACTAAAATCTATTCAAAGTCTATTCCAACTTGTATGGACATGTGTAAATAGTTTGCATAAGAAATCTGTATCTATATTTACAATATCCTAAAGTTAAAGTGAGGAACTTTCAATAATTATAAAGACCTGGTTTGAATTGTTTACTTAAATTTCAGTATGATCTAATTAAACAAAAATTCTTCTAAAGTTTATGTGAATGCTCAAATAAATCATTACTGTCAGATGAGTTTAAAACATACTGCTCTTTCTTTTTATATGCATACTCCTGATGAGTTAACTGTTAGAGAGTGCAGGATTCTGAGAGAATGGTGATCTCCCATGCCTGACCCATGTAGGAGGGGTCAAAAGGTCAGTTGGAACTCTATCATAACCTGTGTTTGGTAGATCACTTAATATGTAAACCTTTTGGCCTTGTAGATTTAGGTTTAACATCAGCTGTAAACGAAGTCTCATACAATGGTTCATCTATTTTTGTTTTTATTTTACTAGAGACCTCTTCTAGTGTAGAACTTTGAGAATGCTTATCATCACTTCCAAATTGTATTGTTTTTCTTATTGATTCAGTAGGTGTAGGAGTTCTTGAGCCTTTAGTGTTAATGCCCTTCACATTAACAAATTTCAGTGTTTTAACATCATCTGGGTCAATCAGTTGCCCTGCCCTAGATGTTGCTCCTGCTGCACTGTCATCACTGATTGCTTCTGTATTTTCATCAAGCATTGTGTTTACTACTTTAATAGCTTCAATTGTGGTAGGTTCTTCTACTATGTCTACTAATCCTGCTTTAACTAATACCAATGGACATTGTAGTGTCGTGGTGTTAGAGTCATTAGTTATCAGTGGGGGTGTAACAGCCCAAGTTTGTGAATTAGTAGCTTGAGTTAGTAATTTATGGGCCTCGCTATAAGGTGAAAGGTCAGTATAAGGAGGAGGGAGAAATGCATCTTCCCCCTTCTTATCTAAGGTTGTTTCCCTTTCAGTTTTAGATTGCACCAATTGTATTTGTGGCGTCACTGTGGTGTATGTTATGTTAAAACCTGCCCCCCTCATTAGGTGGGGGAGGTATGCATTGCAAATAGCTTTATTTTTTCTGGCTATATCCACTCTGTTTTTAAACTCCCCTATACATTTTTTGCCATTTCGCTCCCATTCAGCTTCAGTGAAATCACAAGCAGCATGGACAACCGTTTGAATATTCAGCAATTGTTCTTTTCTAGGATTTGGAGATGTGTCCTGTCCTATCAAACCTCTCATTTGCAAGTCTTTTACCCATATCTCAAACTTTTCTGTCTCTTTCTTCTTTTTCCTATCCTCTGTCCCAAACAAAAGTATATCTAAGGCATTAGTACACGCTTCTTTCGTCGTAGCAGGAGTAAACTTCGTCCCTGTATCGTCCATTGTCTAGTGGTGGAAAAGGTTCTCAATTTGACCTTCAGGTGAGAGGGAAACAGGCTAATGCTGAAGGGAGATAGTGGGGGTAGGGTTGAAGAAAGGAGGGGATGTATAGCTGAGTAAGGGAGTATGATAGGCAGGAGAGATAAGGCTCACCCTAAAGGAACTATTCACTTAGAATTTATTTGAGAGCAAATAGTCAGAATCCTAATTGAGTAAACCCGCAACTGCTTTTCCACCACAGTCAGTCAGTCTGTTTGTCACTAAGTCTGTTTTACACACCTGTAATTTGGTCTATTGGGAATGAAAATGTTAATAAAACCTGTTTACATAAGCCTAATGTATGGATCCAAACCTTTCACCACAGAGATCCCTTTAGACCAACCCGTATCGCACCCAGGCTTCTACGCAGAGGCCGTAGCGTCTGTGCGGGGTGGGGGTTCTAGCAGGATATGTGATTTTAGTTTTAAAGACCCGACACTCCTACACCCCGGGCTGTTTGCCTTTATTTTCTCCACCCCCAAATGCAGCCTACGCAGTCTCTACTCCAGCCAATACTCTATGTGATAAAGGCTAAAAATGAGGAGTCAGAGACCCAAGCCACCCACAGTGACCCAAAAAGAAGAAGAAGAAGTTCTGTCCCTACCGGTTTATTCAATCGTGCTCAGCTGAGTGGGTCCCGGACCCAGGGCTCCATACCCCACTTACACGGTCCAACCGTGTCTTGGTCATAGGGCGCTCAACACCCTCAGAGTCCAACTCTGGCCAACAATAGAACCTAGTCTATTGTCAGACGACCGGGCCTAATGCCACCTGGTCCCGGACCAGGATTTTCCCCCTAACACGGTCCCAGCCGTCTTGGTTACAAGGGCTCGTGCATTTCTTAGCAGTGACTACGTTCAATAGACTCTCGTCAGATTCTATTCCAAGAGGTAATTTGATTAAGAATTTAACTAGTTGCCCTCAGGGTCCAGCCCTGGCTTTCCAGTAGAACCTAGTCTGCTGGCAGTCTCTCAACCGGGCCTAGCGCCACCTGGTCCCGGACCAGGATTTCTAATACCGGCTCATTGATCTGTCCCTATGTGTTAGTAAATGTGCTTCATGTAACTTTACATGTGAAAGAACAAACTGGACTAGATAGCCCACCCAATTATATTCTAAATTTGCAAGACAAAGAATTACAGATTCATGTGACAGTGACAACCCTAATAAAGAATAAACTAACCTATGCAGAAATTTTATTAAAAAGGTTTTCTGCTTACCTTATTTTGGGGCCCCTGGTTGTCACTGACCCAGTCATCAGACTTCACCTCGATATGCCCAAAGGTCCTCCAGATCACTTGACACCAATCACGTCGGGGTCACCAAATTGATAGAAATGTTCGTTTCTGATGCAAGCGTCAAAGAGGAGAAAGACTGAAATATAAGTCAGAAGGTTTTAATGAGTTCATCACAGGTAAAGTTAACAATGGAGCACCGGACTCTCAGGAAAGGATAGGAAGAGAGTCCTGAGATGTTTGTCTCTCCAGCTTTTATAGGCCTCCCAGTGTGTGAGGCGGGTCTTCCTCTCGGCAGCATGTGATTACACATTAAAAACCTTTTTGGCAAAATCCCTGAATGTGCGTTTTTAAGTCAATCAATCTTATTGTTTTATGACCCTCACAGGATGGGGGCACTCAGACCTTGGTGAACAGGGCCACAGATAAGAAGTGGCCCTGGCCCTAGGTGTTATCTTCTTGGCCCCAGTGCTGTAGATTGCTTTACGACCCTCTCAGGGTGGGGGTCTTTGGTGAGTAGGGCTACAGGCATCTGAGGGTAGCATTACATTGTTAAAAAATACCTTACAGTATTTATTCATTGTATTATTCATCAACATGCCTTGTGCAAGTCAGTGTTAAAACTTAATGATGTTGTTGATGTTGTAACTAAGACAGTTAACTTTATCAGAGCACGAGCATTGAATCACTAGCAGTTTGTTGCACTTTTAGAAGAGCATGATAACGAACATGGTGACATCAGGTACCATACAGCTGTCAGATGGCTCAGCCTGGGCAAAGTGTTAAAAAGATTTTGGGACCTAAAAACAGAGATTCAAGAGTTTTGTGAGATTAAAGGCAAAAATATCCCTGAGCTCTTAGATGTAGACTGGATTGCAGATTTAGCATTTGCTGTTGATGTGACAGCTCTGATGAATGAACTGAACACTAAACTGCAAGGCAAGGGCCTTTTTGTTCCTGAAATGCATAACTTGGTCAAGGCTTTCATGAGAAAGTTGCAGTTTCTTTCAAATCAACTAGAGAACAAAATTCTCACTCACATGCAAACCCTGAAAGAAGTCAAACCATCAGCTAGTCACCTGTGCAGGTACTCATCTATGTTAGGAGACCTGTACAGTGAGTTTTCAAGACGATTTGAAGATTTTAAAAACATCGAGGATGAAATGCACCTGATTTCCTCTCCCTTTGCATGCAATGTGGATAATGCACCCATTGATGTTCAGCAGGGATAGTCCAGAGAGCGGGAGACAGGGCCGGAGACGGGAAGCAAGTCGGAGGCCAAGACAGGACAGGAGGCGAAGACGAGGGGTGGACTGTACCGGAGCTGGAGCGCAGGGTCAGGAGCAGGAACGAACGAGGGAGCAGGAATCTGGGAAAGTAGCAGAAATCCGGTAAGTAACGGGCGGACAGGCAACACAAATACAAAGCTAGGCAGAGGCATATACGTTTACACGCGGACGGTCTGGCTCCGAGTGTCTTCTGCCGAGCCCTCATATACTCGGCAGCAGGTGAAGGTAATTGCGCTGATGCGCTCCAGGTGCGCGCGGGAGGAGTGAGGAACTCCACCCAGCTCCAGGCAGACAGGTAGGGGAGGGGGAAGAACACAGGAGGACAGACAATGCAGGCATCATGACACATTGTTTAGATTATAATCATCTTGTAGACACTGTGAACATGGAATTAAATAAAATAAAACAATGGATGAATACAAATAAACTGTCATTAAATCTAAGTAAAACCAATGTAATGACCTTTGGTGACCATAAATCCTACCCAGACTTACAAATAAATACTGAGGTTGTACAAATTGAAAATGTATCTGAGAATAAATTCCTAGGAGTAATTATGGACAGCAAATTATCATGGAAAGCTCAGATCCAGCACAAAAAACTAAAATAGGCAAGAATATCTCAATTATAAATAAAGCAAAACAATATCTTGATCACGACGCACTGGGGAAACAATGACTAATGCTCAATTAATCCATTGTTCTTATTACAAAAACGAGCAGTGCGGATCATTCACAAGGTTGGTTTTCTAGATCACACTCACAATCTTTTCATCCAGTCCAAACTATTAAAATTTCCCAATCTTGTAAAATATTATACTGTAATTATATTATTCAAAGCCTTCAATAAGATGCAAAAGGTTTTTTTTCTCTTAGAGAGAGAACTTACAATTTGAGAGGCCATGGAAATTTTACTCTACCTAATGTTCGAACCACTCGCAAAAGTTTTTGTGTGACTGCATGTGGGGTGAAACTGTGGAATGCCCTGGATTTAAAATGCCAAAGTATTCATAAATTTAAGTTTTTATATAAAGACATGGTCTGGTCTGTATACAGAGAGAGACCAGTTTAAATATAAAGTCATACTGCACTTTCAGTGTTGATTCCATTATGCTTATTGTTTCCTTACCATTGTTTGTTTGTTTTTCTTTCTGTTACAATTTGGAAATACCTCATGATACTCACAGCAGCCTATGACTCAATGCCACACACATGGATCAATTAATGCCTGGAGCTGTACAACATCAACAGGGCTCTAAGAGCCTTCATTGCAAACTCGATGAGGTTGTGGAAAACCACCCTTGAGGCCAATGGCAAGCCACTTGCACAAGTGACCATCAAATGTGGCATATACCAAGGAGACACACTGTCCCTACTGCTGTTCTGCATAGAATCCCCTCAGCCAAACCTTCAGCAACACTGGCTATGGATACCGTCTCAGGAATGGGGCTGCCATCAGTCACCTCCTCTACATGGATAACATCAAGCTGTAGAATGAGTGAGACATTAACTCACACCACCAAGATCTACAGCACAGACAGTGGAATGTCATTCGGGCTTTTAGAAGTGTAGCCGGATGGTGACAAAGAGAGGGAAGGTAGTCCACACAGATGGGGTCTCCCTCCCAGAAGGGACAATAGCAAACAGTTACAAGTACCTTGGTATCCCACAAGAAAATGGCAACCTTGAAGAGGAAACAAGGAAAGCAGCCATGGCCAAATATCTCAGACGAGTAAGGCAAGTCCTAAGGAGTCTGCTCAATGGCAAGAACAAGACCCAGGCAATAAACAGCTACACCCTGACAGTAATCATATACCCAACAGGAATCATAAGCTGGCCAAAAAAGGAGATACAGACCACAGATGTTAAGACCCGAAAGCTCCTGACCATGCATGGCGGGTTCCATCCCAAATCCAGCACCCTCAGACTGTACACGAGCCAAAAGGAAAGAGGCCGAGGACTACTGAGCGTGAGAGCCACAGTCCAGGATGAAACATCCAAGATCCATGAGTACATCAAAGACAAGGCCCCAATAGATTATGTGCTCAGCGAATATCTCAGACAGTGGAGCGCAGAGGAAGAGGTGCTGGAGGAACCATCATGGAAAGACAAGCCCCTGTATGGGATGTACCACCGGAACATAACTGAAGTGGCTGATATCAAGAAATTTTACCAATGGCTTGAGAGAGCTGGACTGAAGGACAGCACAGAGGCACTCATCCTGGCTGCACAGGAGCAGGCCTTGAGCACCAGAGCAATAGAGGCCCAGATCTACCACACCAGACAAGACCCAAGGTATAGGCTGAGCAAAGAGGCCCCTGAGACAATCCAGCACATAACTGCAGGGTGTAAGATGCTGGCAGGGAAAGCATACATGGAATGGCATAACCAAGTGGCGGGCATAGTGTACAGAAACATCTGTGCGGAGTACAGACTGGAAACCACAAGATCAAGGTGGGAAACACCTCCAAAGGTAGTGGAGAATGACCGAGCAAAGATCCTGTGGGACTTCCAGATACAGACTGACAGAATGGTGATGGCGAACCAACCGGACATTGTGGTGGTGGATAAACAACAGAGCAAAGCCATTGTGGTGGACATCACAGTACCAAGTGATGGGAACATCGGGAAAAAGGAACACGAGAAACTAGAGAAATACGAGGGGCTCAAAGAAGAGCTGGAGAAAGCCTGGAAGTTGAAGGTATCAGTGGTGCCCGTGGTCATTGGAGCACTCGGGGCAGTGACCACCAAACTGGAGAAGTGGCTACAGCAGATCCCAGGAAAAACATCAGACATCTCAGTCCAGAAAAGTGCAGTACTAGGAACAGCAAAGATACTGCGCAGAACCCTCAAGCTTCCAGGCCTTCGGTAGAGGTCCCGAGTGTGGCAAAGAGAGGGGATGAGAGAACCTTGAAGGGTCAGAAGGATATATATATATATATATATATATATATATATATATATATATATATATATATATATATATATATATATATACAATACTTGTCCATGTTCCAACAACGTCCAGCCCGTTTTACATCTGACGCTGCCAAGACACGTTATATTTGTGGAGCACTCCAATGGGCAGAAGAGAAGTTTTTGAACACTGCGTTAGACCAGATAACCTTTGATAATTTCGTGAGTGAGTTTAAACTGGTCTTTGATCACCCACATTATCAGGCTGACGCCGCTTCCCGTCTGTTAAGTGTTGCTCAGGGAACCAAGTCTGTGGCAGATTATACAATCGAGTTCTGGACATTGGCTGCGGAGGTGGACTGGACCAACAGTGCATTAATGGCTGTCTTTTTAAAGGGACTCAGTGATCAATTAAAAGATGAACAGGTTCTTGTGATGAACCCCCCGACTTGAGATCCTTGATTTCGCTAGCCAACCAAATTGACAACCGCTTGCAGAAGCGCCACAGAGAGAGACGCGCCAGAGAGAGAGAGAGACGCCATTCGCCAGTTCGGACCGAGATACGCTCCTCTTCACCGCACCCTGAGGAGCCTATGCAGCTGGGTCGAGCACGCTCATCTGCCAGGGAACGTCCGTGATGCTGCCAGGCCGGGGAGTGCTTTTATTGTGGCAAATGGGGACACTTTCACTTCACCTGCCCGGTTTGGCCAAAAGGGGGCACCCACCAGTAGCACTGGGAGTACTGGTAAGCATCTTATCCCAGAGAAAAACAATACATTTCAGCTTGAGGCTACACTGTGCTTTCGTTCGGCTACCTTACCCGTCCTAGCCCTCATAGACTTCGGAGCAGAGGAGGATTTTATTGATCAGCAGGTGGCCGAGCAGCCGAGGATTAGGCTGGAGCCACTCAAACAACCCCTTACAGCTCTTACTCTGAATGGGCAGCTTTTAGCCAGAGTTACGCACATCACGGAGCCCATAATTCTTGTTTTGTCCGGCAATCACCATGAGACCCGACGTTTTCATGTCAACTCCATCCCTTCCTCTCCGCTTGTCTTGAGCTACCCATGGCTAGTGGCTCACATCCCCGTCATGGACTCGGTCGGGGGAAAGGTCTCGGAGTGGAATTCCTCTTGTCATGGCCACTGTCAGCCCTGTCTCCTGCAGGGGGCGCCAACTCCGTCCTCAATCCTTCCCCAGACACTCCGGATCTCTCCTCTATACCGGAGGAATACCACGATCTCAAGGACGTTTTTAGCAAAAGTCGGGCGCTCTTGCTTCCTCCCCACCGTCCTGATGATTGTGCCATAGACCACTTGCCCGGTGCTCCCTTGCCTTCTAGCCGCCTTTATAACCTTTCCAAGCCGGAACGAGAAACTATGGAGCAGTACATCTGAGATTCCCTGACCGCAGGCATTATCCATCCATCCTCCTCTCCTGTGGGTGCAGGTTTTTTCTTTGTGGCGAAAAAGGATAAAACTCTACATCCATGCATTGACTGCAGGGGCCTCAACAACATCACCGTTAAAAATAAATACCCTCTTCCTCTCATTGACTCCGCCTTTACACCACTCCATGGAGCCACCATTTTTACAAAACTTGACCTGCAGAACACGTACCACCTGTTGCGCATAAGGGAGGGGGACGAGTGGAAGACGCCTTCAAGACACCATTGGGACACTTCAAGCATCTTGTCATGCCTTTTGGACTAACCAATGCCCCAACAGTCTTCCAGGCCCTTATCAATGATGTCTTTCGAGATTTCCTGAACCGTTTTGTCTTTGTGTATCTTGATGACATCCTGATTTTCTTGCAGTCCCTGCTTACACCAGTCCTCCAACATCTTTTCGAGAACAAGCTCTATGTCAAGGCCGAAAAGTGCGAGTTCCACACAGATGAGATCAGTTTCTTGGGATTCATTGTGGGGCGTGGACAGGTGAGAGCTGACGCTGAGAAAATGAAAGCAGTGACTGATTGGCCAATACCCAATAATCGAAAACAACTCCAGAGGCTTATTGGTTTTTTCAACTTTTATAGAAGGTTCATCTGGGACTTTAGCCGTGCGGTTTCACCTCTCATCAAACTCACTTCTCCTTCTAGACAGTACACTTGGACCCCCAGAACCCATCATTCCATCTACCTGTGTTGTCGCAGCCGTCCACTGGGAGATAGAAGAGTTGGTCCGGGAGGCTCAACGCAATGACCCTGACCCAGGTAATGGCCCACCTGGAACTCTTTTTGTTCCTGATTCTGTCCGCTCCAAAGGTACTGGAATAGATCCATAGCTCTCGGTTTGCCTGTCATCCAGGAGCCAATCGCACACTCTCGCTGTTGAAATGTCATTTCTGGTGGCCTACCATCGACAGAGACACCAGGGCTTACGTCTCTGCATGCCAGGTGTGTGCCAGGGGTAAGGCCTCCCATTCACCACCGACCGGCCTGCTGCATCTGCTTCCGGTCCCGAAGCGGCCTTGGTCCCATGTGGCGGTGGACTTTGTCACAGGCCTCCTGCCGTCCCAAGGCAACACGGTCATTCTCACGATCCTCGACCGTTTCTCCAAGGCAGCCCAATTCATCGCTCTGCCAAAGCTCCTGACCGCCAAGGAAACAGCTGACCAGATTACAAATCACATATTCCGGCTGCATGGAATTACCTCGGATATTGTCTTGGACCGTGGCACTCAGTTTACCTCCCAGGTGTGGCGCGCTTTCTGCGAGGGTTTGGGCGCATCTGTCAGCCTCAACGTCCAGTTTCCATCCTCAGTCCAACGGGCAGACCGAGCGGGCAAACCAGGACTTGGAGACCTTCTGCCTGGAGCACATTCTTACTCTGGATCGATTCCTTAGTGAGTTCTGCCACAGGTATATCCCCATTCCAAGCCTCCCTTGGCTGTCAGGCCCCACTCTTTCCATCGGAGGAAAAAGACCTGGCGTCACCTTTAACGCTGTCGCAGAGTCTGGGGGAAGACCAGAGCTGCACTACTCCAATCGGGGACTTGTACCAAGGCTGCTGCAGTCCACACTCCCGCTCCCAGATACCAACCTGGTCAATCGGTTTAGATGTCGTCCAAGACCATCCCGCTCAAGACCGACTCCGGGAAACTATTCCCCCGCTTCCTGGGGCCATTCAAGATCACCGAGATCATTAATCCAGCCGCTGTACAACTGCAACATCCTCCGTCTCTCCACATCCACCCTACTTTCCACTTGTCCCAAATCAAGCCCGTCTGTACCAATGACCTTTGCCCTCCTACCGATCCCCCTACTCCCGCCCGGGTCGTGGATGGTCACCCGGCTTTTACCGTCTGGCGGCTCATTGATGTCCACCGGCGGGGCAGGGGACAGGAGCCAGGACCCGACACTCGGCGCCAGACCGTCCGCGTGTTCACGTGAATCTACCTTGCTTGGCTCAGTTCATGTTTTTCCCTGCTTTTTCCTTTGCTTACCGGATACCTTTTGCTCCTCACCAGATCCCGCTCCTTGGACCAGCTCAGCTCTCCCGTCTTCGACCCTCCTTCCCTGTACTGGTACTGTTCTACTCGTCTCTGACTCAGCTACTTACGCTTTCCCTTGGACCACGGCTAACTCCCAATACACCATCTGTTCTACTGTCATTTGGGGCGACAGTGGCTCAGTGGTTAGAGTGTTGGTCCCCCAACCCGAAGGTCGGAGGATCGTTGTGTCCTTAGGCAAGACACTTCACCCACATTGCCTAATATGAAAGTGGTGTGTGCGCGAATGATAGGTGGTGGTCGGAGGGGCCGATGGCGCAGATTGGCAGCCTCGCTTCTGTCAGTCTGCCCCAGGGCAGCTGTGGCTACAGTAGTAGCTTACCATCACCAAGTATGGAAATGAATGAATAATGACTATAGTGTAGCACTTTGAGAGGCTTTGAAAAAGTGCATTACAAGTGTAAGCCATTATTTGCCTTTTTACATTTTTGTAAATAAACACTGTTAAAACTTCTCAGAGTTCTGTCTTTTTGGTCCCTCATGCCTTACGACACAGGGCCTGATGCAGTCCAGTTTTTCATACCTGAGACTCTTTCCTGGATGTCTGGGTCCCATGTGTAAAAGTCAGATGACTTGCCAGATGAGCTATCAGTTTATTCATGCGCTTCACACAATTGCAGACACTGTTGACACTTACAGCACACATAAGTTTCTTTTTGTTTTGTTTTTAGATTAGATTAGATTAGCCTTTATTGTCTCCCTTGGGAGAAATTTGTCTTGGGACAAGGGAACTCATGCCACATATAGAGACATATAACATACAGTACACACTCAGGAGACACATCAATTAATGCAGTTCAGAAGAAAAACAACCATTCAACATTTAATAATATTGCTCCATTCCCATAATTAGCATATGTGGTATCTGGCCTGCCATCTGTTCAGGTCCATGTGTTTCTCTTATCTTCCTATCTTTAAGACACAGAGGTAACAAAGGTCATAAACTCACACTAGGAGGTATGGGTGCAGGACACGGGAATTGCTAAGTCTTGGGACCTAACGCCTGAACAAACAACATATGTTAAGGGGCTGTCCTACAGTTCTATGATTCTGTAGACTATAAATATGTCATGATGCCTGTTTTTCCTGCCCTCCTGTACTCTCTCCCCCTCCCCTACCTGTCTGTCTGGAGCTGGGCGGAGTCTCTGACTCCTCCCGCACGCCCCTGGAGTGCATCAGCGCAATCACCGTCACCTGCTGCTGAGTATAAGAGGACTCGGCAGACTACACTCGGAGCCAGACCGTCCACGTGTAAACGTGAATGCTCCAGCTCAGTTTTTGTATCTCTGTTGCCCGTCTGCATGTTCTTACTTGGATTTTTACCACCTTCCAGATTCCTGTCCTCGCTCGTGCCTGCTCCTGCCTCTGCGCTCCAGCTCTGGTACAGTCGTCCCTCTGTCTTACCACGTGTCCTGTCTTGGTCTCCGGCGTGTTGCCTGCTCCCTGCTCTGGTTCCGCTCTCTGGACTACGCCGGTCCCGCAAGCCCTGGTCTTGTCCCCGTACCTGTCTCCGCTCCGGTCCTGGCTTTCCCGTGTCCGTCCTGCACTTCGCCCGCCTGACCTGCCCTCTGCTCCCTGGGTTCTTGTATATGTTTCGAGTGAACTGTTAAAGACTGAAATTTCACAATCTTGTAAATAAACACTGTCAACTTGCCCTGAGTCTGCACTCTTTGGTCCTACCCGCACCGTTACGAGAAAATATAGTAGAGTTTCTTTGTTCGTGGTCTTTCTCACATTGGCTCAGAGAATACCCAGACTCTGTCTGCGATTGGCATATACTCTGTTTTTGTAATAAATATCATTACACTATCAAAGCTTCCTTTGGGTCATTTCCTGAATACATCCCATACCTCATACCTCAAGTCTCTGGATGTTGTGGGGCTGTCTTGGCTGACACGTCTCTGCAACATCGCGTGGCGGTCGGGGACAGTACCTGTGGAATGGCAGTCTGGGGTGGTGGTCCCTCTGTATAAGAAGGGGGACCGGAGGGTGTGTTCCAATTACAGGGGAATCACACTCCTCAGCCTTCCCGGTAAGGTCTATTCCAGGGTACTGGAGAGGAGAATCCGACCGATAGTCGAACCTCGGATTCAGGAGGAGCAGTGTGGTTTTCGTCCTGGTCGTGGAACACTGGACCAGCTCTATACTCTCCATCGGGTCCTCGAGGGCTCATGGGAGTATGCCCAACCAGTCCACATGTGTTTTATGGATCTGGAGAAGGCATTCGACTGTGTCCCTCGTGGTGTCCGTTGGGGGGTGCTCTGGGAGTATGGGGTCCGGGGCTCTTTGCTAAGGGCTGTCCGGTCCCTGTATGACCGGAGCAGGAGCTGTGTTCACATTGCCGGCAGTAAGTCAGACCTGTTCCCGGTGCATGTTGGACTCCACCAGGGCTGCCCTTTGTCACCGGTTCTGTTCATTATATTTATGGACAGAATTTCTAGGCGCAGCCAGGGGCCGGAGGGGGTCTGGTTTGGGAACCACAGGATTTCATCTCTGCTGTTTGCAGATGATGTTGTCCTGATGGCTTCTTCGAGCCAGGACCTGCAACAGGCACTGGGGCAGTTTGCAGCCGAGTGTGAAGCGGCTGGCATAAGAATCAGCTCCTCCAAATCCGAGGCCATGGTTCTCGACCGGAAAAAGGTGGTTTGCTCTCTCCGGGTGGATAGTGAGTCTCTGCCCCAAGTGGAGGAGTTCAAGTATCTCGAGGTCTTGTTCACGAGTGAGGGAAGGATGGAGCGGGAGATTGACAGGCGGATCGGCGCAGTGTCTGCAGTGATGCGGTCGCTGTTGTATCGGTCTCACCCTATCCCCTTAGGGATAGGGTGAGGAGCTTGGTCACATGGGAGGAGCTCGGAGTAGAGCCGCTGCTCCTACACGTTGAGAGGAACCAGTTGAGGTGGCTCGGGCATCTGCTCAGGATGCCTCCTGGATGCCTCCCTAGGGAGGTGTTCTGGGCATGTCCCACTGGGAGGAGGCCCCGGGGAAGACCCAGGACACGCTGGAGGGACTATGTCTCTCGGCTGGCCTGGGAACGCCTTGGGGTCCCACCGGAGGAGCTGGAGGACGTGTCCGGGGTGAGGGAAGTCTGGGAGTCCCTGCTTAGACTGCTTCCCCCGCGACCCGGCCCCGGATAAGCGGAAGAAAATGGATGGATGGATGGATGGATATTTGCACATTCCCTGTGGCCTAAAAGTGTAAAGGTGAGTATTGCACATTCCCTTGGGCCTTTCTGCCTAAGGTGCCAAAGGACATTGCACACTCCCTGAAGCCTATAACTGTCTGTGCCAAAAATAAAAATAAATAAAAAAAACTGCACATTTTGTTTTGAGAATATGCAGATTGTGGTTTGAAACTACTTAATTCTGCTTTAAACGTGTAGATTCTTGTCTATAGCAACTTGGGAATTGAATTCATTTTGCAATGTCGATTACTGTCAGTCATCACCTAAAACACTGGATCAGACGTCCTCATTCAGGCCCCTGTACACGCTCTGTTACGTTATTATCTAGCTGTTCGTAAAATCGTAAAATCACGGAACAAGCCTCTGTTTTGATTCCCGTCTCTCTGGAAACATTTTAACCTCTTTTTTTATTCCAACCATCATCATATTCCAGCCAGATGTTGGACCAATCAGGACGCGCGCCTGTTTCCACTGCGGAGCGGAGAAGGCGGAGAGAGGAGGGAGCGATGCTGCTTTAGTATGGCTCTCAGACCTGGAGGCCACTGGAAAAGCCGCACCTTTGTGTGAAACGCAGCGGGATCCTGGAGCCATGTCCACCGCAACTGTCGCCTTGTGGCTGGGTGCGGGTACGTACTTACTGACCCGCAGCACGGCGCGGGCACAGAGAGGGAGAGCCCCGTTTGGCTCTATGTTGTTTGGTGGTTAGCAGCAGGCTAGTTAGCCTGACGCGCACGGCTGCTTCTCTTCCAGCTGCGTGACTGCCTCGCTGCACCGTTGTCGGGGCAGTCTGTTTTCTGTTGTTGATGCGAATGGTTGTAGCGCGTTATGGGGCTGTGTTCGTGTCTGATTCGCCGGTTTCTTCACCCACGGCCTTTTTATTTCGCGCTTTTGGTGCGCTCTGGTGTAGGCGCAAAGGAATGCCACAAGAGCAGCCATTTGCAGAATTTAAAGGGCCTCTACCTCATTTGAATGTATTCTTGTTAAGATAAATGTACTTTACACAATATTTTGCAATGTATTGTAAAAGATATATATATATATATATATATATATATATATATATATATATATATATATAAGAAGTGATCAAAGTACTGCATTTGAATATTTGATTTAAGGTAAAAATGCACCTGGTCAAATATTACTCCAATACAAGTAAAAATAGCACTGTCAAATTATTACTGAAAGCTGATATCTGAGTTTTAGAAATATCTGTAATTATGTATCATTCTTTTAAAATGTGTAAAAATTACCATTTTGTCCGTTACTATACTTTGGAGAAAAAATGAACTTCTTGAAACGTAAGCTGTCAGTCAACCTCAGTGTGCATGGGTGAGCTCGGGTGAGCTCTCTGTGGGTGAGCTGCTCATGGGTGACCTCAGGTGAGCTATGTGTGGGTGAGCTGTACATGGGTGAGCTCGGGTGAGCTGTGCGTGGGTGAGCTGTGCGTGGGTGAGCTGTGCGTGAGTGAGCTGTGCGTGAGTGAGCTGTGCGTGAGTGAGCTGTGCGTGAGTGAGCTGTGCGTGGGTGAGCTGTGTATGAAACTGCCTCCCAGCAGTAGATACCTGGTGGCTGGATTTACTTCTTGTGGACAGGTAAGGAAGACAAAGTTTTTAACAAAATATACCATTGTCTGGTTGGGGAATACAATATAGTGCAAGGACAATTGGGATTATATCCATTGATATATTGATAATTGATGCGCGTGTCAGAAAGTCTACCCTCATCAGTTGGTCATGGCCTGAATTTTACTTGGTCACCATTACAGCATCCATGTTGACTAAGTATAACTTACATCCCACTTAACAAAATGGCATTTCCTGTGCATTTGTAATTATATTGATGTGTTTGCACACTTTTGGTTTATTTGCGTGTGCTTATTACTTTACTTCTTCTGTACTCTACTAATAATTGTGTGTGCTAATCAAACATTGCGGTGTAATGACAATGGCGTTGACTGCAGTGTCTTAGACATACACGACAGTATGGGTGATAATAACATATATTTGTATGTGGACACTTACAGTCTGATGACACTGTTGATGAAATTAATGAAACAGCTTGAAAAAGCTCAATGTAAATATTAAATGTTGCTGTAAGTGGTAATAGCTTGAGGATGTGATAGCGCCCTTTATATACAGCATTGACTAGGCAGAGGATGAAACACCAACCAAGGACGCTGAAGTTGTGTCGACCTCGACTGTCACTTCTTCTTCAGAGGTATAGGTGATTCTAATGACAGTGACAGAAACTACATCCCAACAATATGAATCGGGTCACTTGTTTTCACTATGCATGTTTCTTTTTAAAATATACAGTTTAAATATCCTAAATTTATTAAAATCATCCACAGACGAGACAAACAGAATACTGATGAACCTCGTGAGATCACCTTGGAGAGCATTGTTCAAGATGGTGTAGGACAAGAGCCTGATGTCCCAGAGTGTGAAGAACCCACCACACCTGAAGGCATCAGAATTTAAGACCCTGATGACATTGTTGGTCAGGAAGCTGCCATTGTGTATCATGTTTGCACAAAGCAGCTTTTCTACATTTGTCCATCAACAGTTGCACTGAGGTGTCAAAGGAGGAAGGTGTAGGTCTGTAAATGTGGAACTGCCCGAATACTGAAATGTGTTTTGTTTGCCATGTCTGACATGTATAATTTTTTTAGATATTTCTCTCACTTTTTGGTCCAGTTGACAGATTTTACTTTTGGCTTTTATTCTGGATCAGACTTGGACGACTGAGGGATTACACAGACATGTCAATGACTTAGCCCACGGCTTAACTCCCTTCTTTTTTCTTTTTTTTTTTTTTTTCGCAAACTCCAGATATCAGCTTTAAGTTAATGTACTGAAATATTTTGCTGTAGAAATTGCTTAAGTATTGAAAGACTTTTTTTACAAATAATTTTAAATAAGCATTGTGAATAATAATGTATAATGTTATTTCTAAAGACAAGATGCAAATTGTTGTTTGGTGTTATACTGTTAAATCCAGCCTGTGCTGGATTTAACAGATTAGATTAGATTAGAAAGACACATTTGGTTAGAATGGGTTATTTGCAATCAGGAATCCAATTAGTCTAAATTTACTATCTTCAGTAAATCCAATAAGCAAACTCAAAACTGGTTTACAACTGCAGATATTGTTAACGGGGTCTAAATTAGATTAAAGCCTAATTACAACAAACTGACTAATCAGTGGCATTGCACCCACACTGTTCAGGTGCAAACTTTTGTTTTGAGTCCATAAGACCACCGAGCACCTGAGCGCTATACAGCTTTGAATGAAGTCATGGAAAACAGCTCCACATAAAAACGCAGTACTTGAAGCCTTTATGAAAAACGTAGCGAAGGATTATTATATTTGTCTTTCAAATGTAGTAGAGTCAAAGTAAAAAGTACTCAACTCAAATACAACTCAAAGTACTGAGTGTTTAGTTACTACCTCTGGTTAAAACCTAATACAGATGCTACCAAGAAGGACACATTTTTAAAAGAATGGAAATAGGCTTATTTTTTAATAAAAAATCTTGGGAAACCGCTATCACAGGTATGGGAATCTCTGTCATGGTGCATTTTTAAGTGATGTTTATAAAAAAAATAAAAAAAATTTAGAAATTGGAGAACTATTGGGAAACACCTGCATGACACATGATGATGTAATATCACAACAGCAGAAAGGACTCATGGTTTGAAATCAGGTACAGGCCCTTTAAACACAGATGATCAAAAAATTATAATGATTAAATTTTGGACATTGGGCAGGATGCGTTCCTTAAGTGTTAGTTGGGTCTGATTACAATGGGGGGTCATGCTTATCCTTTAGTTAAGGAGACCTAACCCTGAATGGACCTTACACTAGGAACAGCAAACCGGGTAAAGGAATACATTTATTATATTACGCAAAATTGACTCTTGTGAGATTTTAGCCATGTTATAATATTTTTACCTCCTAAAAAACATACCCGGACTTGTGTTTTGTTTCACTCACACATGTTTGAGTAATCCAGCATCCTTCGGCTATGTGTACATCTTGAAAACTCAAAATGTTCTGTTCCACCTTGTGATGTCATGAAGTGCTAGTTTTCAGGTTAACAGCTACTTTTTACTTTTTGTTCAGTAGAGATTGACAATTCAGGGGGTGAACGTATCCTAATGATTCTAGTGAAAGTGAATGGAGTTTAAAAACACAGTGGAGCAATTCCTGTATTACCACATGACATCACAAGGTGGAATAGAGTGTTTTCCGATTGAGAGAACACAGCCTAAATATGCAGGGTCTGTGTGTTAAACATGAGTGAAACAAAACACATGCATCTGATGACATTAACATTACTTTAAGTCAAGTCACTGAAGAAAAAAAGCTTCTTCTGTCGACTGGATTACTTGGATAACTGCATATTGTTCATCGTGTAATGTTGAATATCTACAACCCCAATTCCAATGAAGTTGTGACGCTATGTAAAACAAAATATGTACAATACATTGATTTGCAAATCCCTTTCAACCTATATTGAACTGAATAAACTACAAAGACATATTTAATGTTCAAACTGATAAACTTTATTGTTTTTATGCAAATATTCACTCATTTTCAATTTGATGTCTGCAACACATTCCAATAAATCTGGGACAGGGGCAACAAAAGAATGGGAAAGTTGAGGAATACTTAAAATACACCTGTTTGGAACATTCCACAGGTGAACAGGTTAATTGGAAACAGGTGAGTGTCATGATTGGGTATAAAAGGAGCATCCCCGAAGGGCTCAGTTATTCACAAGCAAGGATGGGGCGAGGTTCACCACTTTGTGAACAACTGCGTGAGCAAATAGTCCAACAGTCTAAGAACAACGTTTCTCAATATGTAATTGCAAGGAATTTAGAGATTTCATCATCTAAGGTCCATAATATCATCAAAAGTTTCAGTGAATCTGGAGAAATCTCTGCATTTAAGCAGCAAGGCTGAAAACCAACACTGAATGCCCGTGACCTTCAATCCGTCAGGCGGTACTGTATTAAAAACACACACGAATGTGTAAAGGATATTACTACATGGAACACTTAAAGAAACCATTGTCAGTTAACACAGTTCGTCGCTACATCTCCAAGTGCAAGTTAAAACTACCAAGCAAAGCGAAAGCCATATGTCAATAACACCCAGAAACGCAGCTGGGTTTTCTGGGCCCGAGCTCACCTGAGATGGACTGACACAAAGTGGAAAAGTATGCTGTGGAACGTGCAGACATCAAATTAAAAATGAGTGAATATTTGCATAAAAACAATAAAGTTTATCAGTTTGAATATTAAATATCATACCTTTGTAGTTTATTCAGTTCAATATAGGTTGAAAAGAATTTGCAAATCATTGTATTCTGTATTTTTTTTTTTTTTTAAGTTTTATGCAATGTCCAAACTTCATTGGAATTGGTGTGAATTACAAGCTTGTAAAGTTTTGTGTTTATGTAGATGCTGCTTTAAAGCAGACCTATTCTAAAAAAACAACTATTTAGAGCTTTTAACTGGGTTGTAGTTGTTCCCCTCACCATTCACTCACCCCTGTTGTATTTGGTGTAATTCAAGGATATTTGAGCTTGATCTTTATTGCTTATTTTCAAGCAATTTTTTTCAAAATGGATGCAAATTGATCAAATGCAATAATAAAGGAGCACATTGGGCAATGTTGTTTTCATGTCAAAGTTTATATTTTGAAAAAGCAAAAAAACCAAAAAAAAAAACAAGAATAGAAATAAAATGTTTTGCAGACTGTCTTCCCTTAAAACTGCCATTGTGATGTTAGAAATGGTTGCTATACTCAAGTCAAAGTATAGTTACATAGCTAACAATGTACTCAGTTGCACTGCTGCCAAAATTGAGCTTAAGTAAAAGTAAAAAGTATTCAAGAAAACTTGGGCATCCTTAGATTTCTGAATTTTTCTAATGTTTCCTCATCACAAACAGACTTGGACTTATGCAGGGTTTATGTGTTAAACATATGAATGAAACCCAACACTTGAGGCACTACAAGCAGAAAACACTCTGTTCCCCCTTGTGATGGCATGTGATAATACAAGTGCTCCACTGTTTTTTCTTCATCTTTGAAGATGGAGACAGACAAATAGTAAAGGGTTACTCAAACATGTGTGAATGAAATGCACTCCAGGTTTGTTTTTGAGGAGGTAACAGCAACAAGAGTCCATTCTGTGTAATATGGAGCCATAAAGCAGTATACATGATGCCCAAAGTTTGAAAATTGCTGCCTGGAGTTTCGCTATAGTAAGTGCTCTGATTGTGTGTTGTGCAGCATTAGTTGTGCTAGTGGCCTGCAGGGGGAGCACTCATGCCTCTGTGAGTGTGGACAGGAGCAGGGGCCCATGGCACAGGAGAGGCCCCCACACAAACGGTGAGTAAGAACCATGCTGCTGTGGCCCCTGACAATAATACCTCCTCTGGCCCCAATAATAATGCTGTGTGCACCTGAGTGACATGTTTTGTTTGTTTTTTTTCATTATTATTTGTATTTTTTTTTTAGAAATAGATTATTTGTTTTAAATGTTCATTTTCTTTTTAGAATTTTTATTTTTTATTTATTTTTTTATTTTTATTTTTTGTATTATGTATTTGTTGGTTTAGTTTATTTCAGTCCTCCGAGGACAGAGGACTGTTTCACTTCCAGGCGCCTCGTCCATGGGCCCTACCTGTGCCCAACCCTCCTCACATGGCTTTTTCCTGATTGCACGGCCCCTTTTACTTCTGCTTATACTACCAATTCTGTCTGTGTCCACTAACCTTTTAAACTAGCTTTTTTGTTGGTTTAAAATTTCTAACAAGAGTTGCTTAAGGTCAGTGCAGTGGACCAGAAAAAAATGTGGTGAGAAACCCTCCACCCTCCATCTCCTCTATCCTAAAACATTTTTACTAAATTAGTAATAAGAAGAATTGCAACAGTTGTGCACAAGAGAGGGTATTGTGCAAAAAAAAAAAAAAAAAAAAGTGCTTTCTTGCTCATCAAAACCATGCCTGAAGCAGTCTTAAATGTCATCCATGTATGTTTGAGTACATTAGCGATCTCTACTGGGCTCTTATTTAAACCCTCCTTCCTATTCATTGTAAGATTCTGTGCAATGCTCCACTCACAAGCATCATCCATGGCCCCACTCGACAATTCTTCATGATATAAAACTGTACACAGCAACGGGATGCATGGCTGTTGTGTTGTGATAGTGCTCTGAAGGGGGAGTGACTTAATGCGGAGAGCAAAGGGAACAGAGACTCAGACCATCAGAAATGAAAGTGAAACTTGGAAAACATGAATGTAACATAGTAGTTTGTTTTGCTTCCTCATCCAAGCTTTTTCATTTCATCAGAGACACTGAAGAAGCAGTGTGGATGAGCTGCGAAACATTTTCACTCGTACAATTTTTTGTCCAGTTGACAGATTTGATTTTTTAAATTTTTTTTTTACTATTCAATAAAGTGTCTGTGTAACCCCTCAGTTGTCCAGGTTGTCCTTAGCAAAAGGTGAAGTTTAAATCTGTCAAGTGGACAAATCGTTGTTAGAGTGAAGATGTTTCGTTGCTTATCCAAGCCACTTCTTCAGTTCTGGTCAGAATGCCGGTGGACACTACCTTATACCTATCTGAAGGGAGGGGCTAACTACACTCAAACTGTGAACAGCTATTGCTTCCCATTTCAGTTGAAGCCATCCTATTCAACCTTTACGACCCTGCTATTGTTCTCATTGTTCTGGGTCTGAGGATGGAGTTGTAGATGGGGAGAGATGATGTCTAAGGCCCCCATTCCTGTTTAAGAAAGGATTCTCTTTCCTAACAAAAATAGCATCTTGAAATCCCCTCTCAAACCCTGGCCAAGATCTGTACCTCACTATCTTCAAAGGAGTGGTTAGTGGCTTTGAGATGGAGATGGGCACGGAAGTGACATTATCGATTTATACTCCTATATTTTCCGTTGCACACTATAACTAAAGCTTACCAGTGAACTTTGTGTTTTTGTTTCAGTGGTAACCATCGTGTCGCGGTCCCACGCTGACCGAAACGTCTACCCTTCTGCCGGAGTGCTGTTTGTGCATGTGCTCGAGAGGGAGTACTTCAAAGGAGAGTTCCCCCCCTACCCCAAATCTGGTACTGCCTCTATCTACTCTTTAGGCTTACATGCAGAACTCAGAGTGCGCTAAACAACCCAATTAAAATGGTCAGGATTTTGTCCGACCACTTTTGTCACAGTCCACAGCAGGTCAAAGAACCAAATAGGAATGTAGGTATGATGTTAGTAAGTTGGCATTAGCACTAAATCTTTGCAGCTATAATCAATAAAAACATCTCATTTACATTGAGCATTTGATTTTCAGACATCTCTCTGCAGAACAAATAAACACGCTGAAACTCCCATAGTGTTTACTTTCACTTTAACCTAGCGGACCAAAACAACATGTGCTGAATGCCTCTCCTTGTGTGCGCATAGTGTCATTGTCAGTGGTAGTTTCCAGGATTAAATGCATTTTGATATATCAGTTAAAATTGGACTAGGCTAGTTATCCGGTGTTCCTGGCATGTATGTTAATGAAGTGAATGAACACATGGGACTGGGGACAAAGTGGGGCGGTTCATCAGCTTTGGAGGAACTAGATGAGAAAGACTGTCTTATGGCATTAACCTCATTTATTTCCATGGAGACAAGCAAGTTTTCATGCAGTCGCACACAAGCCTACATCACCCATGCTCCTACACGACAAATATCCATAAATACAGTGGTCCCTTGTTTATTACGAGGGTTACATTCTAAACATAGCCTGCAATAGGCAAAATCTGCAAAGTAGTCAGCTTTATTTTTTACAATTATTATATATTTTTTAAGGCTGTAAAACCCCTCACCACACACTTTATACACTTTTCATAGACAGGCATTAACATTTTCTCACATTTATCTCTTGTTTAAACACTCAAAGTTCAAACCTTTGTATATTATATCCCTCTTCCTTGACGATCGCTTTAGATGTGTTCACGTGCCTCTGCTCCAGCAGTATCTGCAGAGGCGCCTCTCTCTGCAGAGAAACACTTAAATCCAAAGCGTTTCTGAAATTTGTCGGTGCAGAACGTTTCATCAACTTTGTGGGTTTGTTGGTAAAAAAACTTGAAAACATACAGCACTTGTATGTAAATGTAACCCTAATTTATTGTTCTCATCAGTCTCTTGAGGCTGTGGTTTGGTGGGTTAAAGTTAGATTTAATATTATGTATTTTCTTGCTGTCTTACTTGCTTAAATAGACCATCACGGCAGGACAGTTACAGCTCGTCTTTATTCAACAACTTAACTCATCTCATCTTGTGCGCGCCCTGTGTGCGTTCACTCAATTCAATTCAATTCATTTATTTTTGTAACGCCCAAAATCACAACAACAGTTGTCTCGAAGGGCGTTCATGTTTTGGTTGATGGGGGAAACCGGAGTACCCAGAGGAAACCCATCCAGACACGGGGAGAAACATGCAAAACTCCACACAGAAAGGCCTGGGCGACCCGGGGATCGAACCAAACCCTCTTGTTACATTTTTACCTGTGCGCTCCTCAAATGCACTGTACCACAAAACTAAGTAGAAACCAATATTGTTATGAAGAAAGTAAATAATATATCCAACATAATATAATAAATAATATTCATTGTTAATAAAATAAGTACAAAGCACTAAACAAAATACTAATGACCCAAATAAATGTCAATACATACAATAATATACATCAAATAAATCAAAGGTTACATAAATTTGGCTGAACACATTCTGTACTCTACAGGAGATGGAGGAGACTGACTGACAATGGTCTACAGTCCCTTAGCCAGTCAGGAAGCAGAACACAATACACCTTCATACACTACATACGAGATTTGTTGTTAAAATGTAAAGTGCGTTATAAATAAAATGTATTATTATTATTATTATTATTATTATTATTATTTAAAAAAGCATGTAAAATTGCACACACACAAAAAAAAAAAAAAATCTGTGACACAGCGAGACCGTGATATAGCGAGGGACCACTGTTTACAAAAATAGGATATAAAACAATACACTACAAATTCACAAACCTGATGTGATGTGCAGTAGTTTCATTAGCAGAATGCACACCGACTATGTTGTGATGGTGTGTGGAGTTTTACATGTTTCTCCTCGTGTCTGGATGGGTTTCCTCCGGGTACTCCGGTTTCCCCCATCAACCAAAACATGAACGCCCTTCGAGACAACTGTTGTTGTGATTTTGGGCGTTGCAAAAATAAAATGAATTGAATTGAATTGATAGCGCTCTGAAGGGAGAATGAGTTAGGGGGAAGAGCAAAATGAGGGGTGACTCAGCATCAAAAATGAAAGTGAAGTGTATTAAATATGTTAATAAGTGCTTTTGACAAAAATAGCATTTTAAAAACAATAAAAGAAAACATGGTGAACTAAATATGTTATACATTGGAAATTAATATGCCATAAAAGTAAAATACCCCCTCTTTAAATGCTAGACATGCAAGTTTAATGCCATACTATGGAACATTTCAGGCAAAGTTACAACACCGACATGGAGACAAGCAGTTGCAGTAATAGGTTACTTTTGTGGAGTGGCTACCTTCTCACAGTAAGAATGCATGTTTTCAAAGGCATTTTTTTTTATCAATACAGCTGCCAGTACAATAAGTTAGTTTAATGCCATACTGTCAAGAGAAGCAGGGAGTGAACACTGTCCCAGAAAAGATGCAGAGAATTATATAACTTAGAGACAAAAAAAATATTTTTTTTGTCTTTTTTTTCTTTTCCCCAAGTTATAGCGTTCCCTTAACAAAGACATGCCGAAGGTTTTATATGTCATTCATACATGTTTCAGTATTTTAGTGATCCCTCCTGGGCCTTTTTTTGAAAATTGAAAGCATTCATATGGTGAGCTGTAAGATTCTGTCTAAGCCTCCTCCCACAAGCCTATGTCACCAATGCTCCGCCCAGCAGCCTATGTCACCCAGGCTCCACCCACAAGTCTACATCACACCTGCTCTCACACGACAACTCTCCGTAAATATGCAAAAACGATACAACGAGGTTGACAAACCTGATGTGATGTGCAGTAGTTTCATTAGTGGGATGCAGCTAATTGTGTTGTTTAAACGGGGAATGACTTAGCATGGGGAGCAAAGGGAAGGGGCACACATGAAGCAAAAGTGAAACATGAAAACATGCTAATGCATTGTTTTTGGTGAATGTGGCATTTTCAAAACAATAAACGGTAACGGTGGTAATCTAGATATGTTATGTGTTGCAGTTAATACCCTACAGAAGTAAAATACCTCAATTTAGAGATCTAACTCCAACTGACTGTAATGGATAGGACAATGGATGGAGACATTAGGTGGGGCAGCATACACCAGAAAGCTTGAACTGTGCACACAGATGTAACACAAAACTACAAGCCTTAGTAAAATGCTTTGTAAAGATTATCTGAACTGTGCTTTCCCTCAGGTGATGCTAGTAATGACCCCATCACTTTCAACACCAACCTGCAGGGCTTCCCCGACCGTCCAGGCTGGCTGCGCTACATCCAGAGGACTGCCCTTAGCGACGGGGTGCTGTACGGCTCACCCACTGCAGAGCATGTTGGCAAACCCACTGTCATAGAGGTACTGTGTGTGGAAGTTGAACCCTCAACCTGTCACTTATCACAGTGCTGTACTCAAGTTATAATTTTGACGTGCTCCTGAAGATTGATGCGTTTTCAAAAGGTCAAAAGTTCTTCACTTACCTTATGCATTCCAGACCTTCCTAGTTATTCACCTGAAGGACTTTTTTTCACAATTCTCAGAGACCAGAGTGGAGTTTAACGACGACAATAAAGCTAACAACAACTAGCATGTTAATGCACACTTCTTGATTATTGGAAAATAAAACGCTTTATAATAAACCATACAGATAGACTTACTTGGGACAAATGAAAATCTGCTGCTCACTAGCATGATTTGCAGCTATCCATAGGAGGTACAGACAATCACACAGTGCTTTGCTGTAATCATGTTTACAGCGACGTCAGCTCCCATTGGGCACCGCAATTTTCTAACACGGAAGTCAGTGGACTTGTTTCATTTATTAGGTCAACTTAATTAATATTGTGATTTCAGATATTTAAACTATAACAACTGTATGGAAGACACAAGCACAATAAGTCTGCTTCAAATGTGTGTGTGTGTTTGTGTGCGTGTGTGTGTGTATGTATGTGTGTGTGCAGATTACAGCGTACAATCGTCGCACGTTTGAGACTGCTCGCCACAACCTGGTTATCAACATCATGGCCACAGAAGGTACAGACACAGCAGACCCACAATACACCCACAGCAGACTCACAACAGACCCTCAACAGACCCACAATAAAGCCACAATAGACCTGCTATAGACCCACAGAAGACCCACAGCAGCAGACCCACCTCAAATGGCCTCTGGTTTCCTTTGCTTGTTCTTGCTGCAGAGTTCCCCTTGCCCTACCAGGCCGAGTTCTACATAAAGAACATGAACGTGGAGGAGATGTTGGCCAGTGAGGTTCTGGGGGACTTTCTGGGAGCAGTAAAGAACGTGTGGCAGCCTGAACGCCTGAACGCCATCAACATCACATCTGCCCTGGATCGAGGCGGCCGTGTGCCCCTCCCCATCAACAACCTGAAGGAGGGGTCAGTGCAGTGGCCATGGCTACACTGAGGTACACAGAACTCATGGACTCATGTATGTGTGTGTTGAGTAGGGTGTACGTGATGGTGGGGGCTGATGTTCCCTTCTCTTCCTGTCTGCGAGAGGTGGAGAGCCCACACAACCAACTGCGCTGCAGTCAGGAGATGGAGCCCGCCATCAGCTGTGACAAGAAGTTCAGAGCACAGTTCCACATCGACTGGTGCAAGATCTCCCTGGTGAGTCTCAGGACCTGCTGACTGCACTAAGCAGGTGGATGAAGAATGTCAAGACTTTGATTTTCTTGTATAGACCAATGTCAGTCACTCTACAGATGGCCACCAGTCTGCCCTGGAGTGATGAGGTTGTGGTGAGCTCCTGCTATAGCTGTAGCAACACAAGTACCTCACCACCACTTAGTGTTGGCATGAACAATGCAAATTAGACACAAAGCTATTCCAAACCAGTGCATTCTCCTAGTTCATTTTCATATCTGTGTCCACTCTGGAGGAAAAATGTCCTTTACACTCATTTAGTGTGTTATTCTGAGAGTGTACAGTTATTGATCACGCTGAGGTGTTCTACATGTATATATATGGCAGACAGTTCCGAGGTTTCAATAGTGACACAATGAACACATTAGCAAACAGCCAAAGAAATGTAAGATTGTCTGAAAACTCAAAATACAAAATTTATTTAAACCATAAGTTCTATTTAGGACTTTAATTTTCAACAAAAAGGTGAGAGTAACTGGAAAACTGTTCATCTGTTGGATAGTAAAAGCCAAAAGGAAAATCTGTCAACCTGACAAAAAGTTATAGGAATGAAGGAGGCTGCTCATCCAAACTGCTTCTTCAGTTCTGGTCAGATTGCCGGTGGACACTGCCTTATATCTATCTGAAGGGAGGAGCTAACTACATTTAAACTGTAAACAGCTTTTGTTTACAGTTTATTTTTGTACGCTAGGCCTATTGAGCTACACTAAGTGTGCACTGTCCCTGAGTCATACTTAGCATATTCACTCAGCTCTTAATGGGTGTTTTCACATCCATTAGCATTCTGGCTAGCTCTATTGTTCTCTTTGTTTCCTCTGTTTGCTTTGGGTCTGGGGAGTTGTAGATGGGGGAAAGACGATGTTTACAATGGATCAGACCTGGACAACGTAGGAATTACACAGACATCTTCACTGGTCTAATTTAGTCAGTTCTTTCTGGTCAGATTGTTTTAAAGTCTAACAAAGCCTCAGAGCCTAGTTGGCATCACATCCCCAGGGAATGTTGATGACATCAGCTGCAAAGTATCAATATTCTCTATAGCCTATATTGAATGGGATATATTGACTTTGATTACCTTATTTTGATGCATACCCATAGCTTATACTATTATTCTTTGTTTTATGTTGCACCATAATGTTGAAGGAAGTTCCTAGTTTGTGAAATTTGCTCACTGATAATGGCAATATAATGGCAGTTTACTCAGACACCCTCTTCATGAACTGATGTTGAGGCGGAGGACCTCCTTCTGTGTAAGGCTGCTGTCACTCACCTCCTCCACGGACTGATGTAAAGAAAGGGCTGAAGGGGTGAAGTCATTTATTTATTTATCTATATGTGTCTAATAAAACTCAATATTTCTGATCTACAAGCCCAATTCCAATGAAGCTGGGACACTGTGTAAAACTTAAAAAAATAAAAATTAAAAATCAGAATACAAAAAAACAAACAAGAAAAAGCAAATCCTTTTCAACCTATATTGAACTGAATAAACTACAAAGACATATTTAATGTTCAAACTGATAAACTTTATTGGAATGTGTTGCAGGCATCAAACTGAAAATAAGTGAGTATTTGCTTAAAAACAATAAAGCTGGGACAGGGGCAACAAAAGAGTGGGATAGTTGAGGAATGCGTAAAATACACCTGTTTGGAACATTCCACAGGTGAACAGGTAAATTGGAAACAGATGAGTGTGATGATTGGGTATAAAAGGAGCATCAGTTATTCACAAGCAAGGATGGGGCGAGGTTCACCACTTTGTGAACAACTGCGTGAGCAAATAGTCCAACAGTCTAAGAACAACGTTTCTCAATGTGTAATTGCAAGGAATTTAGAGATTTCAACATCTAAGGTCCATAATATCATCAAAAGATTCAGAGACTCTGGAGAAATCTCTGCACTTAAGCAACAAGGCTGAAAACCAACATTGAATTAATCATCAATTAATGCTGAAAGGTACATACAGGTTTTGGAGCAACATATGCTGCCATCCAAGTCTATTTCAGGGACATCCCTGCTTATTTCAGCAAGACAATGCCAAGCCACATTCTGCACCTGTTTCAACAGCATGGCTTTGTAGTAAAAGAGTGCGGGCATTAGACTGACCTGCCTGCAGTGCAGACCTGTCTCCCATTGAAAATGTGCATTATGAAGAGCAAAATATGACAACGGAGTAACTGAAGTTATTACATTCAGCAAGAATGGGAAAGGATTCCTCTTGCAAAGCTTCAGCAATTAGTTTCCTCAGTTCCCAAATGCTTATTGATAGTTGTCAAATGGTGATGTAACACAGTGGTAAACGTGCCCCTGTCCCAACTTTACTGGAATGTGTTGCAGACATCAGATTGAAAATGAGTGAATATTTACATAAAAACAATAAAGTTCATCAGTTTGAACATCACATATCATGTCTTTGAAGTTTATTCAGTTCAATATAGGTTGAAAACGATTTGCAAATCATTGTATTCTGTATTTTTTAAGTTTTACACAACTTCATTGGGGCTGGGGTTGTACCTCTTTTCTCTAAATACAATGAGAGCTCCTCTGTGACATGCCAGAGACCAGGGCCCTCACTGCACATGTCTGCTTGTGTTCAGGTGGACATCACTAAAGTGGTCCCAGTGTACGTTAGCCGCCCGGACCCTGGCCCCGGAGTCCTGCCTGAGTTTGGGGAGTACAACCCACCCTCCGAAGCCCTGAAGAGTCGGGACTACCTGTCGGACTTCGTGGTGACACTGGCAGTGCCCGCGGCAGTGGCCCTGGTGCTGTTTGTGGTGCTGGGGTATGCCATGTGCTGCAGGAGGGAGGGGGTGTAAGTGCTGCCATCACACCTGTGCTCATCCAGCCACACCTTGATCTGCATTACAGACCTACTGCTCTGATCAAAGCTTTTACACAAGTACACAAGAATTGGGATCAAAATGCAGCTTCCCATTCCCATTGTAGTAACCGCATCACATTTGCATATGTTATAATGAAGTCGGGCATCATTCAGGATTGGGCTACATAACTGTTAAAGATCCTGTATTATGCAAATTTTACTCTTGTGAGCTTTAAGCCGTGTGAAAATGTTGTTACCTCATCAAAAATATACATAGTTGTGTTTTGTTTGATTCACACATTTGTGTAACCTTTTTTGTCTACATCTCCAAAGATCTGTTCCACCTTGTGTGAAGCGGTAGTTTTCAAGTTAACAGCTACCTTTTACCTTTTGTTCAGTAGAGATTGCCACATGACATCACAAAGTGGAACAGAGTGTTTTCTGTTTGAGAGAAGCCTAAATATGCAGGGTTTGTGTGTTAAACATTTGTGAATGAAGCAAAACACAACTCCAGGTCTCTTTTGACAAGGAAACAAGATTATAACAGATCAGAAAACAGCTCTTTGGGTTTATTCACAGAAATCTAACTGCAATGATAATTCCGCACAGTTCTAAATGACAGCAGCTATATAAGTGCATTTTATTCAGTGTAGTTATCAGTCTGCAAATAGAAACATGTGTAAAGAGCATGAACTCATTAGACAGGGCTGTGTGTCATCATGTTCATGTCCATCTCTCACTGTCTGCGCCTGTGTTTCTGTCACTGTTTAATTCATCCATTTTGTTTTGTCCCCAGGGTCAAACGAAACATGCAAACCCCAGAGTAAGTCTCCTCTCTGTGACTCACTCACTGTTCTCCATCTCATCATCATTCAGCTGCATAGTCATCCTTACATTTATAGGCTGCCCCAAATCTAGCACTGTAAACTTGACAAGAGGCCAAGGAGAGTACAAAACTTTTCACAGTAGTTTAAATTATTCATACTGTTTGCTTTATACAACAGTATCTAACTATTAAAGGTCATATATTGCACAAAAATAAGGATTCTTGTGACTTTTAAGCTGTAATGTTACTGCATCAAAAAGATACCTGCAGTTGTGTTTGATTTCATCCCTGGTTGAGTAATGCTTTATTATTAGACTGTCTACACCAAGGGTTGGCAAACTTTTTGACACACGAGCCACAATGGGTTCTAAAAAAAAAAAAAATAGCATTTAGCAAAAAAATTAGCAAACGTGTATATATATATATATATATATATATATATATATATAGATATAGATATAGATATAGATATAGATATATAGATAGATAGATAGATTTGGCCTGTAACATGTAGCAAAGCATGAATATGCAAGGCTCATTATACAAAATGTTTTCCAAATCAATTAATTAAATTAATAATTTATGAAATTTGGGCCAGATTAATAAGCCCAAAGGACTATGTGTGGCCCCCGGGATGTAGGTTGCCCATGTCTGGTCTACATCATAGACTGTATAAAGTAGTGGACTAAGGGAGTGTGCCGTCACCCACAACGTTCGGCTCCAGCCAAATGAGGCTCATCGAGGCTAGTGTTTGTAGGGAAATATTTTGAGCTGAGTTCCATATTTGTGATTCCAGCCATGAGCATCATAGCAACCTAAGAGCCAATCTGGAGCAAGGCTGTTGAAGATAATGTCCCTTCCTGCACGCCACTGCTGGTTTAGTGCTTAGCAATGCTGTCAATCAAACCTGTTGCTAACATTAGCGGGAGCGACCTTGTGGAAAGAAGGTGCGTGATATGTCTGTTAGTTATGCTCATATCTTGAATTATGAACAAAATAGCAAAATAAAACACCAATATTGGAGTAGAATATAATTAACATTTTAGGGTCAGACTGATGAGCCTGACAGCAGCAGTTACAGAGAGAGGGGTGACAGTTTTTCAATAGAAATTGAGTCACTGGAGCTGGAAGTGCGCCTATACTCTCTTTGGAACGCAGTGCCTACCAGGTCAGCTATGTCCATTTATACATAGAGTCTATGGTCTACATCTCCAAAGCTCAAAATGCTCTGTTCCACCTTGTGATGTCATGAAGTAGTAGTTTTCAAGTTGACAGATACTCTTTTTTTAAAAACACAGTGGACTTCCTGTAGTACCACATGACATCACAAGGTGGAACTGGAGTTGAAGAACTTAAATCTGCAGGGTTTGTGTGTTAAACATGTGTGAATGAAACAAAACACAACTCCAGGTCTGTTTGTGATGAGGAAACAACATTACAACATAAATTTGAAAATATGTAATATTGCTCCTGTAAAAGTAATACTATGACTTCAGTGTAAGAGCAGGGGTCATATTTGATTAAGGTTGGATTCCCTGTCCATATAAAGGCAGGCCACCTCAGCTACACCTGGTTAGAGAGGGCATAGGTGTGTGTGGCAGCCAAATATAAACAGTCTGTCTTATGTGACACTCTTTCAATGTGTCATACAATTTTTATGTCAACAAGAATGAACAGAACAATACTAAAATTTAAAACTTTCAATTCTAAGGAATAGACTTGTTACCATGATGATAAAAAAAAAACAAAACACTTTCTCTAAACAATGGAATGTCATTTTCAACATCAAATTATAGTACTTTGTGTTCTATTCCCATGTGTGTTATATGTGTGTAATCCCTCAGTGGTCCAGGTAGGTTCATAGTGGTCCAGTGGGCGTATACTATTCTATGTGTTTTATACTTGTGAAAGCTACAGCTCAAGATCATTCTAAACATATTAAGGAAAGGTTCATTTCTGTCCTCTGAATGTGACTTTTTTAATATCGATACCTGCTCTAATGAGTATCTAATTTCGATTCTAATTTTAGTATTGATTAGTATCTGATTTGCGTTACTTTTGACATCCCTAGTGTGTTCATTAATCAATCAATCCATCAATATCACTTTATTTGTCACTGAGGGGAAGTTTAAGCACATTGAACAGTAAAATAGAATAGTAATAGAAAAGCTCAAACAAAAACCTCAGTGCAGCTTAACAGGTATTAGATCCAGTGGCAGGGCAGTTTGAGGAGAGCAATAGCCTCCAGGGGGCGCCATGTGGGCTCAAGAGACATAACAGGAAAGCCTGTCCTAACCTTCTCTCTCACTCTGTTGTTTGGTTGGTGATGAGACATTCACTATGGAACGTCCCCTGCCATATATGGTGAAGAAAGTCTGTTGTAAAAAGTCTGTAGCTAGCTGGTTTAGTATAGCTATATGCAGGGTCACCATGGTCACTGTATTGATTGTAAAATTAGCTCAAGATTGTTACTAAAGGAACATATTTGTACTTTATTACTTTCCAGCAGTGTAATAGATAATATAAAACTGTTTATAGCACAGATCTGAGCTTCTGTGTGAACCTCCCTCCAGGAGGGAGGATATTTAACACGTGCTCATGTGAACACGTGTTAAATATCAACTGACATGATAAGCACTGGAGTTTTTAAACTCAATTTTCAAAGATCTATACACTGTAAAACAATACCCTCAATATTAAGTATGAATTTGGATGTGAATACATTTGACCAGTAAAGGAAAGAATGGCATTGGATTATGTTTCAAAAACCAAGATAAAATGTTATTCCGGAATGATTACACGTGTGTATACACTGTAAAATATATTTAAAAAATCTTCTCTTTCTTTGTCATTTGATCTGATCTAGATATGACTTACTGCTGTGTTATACCTGTTATTTGAAAGTGGCATCTTCTTGACTTGTGAATAGTAATAGTATGTTTATTTTCCTTTTATATTACTGTTTGTGATGCAGTATCCAACTGGTGCAGCACAGTTCCATCCAGAAGTCTTCCAAAGAGCTGCGGAGCCTGTCCAAGAACCGAGAGATCTCGTGGCCTCTGTCCACTCTTCCTGTATTTAACCCTGTAAGCGGGGAGGTGGTGCCTCCCCTGCACCCGGACAGCTACGAGACTACCAGCATGCCCCTCATGCAAACGCAGACGTAAGCCATGCTCTGATCTACAGCACATGCAACGAGCTGCAGCCCTTTATAATAACAATACTATGAGCTACAGGGACTTGGAAATAGGCTTGTGGGCGGAGTATGGGTGACATAGGCTTGTGGGTGGAGAACTGGACAGTCTTACAGCTAAACGTAAGAAGGCTTCAAATAGGGAGAGATCGCTAAATTATTGAAACATGCATGGATGACATCTAAAACCTCTTCAGCCATGTTTTTGTTGAGGGAGAATATTATAATATGGTAGAAACCTAAAAATATAAATTTTGCACAATAACCTCCTAATGTTTTTTATGTCTTTATAGCAATTTCAATGGTACAAAAATATGTTTGTTTATTAATTTACATGTGTTTTATTTTGTGTTTAATTGCCAAAAAAACACTTGGCTTAAATGTTTCCATGGAGATTGCCAAGTTGTTTTTTTTTGCTATTTTCTCGAACTTTGCAGATAAAACAACATCTCTTTGGAGAAAAAAAGTTTCAGACCCTACAACAAAAATGGTAGAAAAGGTCATTTTGATTATTCCTATGAATGAGGGTTACAACATCTACATCTAAAAATGTATATAGTGCTCCTTTAATTATGTCGGGATTATTTGACAAATTGTAGAATATTATGAATTTCTTCTTTTTTTTGTCATTAAAGACAAAATCATGTTGTAATGTTATTTCCTCATCAAACACATGACAGAAGAGGTTTTTGATGCCATCCGTGCATGTTTGAGTAATCTAGCCATCTCTGCCACTATGTGAACCTTTTTTACAATTAGCTGTACAATTCTGTCCATTTTTTGTTTTAATGACTCCATGTGTTGTCTGCAGTGGATCCTAGTTTTAAAAACCTCTATCACTGTTCCAGGAACCTGCAAAACCAGATCACCATCCCTCAGCAGCGGCCGACAGGTGGGTCTGTCTGCCTGTCTGTCTGTCTGTCTGTCTGTCTCTCTCTTTCTCTCTCTCTCTCCTCTTTGGTCTCACTTTTCTCTTTATGCAGTGCTTGTGGTGGTGTGAGCTGGTCAAATATGTTTGCTATGTTCCCTGTGCATATGACATTCATAAACCATTTAAATTATTAAAATGATGTATTTATTTCATTAACATCGATCTGCTGGAGGACTACAGGGGTTAATTAGCAAACATGATATAACCTGGCATCGGGGCACCTTTCCTTTGATTTACGAGGAGCCTCATTTGATTGGTGTCATTGGCAAATGACTCTTGTATGAACCATTCACCAGACCATTTACAACATGACACAGAGAACTCACCTGCCTAACCTGTCAATTTCATTTTTTTAAAATGTGAAAAGTCCCCACAAAATCACTTGCCTGAAACCCATGAATATTTGACAATAAGAGGTGGGTAGTACTCAATTATATTTACTCAAGTAACTTTTAAAAGAAATTAAGCAGTATACTCCTACTTGAGTAATATTTTTTTTAAATATCAGTACTTGGGTTAAAGTTCATACTGTAAGTCTGTAATTGACTTGAGCTTTATGTTGACAATATGAAATGATTTGAACATTTGTGTTTCTTGCATCGCTGTTTCAGATATGTCGTTTTTCTCATTTTTGTGTCTATCCTTTTTCAGGAAAGACACAAGAGATTTTGTGTATTATTATTATTTCAAATTACATTAACTTCGAATTCTATATCAGGTGTCCTGGCAGTTACTCTTTAAAGCAGACCTATTGTGCTTGTGTCTGCTTTATAGTTATAATCCATGACACTCATGGATCATTGTTATAATTTACACATTTTAAATTACAATATTCAACTAAAACAGCTTAATAACAGACAGATGTCCGCTGCCTACAAAACTGCATTCCCAGTGGGAGCTGACATTGCCATAAACGTCATCACAACAAAGCGCCACTTTTCAGCATAAACAGCTGCACATCACAGTAGAAAAATAAAATAAAAGAACAAAGTAAGTAGAAAGCAATAGGTGTATGCCAGTGGCGGTGAACATGAGGGTTGATCGACAATATGATGTTTTGAAAATAAGCAATTAAAGATTGCTCAAATATGCACAAATATCTTCAAATACAATTTTGGGTGAGTAAATGGTGAGAGGAAACAGCTATAACATTTCCCAATTCCCAAATAATTACTCTTACTTTTTGGACCACTAATTTGTTCTTTTACTTGAGTAAAATAATTTTGAAATAATCTTACTATTACTTTAGTAAAATGTTTGGCTCTACCCTCCTCTGTAACCATGTTAGGACCCCTTGTGAACTCACCCTGTTGTTTGAACATATATATACATGCTGTAGGTGTTGCACTCTCTACTGGACTCTTGTTTATTTCACTAACCCCTGCTCTCTGTTACTGCTGACCAAGGAGACACTTATGTCATGTCCACATTCCGAAGACTTGAGGTAGGTGAAGAGCAGGGCAGTGTTCATGGACTTGTGTGATTCAAGTGAATGGAGGCGTGGGGCATTTATGGACCTATGTATGTTTCAGGTAAATGGTATTCCTGAGGAGAGGAAGGTGGCCGAAGCTCTGGACCTCTGAATATCACCCACCATCTGATCACTGCAGCCTTTTGAAACTGTTCCATATCTCTTTGTGTATGACAATGCCTTCCATAACTGAATCATGTGTTACAGATATATTTGTAAATCATTGTCTTGATAATAAAAAGTTAGTTTGAATCATTCTCCTTATTACATTTATAGACATTATTATAACCTCTGTTTAAGAGCATGCATAATCTAGCACAGGAAGATGGTCATGGAAGGTTGCATGTTTCTGTAATCTTGCAATCTCTCCCACATGACAATTCTCCATAAATGTACAAAACTGTACACAAACCTGATGTAATATGCAGCAGTTTCATTAGCAGGATGCACGCAGATTGTGTTGTGATAGTGCTCTGAAGGGGAAGTGACTTAACACAGAGAGCAAAGGAGGGCAGACTCAGTGTCAAAGAAGAAAGTGAAACTTATAACATGTTAATGCATAGGTTTTTTTTGGCAAATATAACATTTTCAAAACAATAAAAGGTAATCACATATTTTATGTGTTAGAAGTTAATATCCCATAGAAGTAAAATACCCCCTCTTTAAATAAATACATGCTTTTATGGGACTGTGTTCAAGCATGTTCAATCGTGTGTCCAGTGGCACAGTTTGTGGGGCATTTCCAGGAGTATTAGGTACAGGGCTCTTTGTTAAAGGTTGTGTGGTCCCTATATGACCTGTGTTCAGAATCAGAATCAGAAGACTTTTATTGCCATCGTCTGTGAACACAGTTCACAAACTAGGAACTTACTTTGGTGATTAAGTGCAACATAAAACACACTGAATAAATACAAATATAAATAAGGGCATGCAGAAAGTTAAAAAGATATGCTTAAAAATTAAATAAAATACTTAGAGGTAGAAAATATATACAACAGCAGCATCAGAACAACAGTGCAAATGTGGCTTATTAAAGTGACCGGTATTACAAAGTGTCCAGTTTTGTGCAGATATTATTAAGCGTGTTCTCTGATTAAGTCAGACCCGTGTTCTTTGCAGTAAGCCAAACCTGTTCACAGTACATGTCGGAGTAGGGCTGCCATTTGTTACTAGCTCCGTTCATTGTTTTTAAGGGGACCACAGGATTTCATTTCTGCTGTTTGTGGATGATGTTGAACTGATGGCTTCATGCAACCAGCATCTGATTAAACCAGAACCTCCAGGATGTACTGGGAAAAGGTCACAACCAGGACTAAACCAGGACCAAGTCGAGGTTAAATCTGGACCTGCAGCATGCATTGGGAACAGGTCTGAACCAGGACTAAACCAGGACCAAGTTGAGGTAAAATCTGGACCTGCAGCATGCACTGGGAACAGGTCTGAACCAGGACTAAACCAGGACCAAGCCAAGATTAAATCAGGACCTGCGCCATGCACTGGGAACAAGTCTGAACCAGGACTAAACCAGAACCAAGCCATGATTTAACCAGAACCTGCAGCATGCACTGGGAACAAGTCTGAACCAGGACTAAACCAGAACCTGCAGCATAAACTGGGAACAAGTCTGAACCAGGACTACACCAGGACCAAGCCAAGATTAAATCTGGACCTGCACCATGCATTGGGAACAGGCCTGAACCAGGACTAAACCAGAACCAAGCCATGATTAAACCAGAACCTCCAGCATGCACTGGGAACAGTGATGGGATCAGGAAAAAGGAACACAAGAAACTAGATAAATACCAGGGGCTCAAAGAGCTGGAGAAGGCCTGGAAGGTGAAGGCATCAGTGGTGCCAGTGGTCTTTGGAGCACTCGGGGCAGTGACCCCCAAACTGGAGGAGTCTTCACTAACTTAAACTTCAAGTTATCAAGAAGACAATGCAGACGGCTGATTCTAAGGCTGAGCATTTTCCTAAGATAAACTAGCTGCCCTGTACCCTGGTTCAGGTTCCTTAGGGCTAGAAGCTATACTCACATTGTCGAGTGAGATTATCTGGTCCGACAGAGAATCTCTTTGACCTTTGGGACCAACGACAATGACCTCTGTTTTTTCAGGATTTAAGAGCAGGTAATTCAAGGTCATCCAGGTTTTGATGTCCTTCACACAGGCACTGAGTTTATCTATTTGATCAGTCTGATTTGGTTTAATTAATAAGTACAGCTGAGTGTCATCAGCATAGCAGTGAAAATTAATGCCATGTTTTCTGATAATGTTACCCAATGGCAACATATACAGAGTAAATAGGATTGGACCAAGCACAGATCCTTGCGGAACACCACAGGCTACTTTAGAACAGGGAGAGGTGCACTGGTTTATACTAACAAACTGGTACCTATCTGATAGATAGGATTTAAACCATTGAGGGCGGTCCCTCTGATTCCAATGTCACATTCTAACCTCTGCAGTAGAATGTTGTGATCATTGGTGTCAAACACTGCACTGAGGTCCAGTAGGACCAGGACTGAAGCCAGCCCCTTATCAGCAGCTAGATTGTCTTTCCCTCTTAGGAAAGACAATCCTTCCTTGAACAGGAATGCAGGCCTCAGACATAGCCTTTCTCACATATATAACTCTATCCTCAAACCCAAAGCAAACAAAGGAAGCAAAGAGAACAATAGAGCTACCTAGTAGACCATAATCTGGTATGATTATGCTAAGTAAGCCTTAGACACAGTGCACACTTATTGTAGCTCAATAGAACTACCCTACAAACAGGAACTGTAAAAAATTGCTCAACTGAGAGATTACACAGACCTTTATCTTTTTCTTCAGTTGAGATATCACTATCCATAGGTTTGTGTTTCGAAGCTGCTTATCTTTATAGTTTTGGTAATACCTTTGTTCCCAAATAGGCAGATAGTCATTAAATCCATCTACTACGTATATGCTGTCTGACACTATGCTGACGGCCCTATATTTACTCTTTTCCATCCAACTCAGCGCCTAAATGAACATTCGCAATCTCTTTTTGATCTGAATATATGAACCCGGGGTTGGCTTTGGCCTGGCCATGGCTTTTCGTCTGAGGCTGCTTTCATAGCCTTCAGTCATTTACACCTAAAAAATCTGGGTCTGCCAACATCATCTGCCACTTCACCTTCGTTGCTGGAATGCTTTACAGCAGGGGTGTCCAAACTTTTTTCACTGAGGGCCAAATACAGAAAATTGAACCAAGGGCCAGGCTGCACACTAGAGGAGACATGTTGACTATAATATAGTGTGTAATTGTAACTCACCTCCGTGAATAACTTTTTTTTTCCGCGTTTGTAAAAGCAGATCCTATTTCAGTCAGTGCAGGGAAGTGTGCAGCATTAAAGCTCTGTAGTTGCATCTCAAACAGGCAGAGCTTTACACTGAAGGCTTTCAGGTGCACGTACAGGTGTGGAACCAGCTGCTCTTTGCCTTGTAGGTTCTTGTTTAATGTATTCAAATGATTAGTAAGATCAACTAAAAATGCAAGGTTTGCCAGCCACAGAGGGTCACTCAGTTCACGAAGAGGACCCTCTCTTTCAAAAACAGATAGATTTCTGATCTCAGCGCGTAAAACCGTAAACAGAGCCGCGGCTGAGCCAGCGCACATCAGAGTGGTAGAGTACATCCCCGTACTCAGAATCCACATCGGCTAGTAAAGCTTGAAATTCTCTGTGGTGTAGACCTCTAGCTCGAATTATGTTGACAGTTTTTACAGCAGTGTCCATCATATCACCCAGCTGGACCGATGATCGAATTTATGATGATGCCTATCACGGTTTGCGTGCGGTGAAGCCGCAAAACTCCATTGGAATTTTTAAAATTTTCACATGCCAAAATTTGCTCCCGTTTGCACATGCAAAGTCCGATTTTGCTCAAATTCGAATCAGTTGTAAAACTTTCTGTCCTAAACCTACTTATTATGAAAGAAACTAAACTGGCATGATAGCGCCCCCTAAAGAATATTTAATATATTTGTATGGAGGGCCAAAAATGTAGTTTTCTGAAATCTTACCAAATTTAACACAAAATTCCATTGGGTCATCCCAATCAATAAAGTCAGTCAGACCCATGTAGTTTTTTGCACCGTGTTGCCATGGCGATGCACCAAACTGCCAATGTTATCCTAATGCAGTGGTTCTTAACCTGGGCTCGATCCCCTAGGGGTTCGGTGAGTCAGTCTCAGGGGTTTGGCGGAGGTCAAGACACGCACCCAACTCATATGATTAGCGGACTGCAAGCGTCTCCAGACGTTGGCCCAATTCAACAAATATACCCTGTGATGTGTCTATCAAAGTACCTGCCCAACTTAAATGAGTCGTTGAACGGCATAAAAACATAAAACGACATAAAAACAAAGAAAAGGAACAGACTTTGCTGTGAAAATGACATGAGAGTGGCACTTCCCAAGGTGAAGCCACATGTTTCTGAACTGGTCTCTCAAAAGCAACAGCAGAAGTCACACTGCTGTGTATGACACTTTATTTTTATTGCACACATTTTATTCTTATTTAAATGACTTTTTTATTTTTATTCTTAATTCTATCCTGTGGTTGTGGCATCTGTTAACTAAGAGAATTTCCCTTCGGGGATCAATAAAAGTGATTCTGATTCTGATTCTGATTCTGATTTGCAGTAAATATTCATTATCATTCTAGCCTGATAGGCGATGGGTGTGTGTTTAAATGTTAAAAATAATAAATAAAATAATTTCAGTGTGGTAGTATTAAAAACAGTCATGTCTTTGTGAAAAGGTATGTATGTAATTTGTTGTGAGTTCATGCATTGTATTGGTTTTATTCTTTGAACACAGTGATGTTAATGCACGATTCATTTTGTGCACCAGTAAAACATACATGTCTTGAATTTGAAAAAATAAAAAAATGTTTCAATAAACAAGGGTTCGGTGAATGTGCATATCAAACTGGTGGGGTTCAGTACCTCCAACAAGGTTAAGAACCACTGTCGTACATTTCAAAGTCCTATAACGAGTTATTCATTTGGCACACTTATTCTTCAGGTCGTCCCTGTCCAAAAAGTGTCGGGGCCCAAGTTTGTATTTTGCACGGTATGGCCATGGCGATGCCTGTAAAAACCTATGTTTTAGCAGTGCATCAGTGCTTCCAACGTCTTTTGACTTTGTTTTATGAAAGCGGAGCCCAAAGCCCCAATAAAACAGAGGCAAGCGGCACGTCAGCGCCACCCACAGCGAGTGCCGGGACGGCTGAGTGCGAAGCACGGCCCGCGAGGGCTGTTCGATGCCGCTTGTGGCTTTAATTGTAAATTGATCTCCTCTTGCAATAGAAAATAAATAAAAAAGAAACACATATCTTTTTTATTTTACAAATTATAATTGGTATAGTACAATATATACACAAAACGCATTCAATTTCAAACACATATATGAAATAGGGCATAAAGAACAAATGGCAACAAAATAAAGCTATACTGTGTTTAGTATAAGTATTGGCAAATGGTATTCAGGAAGAGTATATCCCCTAACTTTGTAGTACATCTTTCTAAAAATTGTTTTTTGACAATTCTTTTTGCAAGTTAAATTATTGATAGATTCAAAGTAATGATTTATTTCAATTAAAAGTAACTGGAATCAAGGTTTGGATTCGAGAATTTTATTCTATGGATGATGCGTAACGTGAGTAATGACATTTTCTTCTTTGATGGTTATTGGGACTTTTTATTTCTGCTAAAGATAGATTAGACTATTTTCTTCCAATAGGTGGCGCTGCGTTTTCATAGACTATGGTAGGTCACGTGCTGCGCGAGGGCGGGGTCCGCACCTAGGATCGCAGCGTGCTCCTGCGTCACTGCTCACGCCTCTTCGTCTGTCTGGTTGTTGTCATGGAGGAGCAAAGATGGCGACCCTGGCTTATAGCCTGGGCAAACTCGAAATAAATCAGTATTTCACCATTAAAAATGCTAAATTAATATCTCTTTTCCTTGCTCTCGTGCTCCTTTTGGTTCATTCCTTTTCTGGCCTTTTGAACGGTAAATATTTTCTCAGTTTTACTCAGGACAAGAGAAAAGAATCCGGGCTAGTGCTAACGTTAGCTTGTTTGTTCGTCGTATTGTTGTTAAACTAGAAAATAGGGCAGTGCATCGTCAAAAGAGCGATATTAACTTAAATGTTTTTAGGAATGAGCAGCTGGGCCAGGACTTAAAAGGTTTACCCTCCAGCTCTGTCCAGGAACTGCGGCTAACGGAGGCAGACGGGCTATTAGCATAAAGCAGTAATGTTACGAAAGCATTTAGAGATGATGATGATGCAACCTTTTAATTGTGATTTAATCAAAGTGTACCACCCCTGACAAAGGCTCTGTTCTCACTGTACTGCGTCTCTCAGGCTCTGACTCCTGTCAGCGGCTGCTGTCCACTGGGCGCTTCTTGGGGAACAATGTGTGGCAGCCTGAAGGCTGTATGATGCACACTTACACCAGCAGGTCAGTGTGTTACAGTGTTATTCACACTGTTGTGATACAAAGACTTTCTATATACATATTTTTTTTCATACTATTTGTGGAGTCTGAATGTCCTTTATTGCCTGTATTTCATCTTTTAGCAGTCCGTTTCGAACAGTGTAGCAACAACATGAGATTTTGTTTATACTCATGTATTTTTGATTTAATTAATTTTAGACTAGGGGGGCTACCTTAGTCTATTCTGTCGATGGTAAACACTGCATGTATATGGTGCACACTGGCTGGGAGCATCTCACTGTCTCATCTCCTCTGTTCCTCACAGGGAGGCCAGCACCTGCCTCAATGGAAAGAAGGTCATCTTTATTGGGGACTCCCGGATCAGAGCTCTGTTCATCTCGTTCATCAGTATAATAGCGTCTCAAAAGCAGTCTGCCATAAAGGTAACTAAGGCTGCGGCTTGAGCTAGGTTTGATTAATTTTGTAACTTGGGCTACATGTGCTTGTGTGTCTTGTCAGAAGCATGCTGACATCTCTTTTAGAGACAACAGCTCCGCAGCTCAAGTGGTGAGTTATTTTTTTGACTGCAACACTGTTTGATCTCATTGAAGAGACATGTTTCTTTACAGCATTTTGTTTGGAGCCCTTGGACAAATAATTCAATGAAAGAGCGTTTAATATTGGTGTCTAAGGTGAGTAGATTTTTTCTCATACAGAGTACATGAATCCCTCTTCTCACCTCTTCCTTTGGTCCTTGTGTAGGAACCTGTAAAGCCTGATGCCCTAATCATTGGAGCTGCTTCAGTAAGTCTGAGAATCTGCTGTTTAGAAAAAATCCTACGGTAACATGTATCTTAATGAAGCCTATGTCAATTTTAACCAGTGGATTATCAGAGACTTCAAGGGGAGTGCAGAGGGGCTACACCAGTACAAAGTCAATTTGACATCCATGTCTCCTGCTCTGGAGAGGCTGGCAGAGCATGGAGAGGTCTACTGGCACATACAAGGTTAGTTTATATTAGTACTGTAGGATTTTTCCCCAATAATAGTCATATCAGTGACCCATTTTATTTCAGGTTTTAAGGCAATACAAAATGCTGCTAATGGGATTAAATACACTTAGAGCCACTATTGCATATTTTTTGGCAGTAATTACTTTACATATTTGAGCATATGCTTCGATAGCTTGATAAGCAAGGAGTTCCGATGAATCAGTTCTGACTGAGTAGGGGGTATTGCCATGTAACTAATAATATAACACATAAGCCGCTTTACAATTTTGTGCATTACTCATTTACTCCATACTTGCTGTTAAGATACTATTGTAGCCACAGCTTCGGTCCCTCCAAACCACCCCCAACACTCAAAACACCCACCGCAATCCCACTAGGCAATGCGGGTGAAGTGCTTTGCCTAAGGACATAACGATGACAATTCATTTTTGTGGCAGATTGTATTCCCAGTCGTCTTTCATCGAAGTTGTAACCAGGCCTAGCCCTGCTTAGCTTCAGAGATCTGATGTGGTCAGGCTTTGACAAGGAGGTTTGGCCACTCAAGGAGGTTTGGCTAGTAGCTGATTGGCATCAGGCTGTTCCAGTATAAATGGGATAAAGTGGTATTTTAGTGATTTAATCACCATTCACAAGCACTACAGCCACTTCAAAGTCCAACAGGCTGCTTAGGCATACAAGAAGAAAGTACACATAGAAAGTAGTTGAAGTTGAAATAATTGAAGAAAACTACCTGTGTTTAAGTACTCCATGATGGGCTGTTTCTGTGCAGAGCCAGTGAACTGGAGGGCTCTGAGCCTAAGCAGGAGGATGATCACAGATCAGCAGATAGACCTGTACAATGAAGCAGCCGCAGAGGCTCTGGGCTTTGGGCGCACCCACATCCGCCCACTCACAGTGTCTCGTCTGGCCGCTCTTGAGACCCTAAACCAGTCAGCTGATGGCTTGCACATGGCCGATAGCAGCGTGGACGTGGTGAGCACTGACCTACACAGCATCCCTTTAACACTCTCCTTATTGTAACTTCAGTGAATCCAAATCATCTCATGTAGTATTGTCTGTATAATCCCTCAGTCATCCAGGTCTGATCCATAGCAAAAGATGAAATTTAAATCCGCCAACTGGACAAATCGTTGTTGTGTAGAGTGAAGACATTTCGCTCCTCATCCAAGCCTCATCTTCTGGTCAGATTGCTGGTGAACACTGCCTTATATCTAGCTGAAGGAAGGGGCTAACTACACTGAAACTGAAGAAGCAGCTTGTATGAGCAGCAAAACGTCTTGACTCCTACAACGATTTGTCTAGCTGACAGATTTAAATTTCCTCTTTTGCAACTGATGTTGTATTCTAATAATGTTGAACTTAACTGGAATATTAGACAGTCTGATCTATGGTCTTACTTAAACCAGGCTGTTGTACAAGAGTGAGCCTAACCTTCATGCGTATTCTCAGGGAGCCATGGCGTTCATGAACAGTCTGTGTAACAAAGTGATCCGGCCCATCGACGGTTCCTGCTGCCAGAACATGCCCCCTCTCACTTTTCTCCAGAAGATGGCACTGTGTGTGTTTTTAGCCTCGATTCTACTTTTCCTGCTGTTCCACTTTCTGAGGAAACGGCCCCATCGGCGACCCGTGGCCCCTGACCTGGAGAGTTTAGAGGAGAAGAAGCCAGCTACAGCCACAGGGCCCTTGGGGCCCGAGGCAGTGTGCGGGGCCCTGTGCAGAATGGGGCTCATCATGGTCTACTTCTACCTGTGTGACAGAGCAGATGTGTTTATGAAGGAACAGAAATACTACAGTCACTCTGCCTTCTTCATCCCTCTTATCAATGTCTTTGTGCTGGGATTGTTCTGCAACGAAAGCACCAAAGAGGTTAGGCCCGTGTTCTTCTGGATATCTGTTCTGTGGAGTTTGTGCACATTTAGTGCATTTTGAAGATTCACTTCAGTAACAGTAACTTCAAGTAACAGGAGGTGTAAACTCCAAGTATAACATTTGGAAACCTTACTTTGCATACAAATATTTTTGGTCACTAGAGGTGGCTTTCAACAAATTAACAAATTATGGAAGGTGGAAATGCATTTGTATAAACACACATACCGAATAAAAAAAAAAAGGGTGATTCTATAATTATGGATACTTTTCATGACCGCTGGCTGTATTTGTCAATTGTAGAATTATTTCCTTGAACTAATGATGTTAGTTGATGTTTTTACATTGGACCATCTTCCCCTTTTGGGGCAAAATTAGGAGACCTCCTGTAGATGTAAATTTTTGTGCTGTCTGCTTTTCATATTTAAAAGTTCAAAGCACAACATCCAAAAAATAATTTTCCATAGACTCCATTGTAAAAGTTGACTTGTGAGATATAGTTGTGTTTGTTTTTAGGCTTCTTGCTTTATCGTACGTGTTAAAGCTTTTTTATTGTTATTCAATAGACTATAGATATCAAAAAACACATTTGAAAAATACTCATTATAGTAGACAGTAGAGCAACAACTGGGTAACGTTTTCCAGTTTTCCATATAATGTTGATCTTTTTGGGCCATAATTATTTGGTTATATTGCATAAAAATGACAGAGGGCATCACTCCAAGACTAAGACACTTCAGCCTAATACAAGCAAAACCTTATGCATGTTTGAAAATAAGTAATAAATAAACATGGTCATGGTGAGCATTCTGCCTAATGGATAATTAAACTGTCACCAAGAAATACTACTACCAGTGCTAAAAGGAGTGTAACCTTCCAAACAAATGTGGTACTGTGAGAACATATGAAGAGTCAATAGCAAAAAAACAAAAAACCTGTCCATGACCTGTGTCCGGAGTGGGCACAGGTGATTGACAAAGCCAAAAAATCCCATCATGCTGGTGTTGGCACAAAATCAGCTAAACAGACAGAGTTGAACTGCAAGCTTGAAGCTAAGGCTACAAACAAAAGCACCTAATGACTTGCCTAGAGACACATAGGCACTGTCTAATCTTCATTAGGAAAGTAACTCAGGAAAACTTTACTCCAGTGTTAGAAGTGTAGTGCACGTCTTCAGTGGCCGTCCCTTTTAACTTCATTGCAGTACTTTGGCAAAAATAGAGGTAGCAGCCTTTAGCTTTGTGGTAAAACATATCTGTAGCATTATTATTGAAGTCTAACTTTTAGACACACCAGAAATGTGTACAGCAAAGGTAATTAACAGAGAACATGCGCCCTCTGTAGGATTAGTGGTTTCACTACATAGTTACCTGGTTACGAGAGCTGCCTGTGTTCTAACACCCAGATACGCTCAAACAGTTTGATGGAAACGGGGATAAAATTGCATTTGGCTGATGTGAATATTGGAAATAGGCACATTTCATAAGAGTGGAAACGCAATTGTTGACAATGTGCTGTCTGTTCCAGAGCCGTGTGCTGAACAGGGAGCAGACAGATGAGTGGAAGGGCTGGATGCAGTTGGTCATTCTCATCTATCATATTTCAGGAGCCAGTGCTGTGAGTACTGTGTCCCTCTATATTTACTGTGTAATCTCAAAGCAGGAGCTGATTCTTCTTGTGTGTCTTGTCAGTTCATTCCGGTGTACATGCACGTCCGTGTGCTAGTGGCAGCTTATCTCTTCCAAACAGGCTATGGACACTTCTCTTTCTTCTGGCTTAAAGGGGACTTTGGTCTGTACAGACTTTGTCAGGTGAGAGTCAACTCCAAAGCCTCCATGTTTGTGCTCCCACTGCACTAATTGTGCTTGTGCTGCAGGTACTATTTCGCCTCAACTTCCTGGTGCTGGTGTTGTGTGCAGTGATGGACAGGCCATACCAGTTCTATTACTTTGTTCCTCTGGTCTCGTTCTGGTTTGTGATCATCTACAGCACACTGGCCATGTGGCCTCAGATTGTGCAGAAGAAAGCCAGCAGTAGGTATTCCAAACACTGTACTGTTCCAAACGTGACCATGTTGGTCCATCACTTGTATTTTTTCTCTCTGTGTGAACAGACAGTGCCCTGTGGTACTTGGGAATCCTGCTGAAGTTACTGGGCCTCCTGCTGCTCATCTGCCTCTTTGCTTATTCACAGGTAACAGCATGGTCAATTCAGAGCACATGTCCTCAACAATGTTGAATATCATGTTTGTTCAAATGTGCAGGACATGTTTGAGAGCACCTTCACAGCGTGGCCACTTTCAGAGCTCTTTGAACTCAATGGCAACATTCATGAGTGGTGGTTCCGCTGGAGACTGGATCGTTTTGTAAGTCCATTGGGTGCCAAATCACCACGGCTGCTCTGTTCCAGTAGATGTAGATGTGAGTGCTCATGTGTTTGCAGGCTGTGGTACAGGGGATGTTGTTTGCCTTCCTTTATCTGCTCCTTCAGAAGAAGCAGGTGCTGTCAGAGACTAGAGGAGACACTCTGTTCTCAGCTAAAGTGTCCCTGCCCATGCTGCTCCTCTCTGGGCTCTCTTTCATTGTAAGTGTTGGACTCATGCTTTAGGTCATTCTGTAGGAAGACCTGACACACTACTGCTCCTCATAGCACCATGAAGGCTTCCTAACATTGTTTTTTCTTTACTTTAGACATACTCGGTGTGGGCTAGCAACTGCCAAACCAAAGCCCAGTGCAACGAGATGCACCCCTACATCTCTGTGGTCCCAGTATGTCATGATAGACTCCAAAGATAGTAGATGATATTACTGATTTCATTTTTATTTGTCCTCTGAGGTCACTGTAGTTGTCATTTTGCACACATCTATTTGAATAGAGTCGTTAGGATAAAGTTACAGCTAACCTCTTTGTGATGCTCCTGTGTCTCCTCAGATTTTGGCCTTCATCCTCATCAGGAACATTCCTGGATTTGCCCGCTCCGTCTACAGCTCTTTTTTTGCCTGGTTTGGGAAAATCTCTTTGGAGGTAAGAGAGAGTCTCAGTCTGTTCCTACAAGTATGAGCTAACCCCAAAATGTGCTGTGTGTCCAGCTGTTCATCTGTCAATACCACATCTGGTTGGCAGCAGACACCAAGGGCATCTTGGTGCTCATCCCCGGAAACCCCCCCCTCAACATCCTGGTCAGTAGCTTCATCTTTGTCTGTGTGGCTCATGAGATTTCCCTCATCACCAACATTCTGGCCCAGCTGCTCATTCCTAAAGACACTGTGCCTCTGCTGAAGAGGCTGGGGGCCGTGGGGCTCCTCACTCTGCTTCTGGGGGCCTGGGGCCACCCCACTTCTGGGACTTGAGTTCTGTTCATATGTATGGCACTTTGAGTCCACGGAGTCCCCAGTGACTCGGACCGAGGAGCAGTTTATACGAAGGTGTTTTCCAAAGGGCCTCATCTGCTGCTGTGTTACAATCTGGCTCCATTCACCAGGATGACGATTGTACTGTGCTCTCCTCCGACCATAAGAAGTGACAGAATTGTGTGTAGTTACTTCTGTCCAAACTGTTGTCACAATGGCCAGTGTGTGGGTGTACCAGGCCTGCCACTGTCAGCTCCAGGCTGGTTACACTTCAACAATCTAAGGATGTGTACATTGATTGTGTGCAATCAATATTGTAATCTCTGCTTATGTTTGTTGTTTACTGTGAGAGGTATTTGAAATAATTATTTAATTATTGTGTGCATAATTTTATAGAGTATTGTTTTATGTTGTACTTTGTACCATAATGACAGCTGTATGTGGGAGAGGTGGGCATCCTTTTCTGTCCTTAGAAGGTTTGAATACAACACTCATTCCAAAACTTGTGTTTTTCATCACAGTCTTTCTTAGCTTCTCTTATCTTCTGTTCACAGTACTGCCCTCTGTAGGAACTTTTAGGAGTCGTATGAGTCAAGTGTCCATCACACAGAAGCTCATTGCACCTTTGACTTTCAAATTGGAAAATTTTGGAATATCATAGAAACAGGACACATCATGCACTCTCTGTGACGGCACCACATACCACTTTGACCTACTAGTAAATAAACCGGTGAACCGAAAACTTTATATTTTACTTTTCAATAGTTTTTTTTCAATTGCTGAAGCGGTCCAACCAGTGAATTGTAAGATGTATAACCGTTACTTAACACATGTACATGAAGCATAGACGGCCAACTGAATACGTATCTGGTATGTTAACGTAAAATATTAAGTTGATCAGATAACTAAAGCCTAAAAAAGAAGCTAACAAGTTGACTCTCGATCTCACTCCAAATCACTAAATCCATGAAGTTCTTCATCCTTGGTGTGGCTTCTGAACAACTCCGTCTGCTCCGGAAGTAGATGAAGCGCCGTTTCCGCCTGGCCTCGTGCAATTGCCAGTGTGACAATAACGAAGATGTGAAATTGTATACTTTAATAATTTCTTATATAAGTTGCATCTGAGTATAAGTCGCACCCCCGGCCAAACTATAAAAAAAAGTGTGAATGAAAGTGGAGAGTGTACATTGACATTGAACTGGGTTGGTCAGTGCTTTTTTTTGGCTGTAAAATGTATTCTCCCAGTTACCAGAGTATTTGTTTGGTATGACTATATGCTGTAATCTAAAGTACAGGCCGAAGTACAGCTGTAAAGTGTAGTCACCTGTGTGCTGTTAAAACCATGTCCACAAAGCACATGTATGTTCTCAAATATCTGAGTCAATACCAGCACTATGGTATTCTATTCATTTTGACCCAGGAGACTACTTGAAGTGTCACTTTGAACCCCCTTGTGGATCTTTCATGATAGGCAACACTCCCTTGGATGTGCCTTGGCTATAGGTCCTCACGGAGTATTTTATGGCCACAGTTCACACCTGGGCTCTGGCTTAGGACACTATATGGAGGATCTGTAGCAGATGTGACTGATGATGCACCACTCTGGTCCAAAGCACAGACTTTTATTTGTAAGTAGAAGCCATAATCTCCCAGACGAGATAGAAGAGATATTTACAGAAATAGTGGGGTCACACATCATACAGTGTAAACACAGATGGACTGTACAAGTTTAGACCAAATCTAATGTCCATTTGAAGTGAGTGGATCTTCCACATCAGATATGTGCTTTCTCAACATCACAGCACTTACACTGCTGAGTGGTGGGGTTGGAACATTGGACATGCTTTATTCAGAAACTTTTCACAATTTATTTAAACATCTCACATATACAAAATAGGTACAATAGTCTTTGTCATTTGAGAGAGAGTGCAGCCGATAAAACCATTTAGAATTAAACTTGTTGTGGGATTTGATGAAGAAAAGATTTGAGAACAAACAAATGGAAACACAACAACCTTCAAAACAAAACAAAAGTCAGAGAGTTTGGGTTGAGTTCCACCTGCTGAAGAGCACCCCCCCATCAGGAGGTGAACGCCAACAACACACCGTAATACAGTCCCAGAGTATTAGCACCAGAGATGTGAGCACCTCCCAGACTCTCCAAGCACTTTGCCCCACCAACACGCACCTCTCTGGCCACACTGGTGTCTACGGGCAAGGCTGAGGTAGTTAGAACCGCTCTCATGACTCCTCTTTTGAAGACACACAAAGACCACAGAATAATGCTTTCTTTTTATTACACTTTTATTTTTGTACAAAAGGATGACATGGCGTCCCAGAACAAGCTGTTTCCCTGCGTCTCTCGGTTGGGCTGTATTAGTTTGCATTGCACAGACGCTGCGCTCAGTCCCGTAAGTCCTCTCCGATGGGGGCTCTCTTAAGCAGGTGGAAGGGTCAGGTACAAAACAACAGACAGAAGGGGCATTGTGGTCTTTCTCTCTTTTGGTGTTGTTAATTTATTATGAGTCTATTTATTTGAAACAGACTGGGCCAATGTCCAGACCAAACTCTTGGTCAGCGCCACCAATGTCCAAAGGTGCAACGTCGAGGATGGGTAGGCGAGAGGGTTTGTTCGTTCTGTACTCGATCACTGTCTTGCTCCATTCATCAGTGTGTCTCTGCGGGGGAGAAGATGGCAAACATGAGTGATGCAAACACGTTTCAGTTCCACACATTTGAAAATGCTTTAAAATGAAGCAGGCAGAATTCTGTGAGTGGAACAAAACAACAGTGCTGCCCACTCCAAAGCCCACCAATGTTCCACAAGTCCATTCAATTTTCTTTCTCAAATTCATTTAATGCCTAATGCATTTCTGAAACCTTTTAAAGATTTAGCTGATGTGTCTTATTGTCATTAGTTACCAGCCTAACAATCTTTCACTTGTATTTTATTTTAGAAAGTCTATGGGGAAAATGAATGGGAAGTGTTGACCATTGAGCTCCATAGTGGAAACTTTTGTGAGTGTTTTGGGGGCAGACAATGAATTGAATTTACTGTTAATCATTTATTACATCAATATTACATGTGTGCCTTACACTATTATACTCAAGTGTGAACTTTGAGAAGATGTAGATGGGTTAAAAACATGAAAGGTGAGTGCTTCTTGTGTGGATGCAAGGGCTCTACTGGATTGTTAAGTGTGATGCCGCTTCTGGATCATCAGCTGAGTGAAAACAATGAACATGTTTACAATTTCCTCTTTTCTATAGACTGCACAAGGGACGTTGCAGTAGAGGCTAGGCTAGGCATTTAGTGAGATATACACACCTATACTGTGCAAGATTTTTATTACGTTTTTTTACATAATTGATACAATTTGTGGTTAAACACACACTATTGGAAGATAATTGTCGCTTGTTTAATGAATAAGGAATAAAAACAAAGCTAGAAATCAGCTGTTAAGTTGTCGGTTGGACCCAGAAGTGACATCATCATGTAACAATCCAATAGGGCCTAAATCTGATTAAATCAGGAGAGAGAAAATAACTTTGTGATTTGAAGGATTTGGTTTGACAATGACCCTCCTTTATAGCAATAATGCAATTCAAATGAAAATACTAACTAACTAAAGATTAGGGTAGTATCAAAGAATCGAAAATCAGATATTAACTGATAATAAAACTAGAACTGAAAGGAGATACTCATTTAAACAGGTATCAATACTAAAAAAGCCAAATTTAGAGGATAGAAATGAACCTTTCCTGAACAGCTTTACTATCTATTATTTAATGTGGACAATGATATTCTGTTGCATAAATAGTGTTTTGTTTTTTTTGTTTTTGTTTTTATCATTGTGGTATCGGAATGGGTTCCGAGCATTGAGTCTATTCCTTAGTACTGGAATTGAGTATGAAGTTTTAACATAACAACACCTGATGTGAAATCGGCTTAAAGGCAAAGTTACACAGGCTGTGCTCACACTTCCACTCAATAATAAGCTCTACTCAGAACTAAACCAGAACAGGACCAAGTCATGTCTACATCAGGACTTGTTTATTGGCTTCCTTCTGGGTGCAGATCTAGAGTAGAGGGGCAACCATTATACCAAGGGCTTTATCGCTTCTTGATATGAAGTAGTGTGCCCCCTGGTGCCCATTATGCAGCTACACATTTGAATTCCAGCAAATTTGTCTATTTATGTTAGTCTCTCTGTGTTTTTCTATGTGAATATCACTGGCCTCATAATACGGTTGTTAAAAGTATCAAAAGTCAGATACTGAAACTAGTATGAAAACTAGATACCCATTTGAGCAACTATCAATACTGAAAAAATCATATAACAATTACAAAATTTGACCTGTCCAGAACAGATCTTGAGCTGCATCAGGACTGGTATAAGACCATATAGTAGCCTAAAGAAAATGTTGAAAATGACTGTTGTCTATTGTCTATAAAGGATCATTGTGAAACTGAAATTGGTATTGAGTATTGAGCCTATTCCTTAGTATTGAAATTGAGTTTGAAATTTTAGTATTGTGAAGACACTTCCACAGCATAAGTGTCAAAGTAACTTTTTGGCCAAATTGCCTTATCTATTTGGCCAAAATAGTCTAATAACAAACCAAAGCAGTGGTCATTTGGACACTGTTTTTGCAATCAAGATTAAGCATAGAGAAAAACTGTTTTGCCAGGGAGTGAAGGAAGCTATTTTTGTTAAGCGAATACTTTGAACAGAAATGGAGGAATACGATTTAGTCTAAGCTGTTAACTGTTTACAGACGCATTCTCAGCCCCTGGAATAAGACCACAGCAAGCCAATAAAATGCCAGTCAGGTACTTAACATTGCAACAGGTAAGATAGCCAATACACAGTATAACAACCCATAATGGTGTTAGCTCGTAAACAAGTCTGTGTAATCCCTCAGTCACCCAGGTATGATCCATAGCAAAAGAAAAAATTCAATTCTGTCAACTTTGGATGTTTTGCCACTGCCTTATATCTATCTATCTGAAGGGAGGAGCTAACTACTCTGAAACTAACATACCTATCTGTTTACAGTTTCTGTTTGTTAGCTATGTCTATTGAACTGTGCCTGAGTCATATTTTGCATAATAGTTAAGGCCCCTAACACATACAGACAGCCCTCTTGGCTTGTGGATATCCAAAATAGGCCTACAATAGATCTAAGAGAGCTAAAAAAAAAAAGAACAACAGAGAACCAGAACCTATGAGAAAAGGTGTAACTATTCCATTCACAGCCGGTGTGTCTGAAAAGCTTCAGAGGATTTTCAGACAAAAAAAGTCCTGCTCTATTTTTCCAGTGAGCGTTATATTAACAAAACAGCCACTCCGTAAGAGAACCAACACCTTCACCAGAGCTGCTCAGGATCCCAGTCTGCCATACATCTCCATCTCAAAGCCACTAACCACTACTTTTGAAGGTAGTGAGGTACAGATCTTAGGCAAAGAAAATAAATAGTTTGAGAGGGAAGTTAAAGAGGCAATGTTTGTTAGGAAAGACAAGCCATCTTTGATTGCAAAAACAGTCTCCAGAGGACCACCACTGAAATCTTTTCTACTTCATCATTTGTTATGCTGACAGGCCAAATCACTTCTGCTTGTGTTTGAATGATTCTGAAGCAGTACTCACAGTGCAGCCATCCTCCAGCACAGAGTAGGTGAATCGGCTGTTGCCCTCAGCACGGAGCTCCACATCGTTGGAGCCCTGCAGCACCAGGGCCTTCCTCAGGCTGCCGCTGTCTCCATGCAGGTAAGCTACGCTGTTGCGGCAGTGGTACGTGATGTTCTGGCTGGCCTGGTTGGACAACAGCCTCATGAAGGCCAGTTGGGTGGCCATGCTCTGGGGGCTCAGGGTCTCATCATTGTAGGTGAACTGTGGAGCAGAGGGGACCATGTGGTGATTATGTGAAGCAATTGTCATAAGCAGTGGGTAGAGTAGACCAAACTTTTAGTCAAGTAAGAGTAATGAACTATGCAAAGTTTGTGTGTTAAACATGACACACAACTGCAGGGCTGTTTATAATGAGGAAAACAACATTAGAACACAGATGAAAAATGAAGTGTAATATTGGCCCTTTAACCTCATGTAGAACCACTTCTCTAATTTTCTAATGATAGATAAAATATATTAATATATTTAAAACCAGGTGAATTTTACTTAATTAAATAAGCTTAGGTTTTAAATTCAAATTCAGATATTTTACTCAAGCCCAGTAGTTGAAATTTGGAAACTCAATCCATGCATTTATTACATTTTTTTCTCTTATCCTTGTCTTATACAAATCTGACTTTTTACCATGTTATATAGGCTTTTTTTCTACATTGTGATGTCATTAATGGGTAAACCAGGAAATCTTCCTCCATGTTTTTGTGGTCCACATACCTTGACTAGAAGTAAGAAATAACAGTATTCTTGAGTAGGGGTTATGGTTACTCTTCCAACTGTGAGTAAGTCTAAGACAAAAGCTGAGTATGTGAGCATACCTCGGTGCCTCCGTTTATGGTCTCTCCGAACCACACATGCTTCTGAGGCTGGGTGCTGCGGTACCAGTTCTTGCGGGCGATGCTCTCTGGGTGGGCATGGATGCAGGTCTCGCGGGTGTCAAAGTTGCAGAAGACTCGGATGGCGTCGTTGATGCAGCCCTGGTTGGGGTCGATCCAGTAGAAGCCTACAGAGGGGTCAAATGTTAGGACCACAATGTAGGTCTGACAATCTGAACTCCTCAATCTTTGAACTTCCTCTGCCAGTTTTATTATAGCAATTCAAGTATATATGACCGATTAATGTATTTTTCTAAATTTGACTTGGTTTGGTGGGATAGTACATGTGGTAAATATTTATTATAGTTTTTTTTTTCTTTATCTCTATACTAACATATGAAAGTTCTCATTCAGTCTGCTTCCTCCCCTGTTCCTCTAAACCTCTGCCTGATGTGTATGGGGTGTACCACTGCTCCAGTCGGGGTGGCTGAGGTGGATGTCTCGGCAGGTGCGGGCAGGGTTCTTCCTGGAGCCCTCTGGGGTCAGCAGGTTGTCAATCTGGGTGTTTAGGGACTTGATGGTGGCGTCCACTTCGTAGTCCTTAGCCCTCAGAGCGGGCTGGTCAGCTCTGTATTCATCATATCCAGAGACATCATATCCACCACCAGCGGGGCCCGGGGGTCCAGGCAGACCAGGAGATCCAGGAGGGCCCTAGAGAGGGAGCAGAAGACAGTGTGAGGCCCACGGGTGACACAGACAATCTGTGGCTCTATCTGCTGCACTTACAGCAGGTCCAACGTATCCAGGAGGTCCACGAGCACCAGGAGCACCCACAGCACCAGCCTGTCCAGCTCTGCCGTCTTTACCAGAGGGACCATGAGGTCCAGAGGGGCCCTGCACACAGACACCGATGTTTAGATTTAAACTCAAGGATAACTCATGTACAGTTTTTTTTTTCTTAAAGGTAAGTACATGTACAGTTTATTCTAGATTAGGCTGTTCCACTTACTCTGGGACCAGCAGGTCCTGAGGGTCCAGCGGGTCCAGTGTCACCAGCGGGTCCCTTTATAAAACAAGAGAGATTAAATTAGCTGGCCCATACATGTTTGCTTCATGTATGAAACATAGCACTATGAACTTTAGAACCCTAGTCCTCCAAGAGACCACTCACAGAAGGTCCGGGCATGCCCTGAAGACCAGGATGTCCACGTAGACCCTTCATGCCTCTCTCTCCCTTGTCTCCGGCCACACCCTTCTCTCCTCTGACACCCGCAGGTCCCTAAAACACAGTTACACATGAGTATGTTCTGTGTAGAATTTTGGCCACATCCTGCTCCAGTCTCTGGGGTCACACTTACAGCAGCACCTCTGGCTCCAGCAGGCCCGACAGGTCCGGCAGGTCCAGCAGCACCCTGAGAAGATATAGTGTAAGTGGACAACATTGACCATGTCACAGACACATCTCAGCTCAAACCTACAGACTCTCCACGGTTTCCAGGGCGACCAGCAGCTCCAGTGGGTCCAGCGGGTCCAGGGGCTCCGGCCAGACCTGAGGGTCCAGGGGAACCGGGCTCACCACGATCTCCCTACACAGAGACACCACAGGCAGGTCAGAATGCAGCTACATGTGCCAATGACTTTTCTCATAAAACCAGCAGCACCTTGAATCCAGCGGCACCGGGGCGTCCAGGGGGTCCATCATTTCCAGGGTTACCCTATGGACACAATAACAGAGTTACACAAAGTCTATTGTAGGACAAAGTCCAGAGGTTAAGACAAGGCTCACGTCTCACCTCACGGCCAGCTTCTCCCTGAGGTCCAGTCATACCAGGAAGGCCGATGTTTCCAGGGGGTCCACGGGCTCCAGGGGGACCAGCAGGGCCTACTCTGCCAGGCTCACCCTAAGGGAGGCACACAGCAGTTTTAAAAGCTTATCGTCCAAATGCAACCATTCTGTTTCTTTTCTCATATAGCAGATATGACACATCTGAGGAGTCTTTAGATGTACTCACCAATCCTCCAGCAGCACCAGGGGAACCACGGTCTCCTCTAGCACCAGGCAGACCCACAAATCCCTGCAGTCCCAGAGGTCCAGAGGCTCCAGGAGCACCAGGAGAACCCTACAGCAATCAATGTGTTAGCCCACAGCTCCTACAACTACATTCAGTCACTGCTCCACTTACAGCAGGGCCAGGCTCTCCAGATGGTCCCTTCTCTCCAGATGGGCCTTGAGGACCGATCATACCAGGCTCTCCAGAGGGACCTGCAGGGCCGACATCACCACGAGCTCCACGAGGACCATCCTTTCCAGCGGGACCAGCTGGGCCAGGGGGGCCAACAATACCCTGCATGAAAGATGCATTTACCATTAAGTAGACCAATGAAAATATATGAAAATGACTATTGTAGAAGAGATACTCACAGCAGGGCCAGGAGCTCCCACTCGGCCAGCAGCGCCAGGGAATCCAGTCAGGCCCTATCAGCACAAGTTCACAATCAGAACCACAATGCAACTATCAAGAGGTGTGTAAAAATAAACTGGACTAATGATTCAAATTGTATTTGCTACTGTCAGTTTTGTCCTTCTATGGCAGAGAAATCACCACTATACTGCTATGGCAACTATGGCAACTATGGCTAGACAATATTAAAGGTCCTATGTTACACGAAACTAACTCTCGTGAGCTTTAAACCATGTTATAACTCTGTTTCCTCCTCAAAAACAGACCTGGAGCTGTGTTTTGTTTCATTCACACATTTGAGCTTGAACACTTTATTATTAGTCTGTCTACATCTCCAAAGCTCAAAATGTTGTGTTACACCTTGTGATGCTGTTTTTAGGCTAATGACTAAGAACACAGCGTAACACAGATGGAGTTGCGTTTTGTTTCATTTACACATGTTTAACACTATGTTTGTGATGAGGAAATGTTCAAACAGGTCAGAAAATCACATTATATGATAAAGGTTTATTGTGTAATAAAGTTTGCTTCTTAATCTAATTAAAAAACACACTATTTAGCATGACAGAAGAAGTGTTTCCCCAATCTCTCCTCTTCATCAGCCTGTCTGTGGATATCAGTGTATACTCACATTAGGGCCTGTCTCTCCACGAGCACCAGCGGGTCCAGGGGCACCAGCAGCGCCCTGCAGTGAGAACAGACAGGGTTAGAGCATCTGCATCAGCTCTGCTCTCACACATGAGGCCAGAACTGCCCAAGCCAACAGTTTTACAGTGTCTCAAAGGACTTGGTACATGTCAGACTCTTTCCTCGGGCATAAATATGTTCTGATGTCTTCATTATAACCAATAATTTAGGTTTAATGAACAATACTGTAAATGAACTAAATGTGTCCTCTTACACTTTTGCCTCGGTGAGACTTAACCTGCGGATAGAGGGCACACACAAGTTTTTCTCATTCTCACTATATTGACAGGACATGCCTCATGTGAAAGCTCTGCAGCTCAGTGAGTGAATTCGAGGTTGCACTAGCACTGATTAAGAAGGGTGCAGGTGCTTGGTTTAGATAGTGATGATCCAGATCAGAGTGAGTCCTGTTGGGTTTAAACCAACTGGATTTCAACAGTGAAACTGCCAACCCAAAAGAGAGACTCATGTGAGGCTCATTCTGTTAGCTGATTGGACAATCGTTTTAAGAACATCAAATAAAACATAATGGGATGTCATGGCCAATGTTTCTGTAATTAAGAATACATCAGCATTACAGTAAAAAAAACAGTAAAAGTCATATTTGATTTGAACATATATGGAATAGTTAATATTATTTAAATTCCAGTAATATAGGGGGAAAAAAAAATTCAATACAGTATTACATTTCCAGTGTTATCAATGTGATATTTTCATATTTTTATGACTAAGAAGGTTGAATTCTGTCAGCTCTACAGAGTTTTTTTTTTTTTTTTTTTTGAGTAAATATGTTTGGCGATTCATCCAAGAGTTTCTTCAGCTCTGAGGCAGCTCTGGTAAAAGACTTATATCTGTCTGAAGGAGGCGCTAACTACACTGAAACTAGCACAGTCAGGAGTATCTGTCAGCACTGGGGTCCACCTGGATGTCACAACTTACCACAAACAGCAGGATTACGGATTTTGTATTTTGGCTAGTAACACTTACACTCTCCGCTTTGACCACTTTTTTACTGACTGTAATTATACTGTCTCTGTCTGCGTATTTTCATAGTGAACATATATGAAAAATATAACAACTCCATAAAGACTCATTCAAAAGACTCATTCTGGCAGGTGAGACACTAATTGGCCTTAGAGACAAACTTCAGGGATAAGTGAGCAAAGATAGCACTATAGTAATGCATTAGAATCACATATATATATATATATATATATATATATATATATATATATATATATATATATATATATATATATATATATATATATATATATATATATATATATATATATATATATATATATATATATCCATTTTCTTCCGCTTATCCGGGGCCGGGTCGTGGGGGCAGCAGTCTAAGCAGGGACTCCCAGACTTCCCTCACCCCGGACACGTCCTCCAGCTCCTCCGGTGGGACCCCAAGGCGTTCCCAGGCCAGCCGAGAGACATAGTCCCTCCAGCGTGTCCTGGGTCTTCCCCGGGGCCTCCTCCCGGTGGGACATGCCCAGAACACCTCCCTAGGGAGGCGTCCAGGAGGCATCCTGAGCAGATGCCCGAGCCACCTCAACGCCACCTCTCAACGTGTAGGAGCAGCGGCTCTACTCCGAGCTCCTCCCGTGTGACCGAGCTCCTCACCCTATCCCTAAGGGTGCGCCCGGCCACTCTGCGGAGGAAGCCCATTTCAGCCGCTTGTATCCGCGATCTTGTCCTTTCGGTCATTACCCAAAGCTCATGACCATAGGTGAGGGTAGGAACGTAGATTGACCGGTAAATCGAGAGCTTCGCCTTCCGGCTCAGCTCCTTCTTTACCACAACGGATATATATATATATATATATATATATATATATATATATATATATATATATATATATATATATATATATATATATATATTGTAGTTATTAAAAGATGCTTTGCGTTCATTACATGGCTGCAGGATGAACTGCAATTAGCAAAATGTCAAGGCTGCAAACCAGAAAATATTGACCTTGTTATGATATTAAACCTCTACAAACATGTTCTGAAATACATCTGGGATTAGTTTAAGTAGATGAGATTTCAATTTTCATTCAAATGTGCTCTTGAATTGAAATTTGAAAATATAAATTGAACTCACAGCACCCTCAGATACTAGTCTTAAAGGCCCTGCACCTGATTTTTTTTTTTCCATGTATTTGAGCAAATTTTGACTGCGCCAGCACAGATATATTGTATAAACAGCTCTTGAGGTCAAAATCAGCTTTGTGCTTTAAGTTTAAGCATTTTAAGGTCCGAGAATAAGGACATGTGCGATTACCATACTAGTTGTTGTAAGCTTTACCATGATGGTAAAACTCCACACTGGTTTCTGAAAGATGTGAAAAGAGCTTATAAACTTATTGCAGTGAACAATCAGCATGGTCGGAATGTATAAGGTAAGTGAGGAATAACTAAGGACCAAACCTTTCTTTTTTTCATATTTTTAAGATAGTCATAATCAGAAAAAGTGCCTTTAAAATAGCACTGTGGTTACTGAAGTTATGTTAAAATAAAATCACATAAACTCAGAGGAACTTTCACATGCTGCGGTTTACTTACAGGAGGTCCAGATTGTCCGGCAGGTCCGGCAGGTCCGGAGGGTCCTGACTCTCCCTTTCCTCCAGCGGGTCCCTTCTCTCCACGGGCTCCAGGCTGACCATCTGCTCCCTGTGTGGCGAAAGGGTTAGTGGGGCCTGAGGGTTGTGGTAAAGTAGGTGTGATGTTGACATGATCGAGACTGGACTTACAGGGGGTCCAGCAAAACCAGGTGCTCCGGCTGGTCCCACCTCTCCTCGCTCTCCCTATGTCAGAGGCACAAGTTAATATGGTATTTAACTTCAAATGCCGCATTTCTCCCATAGAGACATAAGGATCACCCCTTAATGTAGCACCCACACATCAACATATATATATATATATATATATATATATATATATATATATATATATATATATATATATATATATATATATATATATATATATATATAATAATGGCCATTTTTACACAAAATTCCTTATTTTATATAAAAACATCACATTATGAAAAACTTGTACATTAGATTTTAAGTAAACTCCAGAAGACATTTCAAAGTAATATCTCTACAGTTAAGACGCTGTTCTGTTCACCTGCAGCGTCTTGCCTTTCCCTGAATCACACAGGCCAATCATCTCTCTATAGTATTAAAATGACAAAACAAATGTTCATAGAACATTATACACACTTTGTCACTTGTTGTCTTCTTAGAGCAATATCTATCAGAGATGATCAGAGAGGAACCTTTTGTGGATTACATCAAGATTAAGAGCCATGCACATATCCTTTGTTACATAAGTGTAGTGTAATGAGAAGGAAGCTTATCATTGTAAGTGGATGATAGATATATGATCTAGGACAAGAAGAACCAGGAAAAGACGTAAGAGGGTCGGTGCTTACAGAGGATCCGCGGGGTCCAGCGGGTCCAGCAGGTCCAAAAGATCCTGCTTCTCCCTGAAGAAAACACAGAGCCATGATCAGTCACTCCTCCAGAGACTTGAGTCGTACTACACCTGCACACAACCTTCTATATCAGAACGCTCCATTGATACTTTGACGCTGATGTCATCAACATTCTCTGGGGGTGTGATGCTAACTGTAAGCACTGCACTGTCAGAAGCTCCATTAGAATTTAATCTGATCTTTACAATCTGACCAGACACAACCTCCTTTTTTGTGCTGTTAAACAAGTCTCTCAAACTTAAAATTATAGCCACAAGCTAGCTAGCTTACGCCACATACATGGATGACATCTAAAATCTCTTCAGGCATGTTTTAGTCACCTTTCTGTTGAAAATCAAACACCTAAACAAATTCTTTTATTTTTATTTTATTTTTTTTTTGTAATTAATTATTTCTCATTATTCTTTACTAACCTTATCACCATTGGCTCCGGTAGGTCCAGGGGGTCCAGCTGGTCCAGGCAGACCCTAAACAAGCCCATAAGAAGACAGTGTGAGACCAGTGTCCATCCCAATCATATACTGAAGTGAATATACAAATGTGTTTTAGAAATGAAAATAACATACGCGAGCTCCGTCTCTGCCGGCGTTTCCATCGGGTCCTCTGTGGCCAGCCTCTCCCTGAAACACGCGCAGATCAGACTTGTCACATGCGCACACACACGCCACAGTATGGATGAAGCATAGACTACCTTCTCTCCTTTGCCGCCAGGTGCACCAGCTGCTCCTCGTTCTCCGGGCATGCCGCTGGGGCCCTGGTGCCCGGGGGCTCCGACAGCTCCGGTGAGGCCAGGCTCTCCCTGAGGACAGCTGCAGCATTAGACACTGACACAAACTCAATCAGGAGGTAAGGTAAACTGTTCTTTACCTTAGCACCATCAGAACCAGGGGCTCCGGCAGGTCCACGGGGTCCAATAGCCCCCTGAGCTCCAACAGAACCAGCAGCTCCAGGGTTTCCTCGCTCTCCCTACACCACAAATTCATTGTTAGAGCCTTTTGTGCACCACAGTGAAGTGAAATCATGTCCAGAGACACTTACCTTACCACCAGCAGGTCCTGAGGCTCCCTGCTCTCCTGGGATTCCCTACAACAAACAGTCTTGGTCAGAAACTCAAATTTATATTTTAAAAATGAATAATATCATGTGCTATATTTACTCTGTCTCCGGGTTTGCCAGCCTCTCCAGCTGACCCTGCAGGTCCGGGCAGACCCTGTATAAGTAGATGAACATCTTCAGGACAGACACTGGCACTTATCTGCATTTATCTACTGAAAGAATCTCCATAGAAAGTATATTGCTGAAGTTAGTAGTTTACAGGAAGTCAGGCTTGTTACCTGGAAGCCGGGAGCTCCTGAGGGTCCTTGCTCTCCCTTCTCACCTGGTCCACCCTAGAGCACAGAACATGTCACACAGTGCACATATGTGTGGGAGCATACTGCACAATGGGAAGGTTCTGGGGGCTTACTGCAGGGCCCATGGGGCCAGAGGCTCCGTTGTTTCCATCAGGTCCAGGGGGGCCCTGTATAGGAGCACATTTAGCACTCAGGCTTTAAAAACAGACAGTGTGAGGAGTGGTGTAAGGAGCAAGGTGAGGAGTGGTGTGACGGTCAGTGTGAGGAGCACTGTGAGGAGCAGTGTGGGTCAGGTCTTACCCTCAGGCCAGTGGGGCCGGTGGATCCCTTGTCTCCAGGTTTCCCAGGCTCTCCCTGTGGGTTACACACAGTTAACATGCAGCCCCATTCACTTTCACAGGATGAACACTGTTACGTACAGAAGGTCCCTTAGGTCCGGGGAAGCCAATGTTTCCGGGCTGTCCTCTGGGTCCAGTGGGTCCAGGAGGACCAGAGCGGCCATCTTGTCCTGCAGGACCCTGGACAAGGACATGGTGATTAGACATGACTTGTGACTGTGGTGTAGTACACTGCACATGACACTCACAGAGGGGCCCTCCTTGCCAGGGGGTCCAGAGCTACCGGGGCTTCCTGGAAGTCCCTGGGCACACAAAGCACAAAGATGATCACTCTGCAGTTTTGGATCTTCATGTGTCTCCAAATCAGCTTTGTAGGACTCACCCTGAGACCAGCGGGACCAGGCTCTCCAGCACGACCAGCATCTCCGGGGGGTCCACGGGGGCCAGCAGATCCAGTGGCTCCACGGGCCCCAGGCATGCCCTGCAGATTACACATAGTGGTAAAGAGAACCATGGAGTATGAATGGCACAGGAGGGAGACATGTACTTACAATGGGTCCACCTCTTCCGTCAGCACCAGGCAGACCGCGACCACCGGGAGCGCCCTGCAAACCCACACACATTTTAGCACAGAGGACATGGAAACAAGAATGTACCTTGGTGTGACAAAAGTCTACTTACTCTGGCTCCACGAAGACCGGCGGGACCAGTAGCTCCAAGCTCACCAGTGGGTCCTCTCTTTCCCTCCTCTCCCTGCGATCCAGGGGGTCCCTGAGGTCCAGAGTTTCCCTGCAGGTGGACATTGAACAGATGAATATGTCCTCCTCAACAACAGTGCATCAGAATACATCAGACCATGAGACTTACAGGCTCCCCTTTGGGACCGGAGTCTCCCTTCACGCCTTGGATTCCAGGGTCTCCCTAAAACACAGTCACTTTTAGAACACAGAACATGTGTGCAGCTAGTAAAAGTATATAAAACCTGAGATACGCACAGGCAGTCCTCTGGGGCCAGCGGGGCCCTGAGCTCCCTGGGGTCCGGGACCTCCTCTTGGTCCAGGGAAACCAGGAGCTCCAGCCACACCTGCGGGTCCCTAAAGGACACATGGAAGATCAAATAAGTAATCACATTTATAACTATGCCTAATATCTGTCTGTACTGTATAAAAATAATGAGAATAAAAGTATGTACTAAACAGTAACATGTCTAATAAAAGCCTCTAATGGAGGAACTCTAAGAATGCTAATAATAAGTATTTGGCTCATACTCACAGCAGCTCCTTTTGCTCCGTTCAGGCCATTAGCACCAGGGTTTCCCTACAGAGAGAGAAAGAATATCAATATATATAAGGACAAAAATGTACACGAGCACTACATAGTCAGCTGTATGTGATAACTGAGGGAAGTAAGACTCACAGGAGGGCCGACGGGGCCAACAGCGCCGTTGGGACCAGGCTCTCCTCTAGCTCCCTGAGGTCCAGATGGGCCAGTAGCTCCAGCACCTCCGATCTCTCCCTGTGGGGTTCATGACTGACATTAGGTCACACTACCACACAGAAAGGATCCAAAAGCAATCAAAGACAGGAAGTGAGGTCACATTTACCTTAGGACCGGGACCACCGGGAAACCCAGGGGGTCCAGCAGCACCAACAGGGCCCTGTGGAGAGAGCAGACTTCTGAGGTCAGAACAGCGTCATAACAAGGGCAAAAGTCAAACAGGGAAGGGGATCATTAGAACTTTTCATTCACAAAACTTCTCTGCATAACATAAAATTGAGCATTGGTTTATAATTTGAATCAAAGTATGTGATTATAGTTTATGACATGTTTTCCTGTAAACAGTCCCAGAACACCAGGATTGTTCCCCCCAGATCCCTTTAGAGCATGAGGGTTCTTACAGCTGGGCCAGCGGGTCCAACGTTACCATCAGCACCACGAGCGCCAGCGGGTCCCGCGGGGCCAGCACGACCTCTCTCTCCAGGCAGACCTCGGGGGCCCTGAACAAAAGTACATTATCATTAAACCCCACCACCACCTCATGTGTCAGTACAGATCCAGAATGGTCCGTGAACTTACAGCCAGGCCGGGACTACCAGGTGCTCCTGCAGATCCAGTCTCTCCCTGCACACACACAGGGGTCAGATAGATGTCACACACCCAGAACACGACTCACCACTGGCCTTGAGACCTCACCTTAGCTCCAGCAGCACCAGGCTCTCCTTTACGCCCGTCCAAACCATTGTAGCCCTGAGAGACAAGAGACATGAGACACAACATTCTGCAAAAAATGATAAGACCTTTGACAGGGTGGTCCATAGACAGGGAAAATGGGACATGACTATCTGGATTCTTCTATCTGGATTTTTTTTTTCTTGATTTATACAATTATATTTTATAATGCTTCAGTCGTGCGCTAAAATGTGACTGGGAAGTGTCTTGAAATGAAATATTCACTACTCACTTTTTGGTCTCTACATGTTCCATAATACTGCCTTAAACCTATCTATCTGCTGACAAGCAGATGATGAAATCAGGTACAGGTCAGATCTGTGGAGAGGCAATTAGACTCACAGTCTGAATGTATACTTTCTCTAATCTCCAAAAACACCAAAATTCAAGATGAATTCAAGATATGAATCAGTCGGTGGAACATTCCAGGTAAACAATACTGTCTCCATGGAAACGAGCGGGTGGCAAACCCTCCATAGGAAAAGCACCATAGTGCAGCTTTAAGTTAACATGATAATAAAGCACATTTATAAGTTTTAAACATTACTATATTACTTTTGTGCACTCAAATTTGATGAAAACTCAAAAGTAATTGAAAAGTTAAAGCTATAAACAGATCATCTGTAGCTTTAAGACACTAGCAGGTGGCATAATTTACAGACGACGGGTATGGGTACACACTCCACAGTATTTATCTGTAGTTTTGCAGTTGCTTCAAACCACAATAAGGGGGCGCATTTTATTAAACTCAACTGTACTTCGGTCTAAAATGCCATGGTATTTGTTTTTTTGTTTTTTTATGAAATGGTTAAATAAAAACTTTATGCTGAAGGTGTCTATTGGTCAGCAACAAATAAAAGAAAGCGCAAATGACATTACAAATCAGAAAAAAAGATTAAATCAAAATTGACTATATATCACAAACATTAAGTTAAATTGGAAAACATTGGCTGGAGAGTGTGTAGAGTGTGTAGAGTGTGTGTAGAGCTGTTTGAAATCACCCTTATTCTACCATCACAACAGTTTTCAACTGTAGTTTTATATGTTATTGAAATATGTGTTAGCACTTACTCTGTGTCCTTTCATTCCGGGGAGTCCAGGGGTTCCAGGGAATCCACGAGCGCCCTACATGTCCCATACACACACACGTTAGTCAAACACACACACAGTTTATAAACAGGTTTATGGAGATGGGTCTGACCTGAGCACCCGGGGTTCCTCTGTCTCCAGGCTTTCCGGGTCTGCCATTGTTACCCTAAGGAGTAACATAATGGAGTTAGAGATCTAGAAAAAAAAAGCTAAAATAAATAAACTAAAACATAAAATCAAAAGGAGGAGTACTATACTCTGCGTCCAAAAAGTTCAGACCTCACATTTATGCATTCACTTCAACATATATAAAATAAAAAAAAAAATCATTTTTTTTTTAAACCAAATTTAAGTCACATTTGGATAGATTTTTTTCAAGTATAGTAAAATTTTATATTTAAAGTGAGAAAATGTTACGGCTGTGCTTGCTAAAACTGAAACTTCTTGGCATAATTTGTGCATAATTTTCTTCAAAATGTCTCTAGCTGTTATCACTACTAGATACTAGTCGAAATTATTAAAAGATCACAAAAAACTATCTGATCTCTACACTCCAGGAACAGTTTGTCAATTTCATGAACAATATGAGAAAAACAAATATAAGAAATTGTATATTTGAAAAAATAGAGTGACATAATAACAGCAGATGACACATACATCTTCACCAGATTTGCCAGGGGGTCCAGGGGGTCCTCGGGGGCCAACAGGTCCCTGCACAGAGACAATGAGCACATGTCATGTATGTATTTGACACCAGTAAAAGACAGGGTTCAAATGAGTTTAGAATGAAGAAAACAACTGTATAGTATCTCTCTATACAAAATAATAAAATCTATTAACAAATCATAAGGTCTTACAAATCTGGAGTGTAAGGGAAAGATGAATGCTGCATGTATAAAACAGTCTAAAAAGATGAATGCTGCATGTATAAAATAGTCTAAAAGGATAAATGCTACATGTATAAAATAGTCTAAATTAACTAACTACCTGTTTACTATATTTTCAAGAAGGTTTGGATGAAAGCTTTGCTATGACAGAAATAAAAACAGTTGCAATAACAGACAGTCCGACATATATGAAGTATATGAAAGTTGATCTTACAGCTTGACCAGGTTCTCCAGGCTCACCAGGGTGTCCGGTGTGTCCTTGAGGTCCCTATAGGCAGAATAAATACAAAATATGATTGCAGACCTGATACATACCAGGGCCGGTTTGTTAGGCGTGAATGTGGGGCACTTACAGGGGGTCCAGGGGGGCCAGGGGGTCCTCGGGAGCCCATCATGCCCTGCAGATAAAGAAAACATCAAACGATAATATGGAGACTGGGTGAGAGGGGGATGGAGGAGGAGGAGTTACATGTGTTTTATTTTGTATTATAATATTTGTTATGTCGTAATTCTACTTTTTGTATATTTTATTAAATGTACTGATCAAATCTAAATATAATGGAACAGTCATTATTTAGCTATAGTTCTATTTAGTTATAAAGAGCCATAAGCACATGTCCACAGAGATTTACCCTCAACACAGCGGGCAGCCAAAATAACACAATATGTGAATATTTTTAAGTAAATGTGCTAAAAATGCTTTTAGATATATTTGTTGATGTTAAACTATGAGACAATTGGAAAACGACTGTAAAACAAAATACCTAGCTTTACCCTTATTTGAACCAGCAAATACATGTTGGTATACATACACATATACATGTAAATTTATTTTCATTGCAATTTGTTATCAGCTCTTTTTGCATTTTAACCAAATGCTCAAGAGTACATGTGTACATATGTTCAACATTAACACTATTATACCTGTACATTATTCCTTCAAATCAAATCTAAATGCACTGCAAAATAAATACAATAACTGTGTTCCCTTCTGGTATAAATAAAAGTACACACAATAAATACTGAGCCCTAATGAATATAGTTGATAAAGTAAGTATAATAACAGGCCTACCATTAGCGTGGTCAAACGTGTGTGTGAGCGTTCCTGAGGAGTATGCACGTACCATGGGTCCAGGGCCAGGGTCAGGAGCCTTCGCACCATCATACTGAGCAGCAAAGTTCTGCACAGGAAACACAGCACTTTTAGAAGATGCATACAACATTGCAGATCTCAAACTGTGTCTAATGTCATTTCACTGTGTTGGTCTTATTCTGGGATCTTCTACTGCCTTTACATTAGGAGCAAGTGAAGACAGGGACATTCTGGATAGCAACCAGCGGGTGACGTTATAATGACCATAGATTATTAGAGCTGACACAAAATGCATGGTTTGACTATAAAATATGAATAAGTACAGGAAGGCAAGGCAAATCAGATGCCTCGTCTGGGGTTATTTTGGTCATGCTGAAAGAGTGCCATCTGACTTTCAGGTAGCACAAAAAGCAAAAATGAACTAAAATATGTTTATAACAGATGTGAGAGGAAATAGGTCGCACATGTGCTTTAAGGGGGCAACAGGGAGAGGTCAAAAGGTCACAAAGTAATGGGTCAGCTTTAATGAGGCAGAAATGGTTTCACAACATGTCCACCATTTGGCTGTGGTCCAAGCAAAGTAAAAAACGTCCTATCACATTCACCTAGGTCTCAGCGGCTATGTTTACGCACGCACCCAAAATCTGATTGGTATCTGATTTCAGGAGTTTTCAGATGATTGTAGAGTTACATTCGAAATTAGTAATCTGATTTCTATCTGACTGTTCACATCGGTGCAGGTTTTAATAATTATACAAAAAAGGGCAAACTAATGTCTGAAAGAAACTAATGTCTAAGACTGAAAGTAAACTTAAAATTCATTGGAACTTTCTTTTCCAAATGCTACAGTTACTCTAAAAATCCACTGATTAACTGTCACGTGTCACCAAGTGTTTTTTTTTTGTTTTGTTTTTTTTTAGATTTTTCTTATACACAAACCCAAAATCAGATCTAATTATCGGGTTATCTGATTACTGAAATCATCCGATTTTGACTGGCTTTGTAAACGTAGCCACAGTCTCTAACACACCAAAACACATAGCAACTTACTCCGCCTCCAAGTCCAGGGGGTCCAGGGGGGCCTGGGGGTCCGGGCAGGCCAGGCTTTCCATCTTTTCCATCAGGGCCACGGGGACCCTACACAAAGCAAAATTGTGATTTTTAGTAAACATTAATAAACAATACCTTGCTTTTTCTTCTGTACTTGTTCTAGTTTGCATGAGTTTATCACAAAAAGATGTTGAATGATGATGAATATTTTTGTTATGAATAAACTGCATCCTCACATTCATTCAATGATGAATAAACTCCAAAAAAAAAAAGAAAACTCTCTCTGTGACTGCGCTTTCAGCCCTGATGTAAACAAAGAGGCGTGGCTTGTGAGGTTATTAGGTCATGTGACATTAATATTAAGTCATGTGACATAAACATCCCTGGAGTGTGCATCTATAATAATCACATGTGCTGTTACAAGTCATATACAGTACAATAATATTAAGAAGAGAGCAAACGTACCCGGTCACCTCGAGGTCCTTTCTCTCCTCTGAGTCCCTGTACAAACACATTGAGTCAATACGCAGCAGGTGAATGGGACATGTATGTAGTTACACAATTAATATGAACAGGTCATAAGCAGTCATATGGATCTATAGGTTATCACAATATTCTGAAGTATTTATTTAGAAACAACAATGAGTACAAATGTGTTTGACAAGTCACAGCAGACAGCACTTCACCAGGACACTCCAGACTGTAAACCCCAGTGACATCTTGTGATATAGGGCCAGGATTTCCCTTAAAATCCCCTTAAATATGGGTCAATACTGTGTCAATATTACAAACTGTTTCTATTATATTTAAACAATAGTACTGCTAACTAAGTATGTGAATTATCATCTCTAAAAAAAACATTTCTTGTGTGTTCTGATGGGCCAGTCCCCATACAGGAGCATCCCCAGAGCAATAGGCCCAGACCAGGGACAGCCCTCTCCGAAGTCTACTCAAAGGGCCCTTTGTGCTGGGACCCTGGGTATCCCTGCCCCGTGGATTCGGTTACAATCACAGCAGCTTCAGCCAATCGCACCCTCACCTGCTTCTAGACAGGACATGCTACTGCTACCCCGTACCATCCTCAGGTCTTCCCCGGATCCTGCCCACACTCAGAGCATGATATCTGGGCTGAGAGCGAGGACAGAGCCTGCTGCTGCAGAGGAGGAGGTGGATGTGTCTAACCCTAGGTATGTGCTGTTTCCGTGTGTGTGTGTCTGTATGTGTACTAACCGAGGCTGGGGTCCGGAGAAGGACATAAGGAGGCGAGGAGGAGAGGTGAGGAGATGAGGAGACAAAAGAGGGAACAAGGAAACAAAAGAAGACACTTTTTAGAACAGTAACAGACAACATCACAAGAATATCTCCAACTACTGCCCAACTCATACTGTTTACTACACTGCACACTGCAGTCCTGTCTACTCCCCTGCACACTGCAGTGCCCTTGTACTTGTACTACAGGTGAAAGTATGTGGAGGTTTTATTCAGGGACATCAGGGTCTGATGTTACTGTGAACATCCACTCTGCAGACAGCAGTGGCTGACTAATGAGTGAAAGTGCAGCTGGAGGGCATCCGGAGCCTCTGGAGTGTGTCGGTGCATTCCAGGCTGAGGCTGGTGGAGCTACAGGCCGGTGCACGCCCGGGCTGCGGGGCAAGGCCACGGGTACGCGCTCCACACCGGGGCCAAGTGCGCGTGCCGAGGTAACGCGCGCGGTGTTATTGTCTCTCACGTGATAAAAGTCCTGTTCAGAGCAGAGTGTGTCAAAAACACCGCCTTAAAATCACTGAGAATGAGAGTAAAGCTGTGCGCTAGGGATGGATGCTCGGGGAATGGTTTGGTATTTAAAATGATAACATTCATTTATCACCGAATCAAATATGATCCATTTTAACATGAATTTGTTTAAATAACTACTCATTTAACCTAATGAAAATGGACTTTTCCAACTCCAAGTTAAAGTACAAGGCATTCTAAAATATGTCTGCACTGATGGAAAAGTGTCAAAGGCCTCAGTGAGAGTCACGTGCACAGGTCAGACTGTCCCAGTGTCAGGGTTGGGGACCCTGACCCTGGGACTCGGACCAGACCAGAGGACCTCCTCAAGTCTCAGGACTGGACCAATGTGAGACCTCCACGTGACCCCTGCCACGTCGTGAGCAAAGTCAGCCACGAGAGGGCGCGCTTGGACAGTCAACGTCATGAGAAACAGATGTGATCCATCACATTGAAACGTGTCTGGCGTCTATGATCATTGAGAAGGATTTAAGGCAATAATTAGAATGTTATCAACGTGGTGATTTTAAATTGAATAAAGTTACAGCAATATCGGAAATCCATATTCCTATATTTAAAACTATTATTAGCTCATACTAAATAAGTGACACGTTTTTGTAGTCTGATTCAGAGGATACAGTGTCTTCCTGTGAATGCCCACTGATGCCAACCTTTTCTCCCCCACAGACGGCCGCCAGGGGGCGCCCTATAAGTTTCCAGTCCAACTCTCCATCTGGATGGAACAATGCGTCCAACGCCCCAAACTTTTCCATCTAAGGCACCACAAACCCTCAGCCCTGAGCTTGTCTAATGAAACTGCTCCTGCCCCTGAGACTAAAAGTGCTCACTGCCTCCACAAATACCTGCTCCTAACTCTGCTCATAACTCTGCACTTTTCTACAGGTAAACCTGATATGATCCACCAGATGCACAAAAACAGAGGATCCTCTGGAGATAGTCCGCTGGAGAGAACTAGGCCGTGTCCCAGACTCCTCTGGCTGAAGTAGTCCAAAACAAATGCAGAGCATCCCCTGAAGCAGCAAACATCCCAAAAGACTTACACTGACATGTCGCTAGATATGAAGTTACTGCGAGCAGCAACAGAATCCGGGTATCCACAAAGCTGAGCATGTCTAAGCAGACATGCAGACTCCTTGTGCCGCTGAGCCCTGGTCGTGAGCGCACTTAAGCAGTCATACAGGGAGGACTGAGTAACTCCAAACTGAGCGGAAAGCTGCTGCCGTGATGCTGAGAGCCACAGGACGCTGAGGCCTCTTTATACGGCAGGAGGGACTCTGCTCCTGCCGTCACTCAGCGCCCCTTCCACCAATCAGAGGCCTGGAACTGCGCTCATCCGCGCTCTGCGCCTGCTCCAGTGCGCCTCCTCCGGTCGCTGCGCTCCGCCAGGATGATGACGAACACAAGCGTCTAATTAGATCCATTCTTTTTGAGGACGTGGACAGAGACGGCTTTAAAAAGAGACACCACTAGTTTTTTTTCTTCTTCTTCTTCTTCTTCTTCTTCTTCTTCTTCTTCTTCTTCTTCTTCTTCTTCTTCTTCTTCTTCTTCTTCTTCTTCTTCTTCTTCTTCTTCTTCTTCTTCTTCTTCTTCTTCTTCTTCTTCTTCTTCTTCTTCTTCTTCCTCTCTGCTGTGAGAATGCGGCAGGGCCAGCATAGGCAGGCACAGACAGGAGCAGCACGGGCCTTCTGTCCTTATAGAGTTTAATGGTGATAATCCCTCTGGATGTAGAATCATTTTTATGGGTTTATCCGTGGGGTTTCACCCGCTGAGGAGCATAAATATCCATCTACTTCCCCCTGTGAAATCTGCGTTTCTTTAGTTGTCCTAGATTTTGGTCGAACAAGAGAGACGCATTTTATTTCCTTGAAAATACATAAACACATGTTTTGGGTAAACGTGTGAACGCTTAACAGTCTCAGTGCTCGCTCACATTTTAATTTGCAGCGTGGAATGCGCGCGCACGGCCCAGGTGTGGAGGAGACTTCACTCTCACCTGCCGCAGGACCAGGCATGTCCCGCACCAGCGCCTCTCCTTGTCCCACCATACACACACGCACAAACACACACGCGTGTGAGTGTTAAAGCCTTTCAGCAGACTGCTTTGGGTGTTTGTAGGTTAAACTGCCTCATAATGGGTACACACACCTCCACGTGCGCGCTCTCCGTGTGATGCGCGCTTAGAGCCGGGAGGTGTTCGGGAGATGGCACACATCCACCGGCTGCTTCTTTGGAGGAGGAGGAGCGAGGAAGAGCCACAAAGCTCCACATCAGCAGCTCCAAGTTCACGGCAGACTGGAGGAGAACTGTGACGGGAAAAATGTACTTTACTGTGACGGGAAAAATGTACTTTACTGTGACGGGAAAAATGTACTTTACTGTGACGGGAAAAATGTACTTTTCTGTGGCAGTATGTCTCTGAATCTTACCACTATAATGTACTCTCCACCACCACTGGCACCATGGACCCAAATATGAGCAAACTCACACAACCTCCTCACAGAGGGGAGACAGAATAAGCACTGTGCCACAGTAACACAGGGAGAACATGCACACTCCACTCAGATCAGGAGTCTAACCCACAACCTCCGGGTGAGAGGGAGGACAGGATAACCACTGTGCCACAGTAACACAGGGAGAACATGTACATTATAACTCATCCACCATTTTGTTTGCTCTTGCCTGTCTCACATGCCTCTGATTGGCTGGTCTAAATGTGCTGCACTGTGATTGGCTCGTATCATATTTCTAATGTGAAGTGGGAGACATTGGTGAGACTCTACACAAACTGAAATGAACTTAAATTCCACAGACTAACTCTCCCTCTGACAAACTGAAATCGAAGGTCGAGTGATGTAGATGCAGAGGAGGAGCAGATGCAGGGCTGCTCCTCTGCATCGTGAGTGATAACAGGATGCAGAGGAGGAGGAGCAGATGCAGTTTGATCCTCTGTACTGTGTGTTATTACAGGGTGCAGAGGAGTTCAGATGGGTGCAGAGGAGGAGCAGATGCAGTTTGATCCTCTGTACTGTGTGTTATTACAGGGTGCAGAGGAGGAGCAGATGCAGTTTGATCCTCTGTACTGTGTGTTATTACAGGATGCAGAGGAGGAGCAGATGCAGTTTGATCCTCTGTACTGTGTGTTATTACAGGGTGCAGAGGAGGAGCAGATGCATTTTGATCCTCTGTACTGTGTGTTATTACAGGGTGCAGAGGAGTTCAGATGCAGTTTGATCCTCTGTACTGTGTGTTATTACAGGGTGCAGAGGAGGGGCAGATGCAGTTTGATCCTCTGTACTGTGTGTTAGTACAGGGTGCAGAGGAGGGGCAGATGCAGTTTGATCCTCTGTACTGTGTGTTATTACAGGGTGCAGAGGAGGAGCAGATGCAGTTTGATCCTCTGTACTGTGTGTTATTACAGGGTGCAGAGGAGGGGCAGATGCAGTTTGATCCTCTGTACTGTGTGTTATTACAGGGTGCAGAGGAGGGGCAGATGCAGTTTGATCCTCTGTACTGTGTGTTATTACAGGGTGCAGAGGAGGGGCAGATGCAGTTTGATCCTCTGTACTGTGTGTTATTACAGGGTGCAGAGGAGGGGCAGATGCAGTTTGATCCTCTGTACTGTGTGTTATTACAGGATGCAGAGGAGTTCAGATGCACTTTGATCCTCTGTACTGTGTGTTATTACAGGGTGCAGAGGAGGGGCAGATGCAGTTTGATCCTCTGTACTGTGTGTTATTACAGGGTGCAGAGGAGGGGCAGATGCAGTTTGATCCTCTGTACTGTGTGTTATTACAGGGTGCAGAGGAGGGGCAGATGCAGTTTGATCCTCTGTACTGTGTGTTATTACAGGGTGCAGAGGAGGGGCAGATGCAGTTTGATCCTCTGTACTGTGTGTTATTACAGGGTGCAGAGGAGTTCAGATGCACTTTGATCCTCTGTACTGTGTGTTATTACAGGGTGCAGAGGAGTTCAGATGCAGTTTGATCCTCTGTACTGTGTGTTATTACAGGGTGCAGAGGAGGGGCAGATGCAGTTTGATCCTCTGTACTGTGTGTTATTACAGGTTGCAGAGGAGTTCAGATGCAGTTTGATCCTCTGTACTGTGTGTTATTACAGGGTGCAGAGGAGGACTGTTACTGTGTGTGATTACAGGGTGCAGAGGAAAGCTGGTGCTCTTGAGGTTTCATAATGACATGTGCCTCAGTCTCAGTCATTGAAGAGACACAGCCCAGTGCACTCACAGACCTGCTCCAGAGTGGACCAAACTGGGCCAAACACGACCTGACCAGACCAGACTAGATAGGCTAGAGAGAGACGGCCTTTAACTGAATTACAATAAAAGAGTTCTTTAAACAGTATCTTTAAAGACACATTGTGCTTGTGTTTGCTGTACAGTTATAATCTATGACACCCGTGGATCATTATGTTATAATATGGACATTTAAAATACAATATTGATCTAAAAAAAAATAAATAAATAAAAGAAACAAGGCGGCTGACTTCCGTGTTAGAAAACTACGTCCCCAACAGGAGCTGATGTGGCCATAAACGTCATCGCAACAAAAAGCTGAGGCCCCTCTGGTGGATACCAGCAGAGCACACTGGCATTTGTACCAAAATTACAGTGTGATGCTGCCAAATCCTATGTGTATCACCAATTAAGAAAATACAATTTTAGAACAAAGTGAGTAGATAGCAGTGGGCATGTGCTGATGGCACAAAAATGAATAATTAAAGATTGCTCAAACATGCACAAATCACTCCAAAAACAACTTTAATGGGTAAATGAGAAGGAAACAACTATAACATTGTTAAAAGATTAGTCAGGTCTGCTTTAAACATTTTCTTTGTTAAAGGTAACAGCAGAGGAGCAGTGGCAGGCGTCACACACTGAGGCCCCTCCCCTCATGGAACACATCTGTACAGCAGTGGGGAGGTGGGGCCAGAGCGTTGTAGGCTCCTCTCCCTCTTTGTTTCCCTCATTGGTGCACATCTGTCAGGGGGTGGGGCCACATGAGTGAGGGGCGGGGCTGTGAGGGTCAGTATGGGGGAGGAGGAGGTGGAGAGGATGACTCATGTAGAGTTTCTTTAGCAGTCACTTCAGCCTCTGGAGTTGTGTGTTTTTTTAACCCTTTCTTGTTTTTGTCCTGAGGTCAGACGCCTTGCCAGGGTCCATTGTGGCCAGTGAATAATCATTACTTTACCTCAGGTGATTTGAATTGATAATTTGATTTGACCCATGTTTTTCTCTGTTTTTTCTGCTATTCATAGTTAGTCAAAAGTCTAGACACTCCTTCTCATTTAATGTTTCTATTTTTCTCTTTATGTTTACTACTGTCCACATTTCATAAACACGCAAAAGACATCAAGTATATGAAGTAAGATGTGTGGAATTATGTAGCAAAGAAAAAAAGCTAAATAACTCCCATTAAATATATATTTTTGTATTTTATATTCACCCTTGGCTTTGTCGAGAGAGCTGCAAACCCCTGAGCTGCTTCATGATCAATCCCTGATTTTCACTTCACAGCTGAGCCACGTCAGGGTCAAGAAATGACAAGAGGTCAAAGCATTGATCAAAGCAAAAAGTGGCTGCTTTTAAAAAAACAGGTTTGGAGTTATTTTGATTTTATTTGTGTTTGCTACAATCCACATGTGTCATTCATAATTTTGATGTAAAAAATTATAGAAATCAAGAAAAAACTAAAATGAAAAAATTGTGTCCAAACTTTTGACCGGTTCTGTATTTTTCCAGTGTTACCGGAGAAACCAGAGGTAGGCCACCTCCACATGACCTTCTGCTGTGAAACAAGAATGCTAACCACTCTGCTACAGAACGCTAACCACTCTGCTACAGAAGCTGACACAGTTCACAGTGGTGCTGTGGGAGCACAGGTGGGAGGTCACCTGTGCATGTGATGAAATGTGAACTCCTCTGGCTCTGCTCCTGTCTGCTCCTCTGGGTCTGCTCCTCTAGCTCTGCTCCTCTGGGTCTGCCCCTCTGGCTCTGCTCCTGTCTGCTCCTCTGGCTCTGCTCCTGTCTGCTCCTCTGGGTCTGCTCCTCTAGCTCTGCTCCTCTGGCTCTGCTCCTCTGGTTCTGCTCCTCTGGCTCTGCTCCTGTCTGCTCCTCTGGCTCTGCTCCTGTTTGCTCCTCTGGGTCTGCTCCTCTAGCTCTGCTCCTCTAGCTCTGCTCCTCTGGGTCTGCTCCTCTAGCTCTGCTCCTCTGGTTCTGCTCCTCTGACTCTGCTCCTCTGGCTCTGCTCCTGTCTGCTCCTCTGGCTCTGCTCCTGTCTGCTCCTCGGTCTCTGCTCCTCTGTCTCTGCTCCTCTGACTCTGCTCCTCTGACTCTGCTCCTCTGTTTCTGCTCCTCTGGCTCTGCTCCTCTGTCTCTGCTCCACTGGCTCTGCTCCTCTGACTCTGCTCCTCTGACTCTGCTCCTCTGACTCTGCTCCTCTGTCTCTGCTCCACTGGCTCTGCTCCTCTGTCTCTGCTCCACTGGCTCTGCTCCTCTGACTCTGCTCCTCTGACTCTGCTCCTCTGTCTCTGCTCCTCTGACTCTGCTCCTCTGTTTCTGCTCCTCTGACTCTGCTCTTCTGACTCTGCTCCTCTATCTCTGCTCCACTGGCTCTGCTCCTCTGACTCTGCTCCTCTGTCTCTGCTCCTCTGACTCTGCTCCTCTATCTCTGCTCCTCTGGCTCTGCTTGTCTGTCTCTGCTCCTCTGGCTCTGCTGCTCTGACTCTGCTCCTCTGTTTCTGCTCCTCTGACTCTGCTCCTCTGACTCTGCTCTTCTGACTCTGCTCCTCTATCTCTGCTCCACTGGCTCTGCTCCTCTGGTCCAGATGAATCAGTGTGGTCAGAAAGGCCATAATAAACTCAAAATATCTCGTGGAGGTAGCGCTCTGGGATAATTACTGCGCTGAGCGGCTGTGGTTGGACACAGAGGAGCTTTTCAGTTTTTTGCTTTTCTTCAGGCTTTTCTTCAGCCTGAAAACTCTGAAAAATATGCACTAAATGTCAAACGGGAGAATTCTGAACTTCATTTGATCATTTTGTTTGCACTTTTTGATTCTCTAAAATAATACACATACACATACACACATACCAGTATGGTCAGGGGAGTGATGGTCAGAGGAGTTATGGTCAGGGGAATGATGGTTAGAGGACATATGGTCAGGGGAGTGATGGTCAGAGGAGTTACGGTCAGAGGAGTTATGGTCAGTGGAGTGATGGTCAGTGGAGTGATGGTCAAAGGAGTTTCAGTCAGAGGAGTTATGGTCAGAGGAGTTATGGTCAGTGGAGTGATGGTCAGTGGAGTGATGGTCAGTGGAGTTATGGTCAAAGTAGTTACAGTCAGAGGAGTTGTGGTGAGGGGAGTTATGGTCAGGGGAGTGATGGTCAGTGGAGTGATGGTCGAAGGAGTTTCAGTCAGAGGAGTTATGGTCAGAGGAGTTATGGTCAGTGGAGTGATGGTCAGTGGAGTGATGGTCAGTGGAGTTATGGTCAAAGGAGTTACAGTCAGAGGAGTTGTGGTCAGGGGAGTTATGGTCAGGGGAGTGATGGTCAGAGGAGTTTCAGTCAGAGGAGTTATGGTCAGAGGAGTTATGGTCAGGGGAGTGATGGTCAAAGGAGTTTCAGTCAGAGGAGTTATGGTCAGAGGAGTTATGGTCAGTGGAGTGATGGTCAGTGGAGTGATGGTCAGTGGAGTTATGGTCAAAGGAGTTACAGTCAGAGGAGTTGTGGTCAGGGGAGTTATGGTCAGGGGAGTGATGGTCAGTGGAGTTATGGTCAGAAGAGTTACAGTCAGAGGAGTTGTGGTCAGGGGAGTTATGGTCAGGGGAGTGATGGTCAGAGGAGTTTCAGTCAGAGGAGTTATGGTCAGAGGAGTTATGGTCAGAGGAGTTAAGGTCAGGGGAGTGATGGTCAGAGGAGTTATGGTGAGGGGAGTTATGGTCAGAGAAGTTTCGGTCAGAGGAGTTATGGTCAGGGGAGTGATGGTTAGAGGAGATATGGTCTGGGGAGTGATGGTTAGAGGAGTCTGGCCTCAGATCCTGTGTCCAGAGCTTCATCACACTTGGCTCCTTTTGGGTTTATGTCGCTCACATGTACTTGAGTACATATGAGAGACTCGAGTGAGTACTCAAGTACGAGTTGTACTCTGTTAGAGAGCCACTATGAGTAATATCCCAGAGCTACTGCTCCTGTTGGTCACACTCGGTCAAAGGCCCATATTACACTATTTAAAGGGCCTATATTACTCAATTTTTTAATCTATGTTATGTTGCTCGCTCATCAAAAACATACCCAAAGTTGTGCCGTTTAATTTTGCTTAACACACAATCCCTGCATTTATATGTGGTAATACAGGAAGTGCTCCATTCCACCACACTACTCCACTCCATACACCTTCACTATTTTCTACTGAACCAAAGGTAAAAGGAGCTGTTAACTTGAAAACTACTACTTCATGACATCACAACGTATTTACAGCTTTGGAGACTAATAATTTAACTCAAACGTGTGAATGAAACACAACACAACCTACATAAATTAATATTACATAATCACATAATAATTAATAATTTACTCACCAAAACACATGTAAAAATAGACACAGAACAAGTTCAGTGGCCCTACCAAACACACTGGCCCTGCCCAGTGTGTATCTTCCCAAAAATACACCCTTATTTCAAGAATCATGATACATGTGGAGGGACCAAAATAACTCAATGTGCTGATTTTGATTAGGATTTGGGCTGAATTTTGCTTAACAGAAACAATTTAATTTGTATTTTTTTCTTGCTGCTTTTATTTTTGTTTTGCTTTTATTTTTGTGTAAAGTACAGACTCCTAAAATTGCTGCTTAAGAAGAGTACTTCACTGCTTTGACTTTGTTCCTTCGCAGTTCTGCTAAAGCTCATGTTGTTGTTTGTGTTCACTGATCGTATTTGAGTCTTTTACCTCGTGTCGACATGTAAGTGCTTCTGTATAGTGCTGTGTCTAACAGTGCAGCTTCACGCAGACTGGTCACCGTTTCCATCTGAAACGTGGACAGCACGTCGCTGCTCTGAGTGATCCTCCAGATGTGAGACAACACAAGGCTCACAAAGAGAGAGGGGGAGGTGGAGGAGAGAGAGAGGGAGAGAGGGGTGTGCCAGAGAGAGCTGGAGGCAGAGAGAGAGGAGGTAAAAAGAGGACAGAAGTGCTGTAGAGGAGAGATAGACAAGTGAGAGAGAAAGAAAGAAAGAAAGAAAGAAAGAAAGAAAGAAAGAGGGAAGATGGGGGGTAGGGAAGAGAAAAAGAAGAGAAGAGGTAAAAAGAGAGACAGAGAGCGAATGAGGAAGGAGAGAGGTGGCGTAGAGGAGAGATAGATAAGAGTGAGGGGGGAAAGAGAGATGTGGGGGCAAGAAAGAGAGGGGGAGGGGGCAGAGAGAGAGGAAAATAAAAAGAGGACAAAGAAAGAATGAGGAGACAGAGACATGGGGGGAGAAAAGAGAGAGCAATGGAAGAGAGAGAGGAAAGAGAGCAAGAGGTGGGGGCAGAGAGAGAGAGAAGATAAAAAGAGGACAGAGAAAGAGTGAGGAGAGAGAGGGAGTGAGAGAGAAGGGTGGGTGCAAGACAGAGAGAGAGAGAGAGAGGGGTAAGCAGAGAGAGGTAGAAGAGAGAGAGATAGGGCCCCATTTACACATTTCTCACCCAAACTTGTTGAAGAAGCCACGCCCCCCAAACCAAAACACCAAAGCACAGTGTCCTAAACAACACTGTAATACTGCTGTTTGACACGCACAGCTACATGAACCCGTTTCACTCTTCTAAGCGTGTGTTATGTTTGACACTCACAGCTACATGAACCCGTTTCACTCACTTTCACTTTAAACTCCATAAACTATTACAAAAGTAAACATCTCCAGAAAAGTTTTTTTTTTTTTTTTTTTTTTTTTTACCTGTGGTCAATATTTATCACAGTTTTACATCAGTTAAGTGGCGATTTGTAGAAAAATTGTCAAGAAGAAAAATGCAAAAACACAGAAACTATCAGTGAGTTTTATCAGTGAGTTCTGAAACAGAATCCTTCCACCTACAGTATGTCATCATGGAAAACTCCATCCAAAATGCAGAGACAATTTACGCTCAAGGAAGGAATTTGTCTGGTTTGACCTTCATTAAAGAGGGGACATGACACTTCTGTGGGGCATTAAAGAGGCGGCATAACACTTCTCTGGGGTATAAGCTGCTCACACATAACAAATTTCGATCATCATGTTTCCTTTTATTGTTTTGAAAATGGTATATTCACCAAAAACAATGTATTAACATGTTTAATAAGTTTCACTTTTATTTTTGATGAGTCTCCCCTCCCACTGCTGTCCGTGCTAAGTCACTCCCCCTTCAGAGAGCTACCACAACATAATTGGCTCACTAATGAAACTACTGCACATGACATCAGGTTTGTGAAGTTGTAGTGTATTTTGTGGTATCATGTTTTGGTATACTTTTGTAGAATTGTCAAAATAGTAAAACATGCATGACATCTTCAACCTCTTCAGGCATGTTTTTGATGAAGGAAAAACTTTATAACATGGGAGAAAGCACCAAAAATGTGTTTGCATAATACCCCATTAATACCCCATTGTTAACAAAATACAGTGTTGTCACACAAGGTAAACAAGGTGACAAGGAAATGCCTCTGCATATGCCATAGCTGCTGCCACTGTTCAACCAGGAAGAAATTATAAACCTTCTCCAAAATAAATAAATTAGAAAAAAGTGGCAACTTTATGATAGTATCATCATTTATCTTTAATGATGCTGACTACGTTTTAGTTAAAGCAGACCTATTCTGCAAAATTGACTTTTCAGAACATTTAACCATATTATAGTTGTTTCTCTTCTCCTTGAACCTCTGAAGTTGTGTTTGGAGTGATTCGTGCATGTTTGAGTAATCTATAATCAATTATTACAATCAACCCTCATTTTAAACTCCATTGGGACCGGCCTCCTGCTGGTGCCCAGCGTCAGGACTAAACATGGGGAATCAGCGTTTAAGTTTTATGCAGCTAAAACTTGGAACAGTCTTCCTGAAGATGTGAGACAGGCCTCTACTTTGACAATGTTTAAATCCAGGCTCAAAACGGTTCTGTTTAGCTGTGCATACGACTGAAAGGTTTTTATTCTGCACTCTTCTCTTTTAATGTTAATTTTATGATGATTATTTGTGATTATTTATGTTTTGATTTGTGTGATTTTAATGTCTTTCTTATTCTGTAAAGCACTTTGAATTACCTTGTGTACGAATTGTGCTATACAAATAAACTTGCCTTGCCTTGCCTTGCCATTGGTATAATACTTCCTTTTTCAGTTTTATTTTCTTAATCAGTGATACGCATATGATTCAGCAGCATTGTATAGTCTTTTGGTACAATGAAAAAAAAAAATAAACCGCTGCTCATTAGCATGATGTGCAGCTATCCATAAGAGGGCCGACAGCTGCACGTCTATGCCAACTTCAGCTCTGATGGGGCACCGCTGTTTTCTAACATGGAACGTGGAATTGTTTCTTGTAGTAAACCATTTTAGATGAATATTGTGATTTAAAATGTCCAAGTTATGACATTCAGTGCCAGATCGTCTGCGTATCCTCAGTGGTACTGCCCTGCTTGGCTCTGTCTTGCTTTGTATTTATGACTTTTGTACTCAGTTGGATATCTTTTGTTCCTCGCCAGATCCCGCTCCCTAAACCTGCACAGCACCTCTGCCTCGGACCCAGCTCTCCACGACCGGTACGAACATCTCACCCTCCGACCCAGTTCACCTCAATTGGTATGGACTTCCTCATCTCTGACCCCGATACCCATGACCCGTTCGAAGACTACTACATACAACCCCACTCGCAACTGTCTGCTCCGTTAACCTTCATTTGCATTCTATTACCTGTAAATAAACTTTGTTTAAACTGTTCACCCGAGTCTGAATCTTTAGTCCTCCTGTCAGTTGTTGACAGAACGATCTGGCCAACATGGACCAATTAGACTCGGGACCAAATCCAACGCTACACTGGGCATTTTTGCATCATGGATTCATTATTGGACAGCACGAATAGACTATCCGGACCGTGCTGTGTAACCACACCCTGACTCAGCAAGTTACCCAGCTCTCCGACCAGGTTTCTGCTCTGCTCATTCTCTCACCTTCAGCTCCTGCAGCCACTGCTGTTGTCTCCGGGACTACCGTGGTGCTGCACTCAATTCTCTTCTATGTTTAAACAACGTCCAGCCTGTTTTACATCAGACGCTGTGAAGATACGGTAAATGTGTGGATTAAGTGACAAATTAAAGGATGAGCTGGTTTCTCAAGATAATCCACCTGACCTTAAATATTTGATTTCCCTAGCGAACAACCGCCTGTCGTCGTCAAAAAGAGACACACCATTCGCCGGCCCGGGCTGTGAGCCATTTTGCCCTTCCACAACAAGTTAACCGGCCCTCTGCAACACTCCTACCAGAGGAGCGAATGCAGCTGGATCGGGCATACCTAACTGCCGGAGAGCATCTGCAACGCTGCCAGGTGGGTGAGTACCTGTATTTATTTTTATTTAACCTTTATTTAACCAGGAAGGTCCCATTGAGAAAAAACCTCTTTTTCAAGGAAGTCCTGGCCAAGAGGCAGCACATTTCAAAACAAGTAGATACAAACAAACAACATTAAAATTGCATAGATCATGAAAAACAGTTGCACATTATTGAGGCAGTCTGTAAGGCTTTGAGTTTAGTTTTAAAAACATTTAAGGACAACAGTTCAGTCAATTTCCAGTCTTTCTGCAACAAGTTCCAAGTAAAAGGTGCAGAGTGAACAAAGGCTTTCTTCCCCAGCTCTGTGCGGGCAAAAGGAACAGACAGCAACAACTGATCATTTGATCGCAAGGAGTAAGAGCCACTATTTTTCCTTGTAATCAAAGTACAAATATAAGGAGGCAGCAATCCAAATATATCTTTGTAAATAAAAGTGTACCAATGCCCCTGCCTTCTAGTGGCCAGAGAGGGCCATTCTACTCTTAAGTACAAGTCACAGTGATGGGTCATAGATCTACAGTTGGTAATAAACCTCGGGGAAGTATGATACATTGTGTCCAACATTAGAAGACATGAAGAAGAAGCATTCATATACAGAATGTCACCATAATCTAGCACAGATAAAAAGGTTGCAGTGACAAGACGCCTTTTTACTGCAAAAGAAAATCACTGTTTATTACGGAAGAAAAAAAACAAGTTTAAGTCTCAGTTTCTTTACGAGTTTTTCCATGTGTGGTTTAAAGGTGAGAGAGTCATCAATCCAGGCACCAAGGTATTTATATTCATGAACCACCTCTATGACATTTCCTTCAAGGGTGGACACCACTGGAATAGGCTCAGGGAACTTCTTAGAGTTAGACAACAACATTAGCTTAGTCTTGTCAGCATTGAGAACTAGTTTTAGCTGAATAAGTGAGTGCTGAAGAGCAACAAATGCTTTCTGTAGGGTTTCAATGGCATGAGCAAGTGATGATCCATAACAGTAAATAACTGTCATCAGCATAAAAATGCAAAAAAAGAGACATTTTGACCCAAGTCATTGATGTACAAAATAAACAGAAGGGGACCCAAAACTGAGCCCTGCTGCACCCCCTTGTGGACAGTAACAAATTTAAAACAAAAACCATGTTTAATGCATTGGGTTCTGTCATTCAGGTAATTTGAGAACCACGCTACTGCATGCTCTGACAATCCAAGGCTGAGTAGTCCGTTTTTTAAGACAGCATGATCAACAGTGTCAAAAGCTTTTGAGAGGTCAATAAAGAGTGACGCACAGTACTGTTTCTGATCCAGTGCCACAATAATATCATTCATCACTTTCATAGTAGCAGGGTTAGTACTGTGTTTTTTCCTGAAGCCTGACTGAAATTTGGAAACTATATCATTAGAGTACAAAAACTCTTTCAACTGGTCACAAACTAGAGATTCCAGAATTTTGGATAAAACACACAGATTTGATATTGGCCTATAATTAGTCAGCACAGATGGATCACTTCCTTTTAATAAAGGCAGAACAAAAGCTGATTTCCAAACCGATGCAATTTCTTTGGTTTTGATTGAAAGATTAAAAAGAATTGAGAGTGGTTCTGCAATAAAATCCGCTGCCAGCTTCAAAAAATAAGGTTCCATCAAGTCTGGTCCAGGAGGTTTTCTATGATCCAAAGCCTTTAGAGCTTTATGCACTTCATGAACAGTAAACGGTACAAAGTTAAAACGGTTTCCAGAAAACGTAGGGAATTCTGGGCAAGAGTTTGTTAAAGAAGTTCCTGTCCAGTCAAACAAGGAACCTGCTGATAAAAAATGCTCATTAAAGCAATTCAAAATTTCAGTTTTATCATAAATTGAGACTGAATCTTTCACAACAAATTTAGGAAGAGCTTGAATTATTTTATTGGCAGATAGAGACTTGATTACTTTCCAGAATTTCTGTGGATCGTTGAGGTTCTCAGTAGTGACAGACAAAAACATTCAGATTTTGCCCTTTGATAAGAGAAGTTCATTTATTTCTAAGCTGTTTAAAAACAGACCAATCAGTGGAAGTATCAGTTTGTCTCGCTTTGTCCCATGCTCTGTTACACTTGTGTTTGCTATCTGCGAGTGTCTGTGAAAACCAGGGATTTTCTCAACCTGAATTCTGAATTTCCGTAAAGGGGCATGTTTATTAACAATTTGCATAAAACTTTCCTTAAAATATGTCCAAGCGGTAATAGTCTGATTTTTTCCCATTTAACTATTGACAAATCATGATGAAAGGCCTGCTCATTAAATTGTTTAAGATTCCTCTTACAAACTATGCATGGCTTTGAAATTTTAGTGTTTCTACAAGCAGCAACAACACAGTGATCACTTAGGTCATTACAGAAGAGGCCTAGCGAATAGAATTTATGAGGCACGTTTGTTAAAACCAAATCAATTAAAGTGGACTTTTCAGGGCATTTAAGATTTGGCCTGGTGGGAAGATTGACTAACTGGATAAGATTGATAGAATCACAAAATACTTTAAATTCACCAGAAGTTGCATTTAGCCAGTCCCAGTTCAAATCTCCAGCCATTAGTAGTTCAGTGTAATTTAATTTAGCCAAAAGGTGCTTTAATGAAGATAATGCCTCTTTTGAAGCAGATGGGGGCCTGTAACACCCAACAATAGGAAGAGTAATTATACCCAATTATAGGAAGAGTATTAGCAATTTCTACATTCAAGGCCAAAAACTCCATTTGTTTGCATATCGTTTGGGACAAAACAATAGAGGCATTATATCTTGATTTGACATAAATAGCTACACCGCCTCCTTTTTTAGGCCTGTCAGTGCGATAGACATTGTACCCAAATATGTTAATGTCTTCATTAGTAATAGATTTAGTTAACCAAGTTTCAGAAATTATAACATCCGCATCTGTAGATTTAACCCAAATTCTGACCATGTCCATCTTCGGTTGTAAACTGCGCACATTAAGATGAATATATTTGACACCAGACAATGTTTTAAAATCAGAAGGAGTCTGGGAATATTGCAGCTCAGGGCCAGGATTTGATTGCACATTTCCTGACAAAAGTAGAAGCAAGACAATCAACAGTCTCTGTTTCACATTTGATTTTGATTCAATACTATGATATGTTGAAGCCAAACTGAGACCTCCATTGAATTAACAAGTGAGATAATTATACAAAGCCAAAATATACTGAAGTTTAGGTAGGTCTCTGGGCAAAACAGGCATGTATTTAATGTCATGATCCAACTGAACCGGTAACTGCTCTGATTTTTGCAACGCTATAGAGCATGTGCCTTTGCCAGAAATGCCTTGCAGATCAAGATGATTTTCGGAAGTTCCCCTGCTATGTGTCCATAAATAATTGCTTATCCAAAGGTCCGAAAGGGCCAAGAGGCATATAAGAAGAGTAAATAATGCCATCATCCACAATTTTAGCACTTAACAAACTTAAGCCAGTTAGCTCTAGGAGGATGATGCAGGCCCAAACTTAAGCCAGTTAGCTCCAGGAGGATGTTGCAGGGACCAGACTTAAGCCAGTTAGCTCCAGGAGGATGTTGCAGGGACCGCACTTAAGCCACTTAGCTCCAGGAGGATGTTGCAGACCCAGACTTAAGCCAGTTAGCTCCAGGAGGATGTCACAGGGCCAGACATAAGCCAGTTAGCTCCAGGAGTGATGTAACAGGCTCAAGCCGGTTAGCACAGGCCCCAGAATGATGTAACAGGCTCAAGCCGGTTAGCACAGGGCCCAGGAAGATGTAGCAGGCTCAAGCCAGTTAGCTCAGGCCCCAGAATGATGTAACAGGCTCAAGCCGGTTAGCACAAGTCCCAGAGTGATTTAGCAGGCTCATGCCAGTTAGCACAGGCTCATAAAAAACAGGGTAGTAGTGTAGGTCTACAGTCCACAAGTATATTAGATGATAAAACAGAATTGTCACATTTTCAGGGAGAAAATGCTCTAAAATCCATTAAAACTGGGAAAAACAGACACACATAAAACAGACAAAGGACATGCTGCTGCCATCTTGGATGTGGGCGGGGACATAACATAAAGTCTGTATTGTGGGAGGCATGAACATTTCCTCGCAACTTGCCTGGTTCGGCCAAAAGCAGGCTCCCATTAGTAGGACTGGGAATAATGGTGGGTCAGCAACACATTCCAGAGAAGAAGCATAATAGATTTCAGCTTGACACTACCTTGTGCTTTAGAACTGTTACCCTACCCATTTTGGTCCTCAATGACTCTGGAGCGGAGGAAGACTTCCTAGACCAGCAGGTGGCTGAACAGTCTCGGGTGGGACTGGAGCCACTGAAGCAACCACTCACAGCCCTAGCTCTAAATGGGAGGCTACTGGCCAGGGTAACACATATTACCGAGCCTGTTACCTTAGTCTTGTCCAGTAATCACCAATGAAACCAGGCGGTTATATGTAATTTCTGCTCCCACTACGCCGCTCATTCTGGGTCACCCCTGGCTGGTAACTCACAACCCCATAATTGACTGGGCTAGGGGGAAGGTGTCGGAGTGGAGTCCCTTTAGTCTGTCTCCAGCAGGGGCGCCAACTTACACTCCAGTCATCCTCCAGACAAGCTGGATCTCTCTTCTGCTGGGCGAATAACATGAACTACGGGATCTTTTTAGTAAAAGTCAGTCGCTGTCTCTTCCTCCCCACAGACCAAACAACTGCACTATCGACCTCCTGCCTGGCGCTCCCTTGCCCTCCAGTTGTCTCTATAATCTCTCCAAACACGAATGGGAGACTATGGAGCAACATATCCGTGACTCTCTTACAGCTGGTATCATCCACCCCTCCTCTTCGCCCCCAGGAGCTGGATGCTTCGTCATCATCAAGAAAGACAAACATTAAGGCCATGTATCAACTATAGGGGCCTCAACAAAATCACCTTTGAAAACAAATATCCATTGCCACTCACTGACTCCGCTTTCACGGCACTTCACGGGGCCACCATCTTTACTAAGCTAGACCTTAGAAACGCCTATCATCTGGTGCGTATAAGAGAAGGCGACGATTGGAAAACTACATTCAAAACTCCTCTAGGACACACTGGGACGAGTACTTAGTAATGCCTTTAAGACTAATCAATGCTCCAGCTGTCTTCCAAGCTCTAATCAATGATGTGCTACAGGATTTTCTCAGTTGTTTCGTGTTTGTGTATCTGGATGATATTCAAATTTTTTTTAAGACCACACAGGAACACCAGCACCATATGCGTTAGGTCCTCCAGAGGCTACTAGAGAACAAACTCTACATGAAGGGGATTGTGGGGAATGGACAGGTGAAAGCCAACCTGGATAAAGTTAAGGCCGTTACTCAGTGGCCTACACCCAACAACAGGAAACAGTTACAAAAGATTATTGGATTTGTTAACCTCTACCAACGCTTTATCAGAGACTTTAGCTGTGTTGTAGCTCCCCTGACTAAACTCACCTCTCCCTCCAAACAGTTCTGCTGGACCCCAAAAGACAAGTCAGCCTTCAATAAACTGAAGGCTCTATTAACAGCAGAGAGTAAGTATGATGTGGAGGATAGAGAACTAGCTGGTGTCACTGGTTGGAGGGGGTGGGGCATCCTTTCTTGGTTTAGACTGATCAGAAGAACTTAGTTTAGATACAGTCAGCTAAACCCTGTACCCTCCCGGTACACGCTTTGTTCCAGATCTGGTCCGCTCCAAGGTACTGGAGTGGGTTCATTGCTCACAATTGGTAGTCTTCCTGTTAAAACGGCACTTTTGGTGGCCCACAATTGACAAGGTTGCTAGGGTGTATGTGCTGGTGTGCCAGGTGTGTGCCAAGAGCAAAGCCTCCCACTCGCTGCCCTCCGGTCTGCTGCAACCGCTGCCTGTTCCGAAATGCCCTTGGTCTCACGTGGCAGTGGACTTTGTGACTTGTCTTCCCCCGTCTCAAGGTAACACGGTCATTCTCTCTATAGTTGACCAGTTCTCCAAGGCAGTCCATTTCGTCGCTCTACCGAAATTCCCGGCAGCCAAGGAAATAGCAGATCAGATCACAAACCATGTATTCAGACTCCATGAAATCCTGGTGGATATAGTTTCGGACTGTGGAATTCGTGGCACAAGTTTGACGTTCCTTCTGTGAGGGCCTGGGTGCATCAGTTAGTCTTACCTCTGGCTTTCACCCCCAGACCAACAGACAGATCGAGCAGGCAAACCAAGACCTTGAGATGGCGCTACGCTGTGTGGTTTCCTTTAATCCCTCTATCTGGAGCACGTTCCTGCCATGGATAGAATACTCTCAGAATTCTTTGGTGAGTTATGCTACCGGCCTATCCCCTTTTCAAGCCTCTCTAAGCTACCAGCTTCCACTCTTCCCGTCTGAGGAGAAGGACCTGGCAATGCCCTCCGTCCAACACCACCTCCAACGCTGCCACAGGGTCTGGAGAAGAACCAGGGCAGTCCTTCTCCAATCTGGGGCCAGGATGAAGGCATCTGCAAACAAAGAGACCAATGCGACAGAATTCTGGGAATAGTTTAACAATGTTTATTTTACAGTTTCAAACCGCACAAAACACAAGGCAGACTGGATCTTGACACAACAGTACTTAACTGTTATTATTAAATCAATATATAATAATTAATATATAGTATATATAGTATCAATCTGCTGACCATAAACCTCAGCAGCAAATAATGTAAATGATTACACACACACACACACACATATATATATATATATATATATATATATATATATATATATATATATATATATATATATATATATATATATATATATATATAAAGGTTAGTCATGTCTTGAGTTCAGCAGTTTGACCTAGTCCTTTGATTTTAACCATACTACACATGCTGATTTGAGCCACGCTACACATTGTCATAAAGGCAGGCAAATTAGACCAAATAATGCAGAACAGGGAAGGTTTACAGTGTTTATTTACAGGTAGTGAATAAGAGTACAATAAGGTGAGTTGATCTGGCGGGGAACAGGAGACGGGGTGCGGGCCAGGATCCAGGGGCGAAGCGGTGCGGGCAGCGCCGGGGCGGGGAGCAGAGTGTCAACCGGGGTTCCGAGAAAGTGGAGTGCAGGGACGGAGACAGGGCGACCAGAGCCAGAACAGGGAGCAGGGTGCAGAGCGGGGTCCAGAGACGTAGAGCGCGGGGAACAAGACGAGACAAGACTATACCAGGACTGGGAGGCAGGGTTGGAGCAGAACTGGGAGCGCGGGAGCCGGGAGGGTCCAGAGAACAGGATGTGGACACACGGACGATCTGGCACCAAGTGTCTGGTCCTGGCTCCTCTTATCCATGGCAGGTGGAGATGATTGCGCTGACAAGCTGCAGGTGCGCGCGGGAGGAGCCAGGAGCTCAGCCCAGCTCCGGCTCCGGCAGGTGGGGGAGGGAAGGAACAGGGCAGGAGACAAAACATGGAGCAGGAATAGTGCGGATCGTGACACACATGCATTTGATCTGAACCATGCTACACATGGATCTGATTTGAGCCATGCTACACATGCATCTTCCCGGGAATCATGGGATGTTTGGAGAAAAGGTGGCTCTGGATTTGTCTCTCCATAGCAAAAAGGTAAGTGTAATCATTTACATTATTTGCTGCTGAGGCTTATGGTCAGCAGATGCTTACTCTCTTATGGTCAGCAGATGCTTACTCTCTTATGGTCAGCTGATTAATACTCTCTTAAGGTCAGCTGATTCTTACTCTCTTTTGGTCAGCTGATTCTTACTCTCTCTCTCAACTACACACTGGAGGTGAGTATCACACTCTGAGACTGTATTATAGGATGTTAAGGGGTATTTCATATTCTGGTTCAAACATAGGTCTGCATAGATAATACAGATCTTACACCAGACGCTATAGCAGACCCTACAGCAGAACCCACAGCAGACCCTATAGCAGACCTTATAGCAGACGCCATAGCAGACTATAATAGACCCTATAGCAGACCCTATAATAGATCCTATAGTAGACCCTACAGTAGACCCTATTGAGCCTCATTTACAGAGCGATTCGGACATGCAGCACACTACTTTCAATTCACGTGACTCTGGCATCTGGGCGAAAAAAGTCTAAAGGTTAAACTCAGATAAAACCTGATTTCTATCATAAATAATGATCAGATTGGACTGGCACTCTAATAATAACCTGACATGTTTTTGTCAAGCTGGATCTCACATAAACAGACTGGATTATTTGATTTTTGTCTTAGATGTGGCAATTGTCACTCTTTTAGCAGATCAACCTAAGGTAAGTGGCTAATTCTAGCTGGTTTATTTAATTGTGTTTTATTCATCATCAGGATAAGGAGTGTGATAAAACAGCTCCTGTATCTGCTTCAAATCAGTCGTGTTGTGTCCAGTTAAAGATCTGTCCCTGTCAGCTGTTGCTTTAACTCTCGCAATGCATTCTGCGGGAATTCAATGGTTCTACTTGTATTATGCCTTTTAGATTAATTTTACGATTTACTGGGAAATGTAAAATGTGATGGTCTACATATACTATAGTACAGGGTCCTATGGGAAAACAACTTCTGCTCTCTAAAAACACTCTTTGCATCACACAAGTTGAAATGCGCTCCTATTGTCTTCAGACTTGGCAAAATAAAGTGGTCAAAGTAAAGTGGTTGTCTAAACTGAAAATGTGCATCTGGAGTCTACCTCTAACATTAGTCGGCAGCTGTGTCATTTTTTCCAGCCACTGGGCTCAGGAGAAGGGAGGAGGGAGGGAGGGAGGGAGGGGGGGAGGGGGGGGGGGAGATGTGGAGGGAGGAGTCTGGGGTCAGGGAAGAGGAAAGGAGAGAGCGCAGGATGGAGTTTTGAGTTGGAACACGCCTTCCCCAGCAGATCTGTGTGTCAGACTGCTCTACCATATGCTCTCGTTTCCCTCAGGATTTCTCACCAGGGAAAGGAAGTAGTGTTTTCATGATACTACCATTTCAAACTTGATTTTAATACTAAGGAATAGACTTTATGCTCAATACTAATTCCAGTACCACGATGATAATAAATACACTCTTTATTATAAAATCACAAAATGTAATTTTCCACATTAAATGTTCGTACTTTCTTATCTATTCCCATGTGTCTTTATATCTGTGTAATCCCTCAGTGGTCCAGGTAGGTTCCATGGTGGAACCATGGTATACTAGTCTACATGTCTTATACTTACTGATACAGCTCAAGGTCATTTTAAAGCTATGAAAGGTTTGTTTCTGTCCTATGAATGGGACTTTTTTAGTAGTGATACCTGCTGTAAAAAGTATCTAGTTTCAATACTAGTTTTAATATTGATTAATATTGATTTGACAACCTAAAAGGTAGAACAGCCAGAAGTTTGAGTCAAGTTCAAATAAGGTACTTCACAATTATATTATATCAATTATATTATTCAAGTAGAAGTACAAAGTACCAAGAACCAAGAGTAAGAGCAACTGTCTGGATTGAGCTTCTGATTTATAAATTGAGGTCAATGTCATTTGTAAGACACAACATAAAAAATGTACAGAATCTTGTAATTTCAAAGGATAGACTGCATATAGACTGTATATACATTGTATATAGACTGTATATGCACTGTATATGAACTATATAGACTGTATATACACTGTATGTAGACTATACAGATTGTATATGCACTTTATATAGACTGTATATAGACTATATATACACTATAAATAGACTGTATATAGATGGACATAGCAATCCGTTAGCCACTGCTTTCCAAATAAGAGGGAAGAGTAACAGTGTTTACTAATGTTACACTGTCAAATGCATTAATCAAGTAGTAAAAGTATGGATAGAAGTTTGATTAGAAGTTTGACAAATAACTTACTCCAATACATGTAACAGAGCACTACCCTCCTCATTCAAGTTACCCAGGACAAGATTGCCGTCGCCGTCGTTGTCACTTTAAAATTTTGTACATTATTCTTTCCACACTCTGTGGTGGTAAGATACTATTGTAGCCACTGTTGACCCATGGCATAGTAACAGAAATGAGGCTGCCAATCTGTGCCATCGCCCCTCTGACCATCACCAACACATACCACATTCATATTGGACAATGTGGGTGAAGAGTCTTGCTTAAGAACACAACAGCAAATTTCCAGTTGTCTCCCATCCAAGTAGTAACTTAGCCCGGCCTTGCTTAGCCTGTCATGTTCTGTATGACATTTGTGTACCATTGGTCTATTTGTGCATATATGAGGCAGGACACATGGGTGGCACTGTTTTGTCCAGTTGACAGAAAAGATTGTTTTTTTGGGGGGGTCATACCTGGACAGCTGAGGGATTACACACACTTAAAGGAAATATGAGGACCTTTTAACCAGAGTCTGAATCAGAACGACTTTTACTCATCCCTAACCAGCAGAAGAATACACTTATCAAAAATAAAGTTAAGAGAGTTTGCATAGTTTGCATATCAGTAACATGAATAAAACCCCCAAAGAAGATAAAATAAACTTACGGTATCGTTTAAATGATAAAGATATAATACCCTCATAATATCTTTATATCATTTAACCATGATATATGTTGTCCTTTCCTTAAAAACGTGTTTTGTTAATCCATAAATCCGAAGTCGTCTCTGAGCACTCAAAAATGTTTATTGTATTGTGGCGTCACAGGTAAAAGTCTGCACTTGTGTGGTCAAACTGTGTTCATCCACATGACTCTAATATTTTAAAGCCACAGTATGTAGCTTTTTAGCTTACCTTAAATAAAAGCTTTTTTTGTTTCTGTTTTTGTTTAATGCACTGAAAAAGCTTGTGCCCTTACAGCAGTGTCCATCCATCCATCCATCCATCCATCCATTTTCTTTGGCTTTATCTGGGGCCGGCTCACACAGACAGTAGTCTGAGGAGAGTGGCCCAGACTTCCTCCAGCTCTTCCGGGGAAATCCTGAGGCATTCCCAGGCCAGCCGAGAGACATAATCCCCCCAACGTGTCCTGGATCTTCCCCAGGACCTCCTCCCAGTGAGACATGCCTGGAACACCTCCTTAGGGAAGCATCCAGGAGGCATCCTGAACAGATGCCCTAGCCACGTCAACTGGCTCCTCTTGATGTGGATAAGCAGCAGCTCTACTCCGAGCTCCTCCTGTGTGACTGAGCTCCTCAACTTATACCTAACAGAGCACCCAGCCACGCTGTGGAGGAAATAAATTACAGCCGCTTGTATCTGCGATCTTGTCCTTTCAGTCATTACCCAAAGCTCATGACCATAGATGAGGGTAGGAATGTAGACTGAAATCGAGAGCTTTGCCTTTCAACTCAGCTCCTTGTTTTTTTTGTTTTTTTTACCACGACAGTCCAATAGAATGACTGCATCACTGCAGAGGCTGTACTGATCTGCCTGTCAATCTCATTCTCCATTCTTCCCTCACTCGTGAACAAGACCACGAGATACTTGAACTCCTCCACTTGAGGCAGAGACTCACCACCCACCTGGAGAGAGCGAGCCACCTTTTCCCAGTTGAGAGCCACAGCCTCGGAAATGAAAGAGCTGATTCTCATCCCAGCCACTTCACACTTGTCTACAAACTGCCCCATATCTGCTGCATGTCCTGGCTCGATGAGATCCTGTTCTCCAAACCGAACCCCCTCCGGAACCTGGCAACACCTAGAAATTTCTATATATAAAAACAATGAACATAATCGGCAACAAAGGGCAGCCCTGTCAGAGTCCAACATGCACTGGGAACAGGTTTGACTTACTGCTGGCAATGCAAACACAGCTCTTGCTCTGGTCATACAGGGACTAGACAACCCTTAGCAAAGGGCCCGGGACCCCGCAGGACACCATGAAGGACACAGCTGAATGCCTTAACCAGATCAGCAAAACACATGTGGACTGGCTGGGCAAACTCCGATGAGCTCCCAAGCACCCAATGAAGAGTATAGAGCCTTGCCACCAAGGAGCTTGCCAACCACCTCAGTGACTTCAGCCAGTGTGATGGATGAGTTCGCTTCCAAGTCCTCAATCTCTGCTTCCTCCTCGGAAGACATGGCAGAGGGACTGAGAAGATCCTCATAGTATTCCTTCCACCGTCCGACAACATCTCAGTCGAGATCAACACCTCCCCACCTGCACTGTAAACTGTGTTGGCGAAGCACTGCTTCATCCTCCTGAGGCTTCAGACTGCTTGATAGAATCTCTTTGAGACCATCTGATAACCTCCTCCATGGCCTCCCCTAATGCCTCCCAACCCCGAGTTTTTGCCTCTGCGACTGTACATGCTGTGGCACGCTTGGCCTGTCAGTACCTGTCAGCTCCCTCAGAAGTCCCACAAGCCAACAGTGCTTGAGTCCCTCTGCAGCCTGATGGCATCCCTCACTTCCTGTGTCCACTACCTGGTTCGGGGGTTGCCGCCATGACAGGCACCAGGGACCTTACGACCACAGCTATGAGCAGCTGCATTGACAATGAAGGTGGAGAACATGGTCCACTCGGGCTCAATGTCTCCAACCTTCCCTGGGATCAGGGAGAAGCTCTCCTGGAGGTGTGAATTGAAAGCCCCTCTCTTCACCCAAGTTTCCAAGACATGCAGTGATCATTGACCTCTGACCTAGGGTGTCCTGGTGCCACGTGTACCGATGGACACCCTTATGCTCAAACATGGTGTTTGTTATGGACAAACTGTGGGTCGTGCAGAAGTCCAGTAATAGCACACCACTTGTGTTCAGATCAGGGAGCCATTCTTCCGGATCACCCCTCAGTGTCACTGTCGTTGCCCACGTGGGAGTGGAAGTCCCCCAGTAGAACAACAGAGACCCCGGGTGGTGCACTGTCCAGTACCCCTCCCACGGACTCCAAGAAGGCTGGGTACTGTCCCTGATCCTAAAGTGCAAGGATGCAACCCTCTCATTAACTGGGGTTAACTCCAACATGTGGCGGCGAAGCAAGCCCACACCAGCTCACCGGCTCTCCCCATGGGCAATGCCAGAGAAGTGGAGGGTCCAACCCCTCTCGGGGACTTGGGTAGCAGAACCCAAGCTGTGCATGGAGGTGAGCCTGACTATATCTAGCCAGTACCTCTCAACCTCCTGCACAAGCTCAGGCTCCTTACCCCCACAGCTAGATGTTGTGTCCATAGACTGGGTCATAGAGACACCCGTCCTCGACTGCTACCCAATCCTCCTCGCACCTGACCCCTATGAGACCCTCTGCAGGTGGTGAACCCACAGGAGGGCAGGCCCACTTTGTCCTTTTGGGCTGAGCCCCATGGGCAAAGACCCAGCCATCAGGTGCTTGCATTCAAGCCCCAACCCCAAGCCTGGCTTCATGGAGGCATGCAGGAGAAGGAGGGTCTTCATGGAATTTAGTGAGTTTATTTTCTTTGTTCAGTTAGCATAATCATGAATCATGTTACATGATTCATGAATAGCATGGAAAACATTTGTTCCTTTGGCTATAATATTCCACGGTATGGCATGACCTCCTGAAGTTACACACTGTGTGAGTTAGAAAGTGTGAAATAATTATCCCAAAATGATCAAAAGCATTTTTAAAAGAGAATGAATGTCACAAGAATAGTATATTTAGCATAATATGTGTTCTATAAGCACTTTTATTTATGTCGGTGCTGACATCTAGGATTATAGACATCTAGGATTATGATTTGTACTTTGACTTGTCAAATACAAAATATTCTGTTGGCAAAATGGCAAGTTATTTGTACACTTGTGTACTTCCTGTTCCACATTGCACTGGCATCTCTCCTGTTCTAGCAGAGCAGAGCAGTCCACATCAGCATTGCTCTCAGGCTGCACTCTAATGGTAGGGTTAGAGTCCAGAGCAAACAACGTTCACCACAAAGGAACTAACCAGGGCCTTTCCTACTCCTCTGCACATCCAGAGTGCTCCTACTGGCCAAGGATGGGATACTACTACAGATATGTGTTACAGGATAGGTGCTCCTGATGTGTGGGTGAACAGGAGCACCTGAATGATCCTCTGCACGCTCTGGAGTTATTTCATTCTAATAGAAAGTTCAGGGCCCCATGCGGTGGCATGAACAGAATTAAAAACTCATTTGCACCTTCAGAGGCTTCAGAATAAGGACGCACATCACAATGAACTATGAGGCAAATGAACAAGGACTCACACTGCACTATGATGCTTCAGAGCAAGGATCCAAACTGCACTATGAGGCTTCAGAACAAGGACCCACACTGCACTATGAGCCTTCAGAACAAGAACTCACACTGCACTATGAGGCGACTGAACAAGGACCCACATGAGGCGAATGAAAAAGGACCCACAATGCCCTATGATGTGACTGAACAAGGACCCACATTGCCATATGAGTCAACTGAACAAGTACCCACACTTCACTATGAGGTGACTTAACAAGGACACACACTGCACTATTAGCCTTTAGAACAAGGACCCACACTGCACTATGAGGCGACTGAACAAGGACCCACACTGCACTATGAGCCTTTAGAACAAGGACCCACAGTGCACTATGAGGCGACTGAACAAGGACCCACACTGCACTGAGGCGACTAAGCAAGGACTGATAGCACACTGCACTCTGCCCTTTACTGTGAACTATGAACTAATTCTTATTTACCTTTTTGTGTTTTATTAATATTTTCTGTGTTTGTGGACTATGTTTTATCTATTGCACCATCTAATTTATCTATTGGTGTTGGCATGGGTGGATAGCCCAAAACAAATTTGTCACTACCAGGATGAGTGCTCCTGCAGGCTGGGTGCCACATGAGTGCTCCTACAGGCTCATTGTCACAGGATGGGTGCTCCAGCAAATAGGCACAGGCATTTATATAATAAATAACTTCCATTTACCTGAGTAACTTTTTGAAATAAATTGTACTTTCAATTGCAGGTTCACATTTTGCTAGAGTCGTTATGTCCCCGGTAATGTGGCTGCTGAAGACAGGAAGGGCATCTGGTCTAAAATAAAATATATATGTATAGCCTAACCACTGCTTAACCCTCAAGAACTTGGTTGTACTGTAAACCAAAAGTTCCCCTCTGCTCCACTGTGTGTGTGGGTGTGTGTGTGTGTGTGTGGGGGGGGGGGGGGGGGGGGGGGGGAGACGCACTCTTCACTGCCCTGAATGGAGTGAGAGTTCCTCTGAACCTTAGTCTGCCGTACATAATCTCTCCCCCATCTATAACTCTATCAACAATAGCAGAGTCATTAATTCAATTCAATTCATTTATTTTTGTAACGCCCAAAATCACAACAACAGTTGTCTTCATGTTTTAGTTGATGGGGGAAACCGGAGTACCCGGAGGAAACCCATCCAGACACGGGGAAAAACTCCACACAGAAAGGCCTGGGCAACCCGGGGATCGAACCAAACCCTCTTTCTGTGAGGCATGAGTGTTGCCACTCAGCCACCGTGCTGTTCTGAATTAAGGGCTGAATAGGGTAGTTCCAGCTGAAACTGGAGACAATAGATGTTTACAGTTTCAGTGTGGTTAGCCCCTCCCCTCAGATAGATATAAGGCAGTGGCCACCAGCATTTTGACCAGAACTGATGAAGCGGCTTGGATGAGCAGTGAAACGTCTTCACTCTTACAACGATTTGTCCAGTTCACAGATTTTATCTTCGTTTTTTGCTATGGATCAGACCTGGACGACTGAGGGTTTACACAGATATCTTTGGAGAAAGAAACAATCATTGTTGTGAATGAAGCAAAACACAATTCCAGGTATGTTTTGAGGAGGTAGAAGCATTAGAATATGACTTAAAGCTCACAGGAGTCAGGTTTGGGTCATATAAATAATAAATCCCTCCAGAAACTGCAGCTCCTTCAGAACTGCAGCCCGGGTCATAACACGGACCCCCACTATCCACCACATCACCCCCATCCTACAACAACTCCACTGGCTCCCCATAAAACAGAGAATTAACTTCAAAATACTAATTACCACCTTCAAAGCAAAACACAACCTAGCCCCTTCATACATATCTGACCTCCTCCACACTGCTGCTCCTGCCTCCCCGCTCCTCCTTCTCTCTCCAGCTCACTGTACCCTCTGCCCGACTTGTGACCAAGGGGAACAGGGCTTTCAGCCGCTCTGCCCCCCAGCTCTGGAACTCTCTCCCTCCTGATCTCCGCACCTTAGACTCTCTTCCACTCTTCAAATCCAGACTCAAAACTCACCTGTTCAGACTGTCCTGTCTCTTGTAACCAAGCACACATCTTTTATCAATAATTTTTTTGTCATGTTTTATTGTATTTGTATGTTTTTATCTAATTTGATCTTGTTCAGTGTCCTTGGGTGTTTTGAAAGGCGCTTATAAATAAAATGTATTTTTATTTTTATTTTTATTTTTATTTTTATTTCTATTATTTTATTGTTATTATTATTTTATTATTATTATTATTATAATAAATAAGTGTGTGTGAGTGCATAAAGCTGCTCAGTGGGGCGGTGTTTTAAACAGTCAGTAACACAGGAGGACGTAGAGAGGAATCAACCCAGCACTTAATAACAGGGCTCAGACAGCCCAACGCACTCTCCCCTACTGGGACTATACAGGCTCTGTGGTTGACAGTTAAAACCATTGCTACAAGAAAGTAAAAAAAAACAAAACAAAAAACAAAAAACAGATAAATGGAAATAAACTTCGATATTCAATGCCATTCTGCACTCTTCAACTGTCAAACAGTCACAAATATTCTGCAAGACATAACTGTAGTTACATCAGCACTTCAGCAGCAGGAATATGAGTGGTGATCGTACTACCAACCTCTGGGTCAACAAGTTGCCTCTGACTGTTATGACACAAACTGTTTTCAAGAAGGGCTGTCATGTAAAACAGATTTTGATTTAACTTTCTAGATGTTATCCATGCATGTTTGAGTAATTTGACGACCTCTCCCGGGCTCTCTTCAAACTCTTCTAGCAATTAACAGATTCTGATTCAATGCTCCACCCACAAGCCTATGTCACCCATGTATAATGCTCCACCCACAAATCTATGTTGCCCATGTACAAGGCTCCGCACACATACAACACTCATGCTCCCACACGACAATTCTCCATAAATATACAAAAACATGATACAAAACTGTACACAGCAACTTGCCAAACCTGCTGTGATGTGCAGTAGTTTCATTAGTGGGATGCAGCTGATTGTGTTTTGATAGTGCTCTGAAGGGGGAGAGGCTTAACACAGAAAACAAAGGGAAGGGAGACTCAGAACGTATTAATTGTTTTCTGTGAATATAGCATTTTCAACAATGAAAGGTAACATGGTGATCTAAATATGTTGTGTTAGCAGCTATTGCCCCAGAGAAGTGTTATACCCCCTCTTTAATACCCCAGATATGTAATGGTGCATTCACACCATGGCGTTAGGGTCGAGTTTACATGCAAAGTCTGTGGTGAACACGCGTCTTGGCTGCCCTGCGTTTTTTTGAGGCGCGTTTTCAAGAGTCAGAGCAATGTGAATCTGGTGTTGACGCAGCCTGTCTTGAGCGTTCAGGCGTCACACCAGACACTAGAGTTGAAAAAGCTGAAGTGTCAACCAAGAGACTACACTCCAGTAATGTAGCGATGTCATTATCTGGTAAAAGTAGAAAGTCATCAGCCACAATCTAGCAACAATTTAATAATGCTGCGCGCACTGACTAGCATAAAGGCTAGTCACGGACACAGACACGCCGTTGACGAGCTGATCACCTCCGTTGATGGGTTTTATGTAATAAATACACTAATGCCACTCTCTCAACCAGGTCTGCATCATTCACAAAGACAAAACATTCCAACATTCACACCGCCCCGGTGTGAAGGCACCATAAATTCCATCTTCATCTTCATCCTTTGTGTATAAAGATTCAGATTCTGAATTCAAATATGTTGTTGTTGTTGTTGTTGTTGACACTGACCAAGCCTCCTCCAGGCACAAAATTGGTTGGAGACAGGAAGGGCATCTGACATAACCTACCTAATCCTCATGAGACTAGTCCACCGTCACAGAACAGTAGTAGTTACCTCTCCTGCTTCCTGTGTTGGTGTGTATTTTATGACGCTGAAACATAACTCCACCTTCACTCCACTTCTTTTAAACTTAAACTCTTAAACAGCTGAAAGATAAATACTGCACATTTATTTATGGCCCTATGTTATTGTGAGCTTTTAATGTTATAACACTGTTACCTCATCAAAAACATACCCAGAGTTGGGTTTTCTTTAATTCACAAATGTCTGAGTAATCCTTTATTATTAGTCTGTCTGTTGTAGTTTTCAAGTTAACAGCTCCTACTTTTACCTTTAGTTCAGTAGAGACTGGCAGTTCCAGGTCTGAAATGATCCAAATAATTCTGGTGAAGGTGTATGGAGTTTAAAAACACAGTGGAGCACTTATTATATTTCCACGTGACATCACAAGGTGGAACAAACTTTTTTCTGAGAAAATAACTTGGAGGTTTGTGTGTTAACATGTGTGAATGAAACAAAACACAACTCCAGGTCCGTTTGAGATGAGGAAACCTTGTACATTATATTACATAATATTAGCTCTTGTCTGATTCTGTGGTTTTCCTTGTAGTGTTGTGCTGGTACCTGTCTCATTCCCATTCTTTCCCTACAGTGCTGAGCTGGTACTTGTCTCGTTCCCATTCTTTCCCTACAGTGTTGAGCTGTTACCTGTCTCGTTCCTGTTCTTTTCCCTTAGTGTTGAGCTGGTACCTGTCCCGTTCCTGTTCTTTCCCTGTACTGTTGAGCTGTTACCTGTCCCGTTCCTGTTCTTTCCCTTTAGTGTTGCGCTGGTACCTGTCCCGTTCCTGTTCTTTCCCTGTACTGTTGAGCTGTTACCTGTCCCGTTCCTGTTCTTTCCCTTTAGTGTTGAGCTGGTACCTGTCCCGTTCCTGTTCTTTCCCTGTACTGTTGAGCTGGTACTTGTCCCTGGTGTGAGCAGTGAGCCTGTAAACACAGTGAGACTGGAGGCTCTGCTCACACATCTGGAAGACATCAGTGTGTCTGCAGGCCCCCGGTGCAGCCGAGCAGGGGCTGCTCTTAAAGTCACAGGGGCCTGTTTCCCACATTAGAGTGATTAGTGCCAGAGTGGACCCAATTAATGCACAGAGAACCCCCTGCCAGCACCCGATGGGACCCCAATACCTCATCCTGGAAGGACAGTGTCTGAGCCTTAGGGGAAAATAAATTATACCTTTTAAAGTTAGGCTTGAACAATATCAACATTATTATTATTATCATTATTATTATTTAATAAATACAGTTCACATTTATGGTTAAGTCAACAAACGTTATTGGTTTTCATTAATGTAAATTCTTTATTTACATGAGTACTTATATTGTAGATTCTCACTGAAGCATCAAAACTATGAATGGCACATGGTGAACATAGCAAACAAAAAATCAAGTCAAAATAAATCCAAACTTGTTTTTTTTTTAAGCCTTTAACCTTTGCTTTGCTCACTGGTTGTACTCTTAGCATTTGTTGACTCTGCGCAGCTGTGAAGTGAAAACCATTTGAGGAGCTCAGCAAGAGAAGGCCAAGGATTTGCAACGCCACCGCATTCAAAAATAAAATACAAAATATAAAAAATATTGTGTTATTCTCTTTTTCTACATAATTTCATACAACTTGCTTCATTTGTTTGATGACTTCAGTGTTTATCTAAAATGTAAAAGTAGTCATGAAAAGGTCTTTTCACTGTATATTTTGTATAAATGTTGTCTTCAGAGGGCTTGTGTGGTTTTCTTTACTCACATGTTCTAATGTTGATAACAAAATATTCATATTACTACTTAAAGGAACTATATGCAAGATTTAGATTTTAAACTCCAGAAACATGGCCTAACTGTGCGATACAACGTAAACATGTCCATAAGAATGGTCACATCCTTCAACCTACAGACTGGTGGTTTGAACTCACTATCACAGGTCACCCAATTCTATTACTTACTCACAGAGGTGGGTAGTACTCGGTTACATTTATTTTAATTACTTTAAAAGAAATTATACTTTTCTTAATACAATTTTGCTCCTACTTTAGTAATATATTTGACAGTGTAACAATACTCTCTAGTGAAAGTTGTGGTTCCTCTTCCTACTGTGAGTAAGTGTAAAGTGACAAAAGCTTTATGTTGACAATATGAAATGATCTGAACATTTGTGTTGGGTGCGTGGTTCCTTTTTGTAAAAGTGACCATATGAACCCAAACCGACACAAAATAACCCGATCCAACATTTTAGGAATTACCCCACCAGTCAGAAGTTTATTTCTATAATTAGATTCTCACTGAAGCCATCAAAACTATAAAGGACACTTACGGAATCTAGTAAACAAAAAGTAAACTCAAAATAACTCCAAACATGTTAAATAACAAAGTAATACATCAAAATAGCCTTTGCTTTGATCACTGATTTTGAGATTTCTTGACCCTGATGCGGCATAGCTGTGACGTGAAAACAGAAGGCTTCATCATGAAGCTCACTGAGAGAGGGTCAAGGGCTTGCAGCTCTGTCAGCAAAGGAAAGGGTGGACACTTTGAGAATTTGAATATAAAATATAAAAATTTATATTTTTTCCTTTGCTACATAATTCCGTAGATCTTACTTCAGATATTTGGTCTTGCGTTTTATTGTAGATTTCACCCTAAACAGTCCTGTCGGCCATTTTACTGTGACTTTGACTCTGCATGTTTGGGAGAGGGAGCTCTGACCTCCTCCACAACGCTTTGGCCCGTGAATGAATACATTCCATCTGAGAATTACAGATGGTTTGATTTTTCCGTTTTGTCTGGCCCCGCCTACGCTCCCTCTCTCCCTCCTTTCTCTCCCAGTGGAAAATCTGTTCTTTCACTCAGTCATCCAGTCACCAGTCGCTAGCAGCTAACTTATATGTTTATGAAGACCAAAGATATGTGAGATAATAGCAGAAGAGAGCAGAACAGTGAGGAGGAGGAGTAGGAGGAGGAGGAGGAGGGTGGATAGAAGACCCAGTTTGATGGAGGTATAGAGTAAGAGTGGTTGCAGTTCTTGCAGGCAGAGGGGAGGAGCTAGTGGTTAGAGCACGGGTGCATATCTTGTGGGTGACGTCCTCCTTGAACTACACATCTGGACAACTTTCCTGCTGTGGTCCAGGCCTGATCTACTTTAGTTCTCTCAGTGTTTCACCCTCTCAAAACTGCATGTGTCCAAATCAAAGTCTATATTTAAGGTTCAATTGTTTATTGACATTGAAGAAGAGGGGGTATATTACTTCTATGGGGTATTAAAGAGGAGGTATATTGCTTCTATGGGGTATTATAGAGGGAGTATTTTACTTCTGTGGGGTATTAAGTGCTAACACATCACCATGTTATCTTTTATTGTTTCCCTTTCGCTCTCAGTCTCCCCTCCCTTTGCTTTACACGTTGAGTCACTCCCCCTTCAGGCCCCCATGAGTATATACAGATTTTAGTCCCACAATGTGATAAAAACCCGCCCACACAAGTAGAATGATCAGAGTGGGACAGCTGCTCTTCACTAAACAGTTAAAGGGGAGGGGCGTGACTGAGCAAAGATTTAAAAGGGGAGGGGGAGTAGGTGAGGGTCGTGTGTTGGTGGGAGCAGGTGATAGGTGGTCCACAGTGCACAGACAGGCTCAGACCTGCCTCTCCTCTCTCTCCACTCTCTTTGGGGGTCTAAGGTGCAAGTGGTCACATATTCACAACTCATCCTCAGACCCAAACAACAGTAGGGTTATTCAAAGTATTCTAATAGGTGTTCATACATCAGGGTCTTGAACGGTCATGTAAAATAGGACTCACAGGCAGTTCACACCTTAGCGTATTCAATGCACTTAAATAATAACAGATACTCCTGGCCGTGAACAACTAGGGCATGTTTCTGTGTACTTAAGTGCTTCCTTCAGACAGATCAAACCTGAACAAGCCTCTTGTAGTTGACAGAGCTCTATTACATTTTGCAGTACACAATAATAATGGCTCCAGGAGCAATGGAAGTGTTTCTGGGAACACTCTGACTGTGTATGTGGTTTTCTCAATGGTTTTATTGATCGTATTCAGTCCGGCCCACTTTTGCCATAATGCGACTAACCCACATTTTCTTTATGGTGGCACTTCCGGTTAAGCAGGAATGCCATTTTAAAATGTTCTGTGTTCACGTGCAACAAGTCAACACTGCACTGATTCTTTGGGAGGCTTTAAACGGCTCTGTAGACCATATAACTCGCTATCATGATCAACAGCCTCATGCAAAATAATATGAATTGATATAGAATAAGAATAAGGTGAATAGAACGTGTAGGGTGAGGTACTTGCCAGTCTGTGCCACCAGTCCCTTTGGACACACACTGTCGCACATGGCTCTCCCATCTCCAAAGAACTAACCAGGCCTGGCTCTGCTTAGTTCAAATCAGCTCAGATCAGACGAGATTGGGCATTGACAAAGAGGTGTGGCTTATATCTGTCTAAAGGAGTGGGCTAAAGTCTGTCCAGAATAACTCTTCCGCATCTGAATTGTGCATGTTTTACACCAGCGCAGATATATTGGAAGAGCAGCTCAGTTTAAAATAAACTACTTCAGCTTTTTTCACATTAAAGACTGAGGTATTAGCTGCTAACACATAACATATTTAGATCGCCATGTTACCTTTTACTGTTTTGAAATTACTATAATCACCAAAAACAACATATTAACATGTTTAATAAGTTTCATTTCATTTTTCAGAGCCCTTGTCACAACACAATCAGCTGCCTCCCACTAATGAAACTACTGCACATCACATCAGGTTTGTTAAGTTGCTGTGTACAGTTTTGTATCATGAGAATTGTCATGTGAGAGCATGGGCGATGTAGGCTTGTGGGCGGAGCATTGAACAGAATCTTACAGCTAATGTAAGGGGGCCTGGGAGAGATCACTAGATTACTCAAACATGCATGGATGACATCTAAAACCTCTTCAGGCATGTTTTCCATGAGGAAACAGCATTACAACATGGTAGAAAGCTCAAAAACAATTTTGTATAATACCCCCTCTTTAAGCTGTTCTTTCTGTTTTATTGTATGTGGACCATGATAAATAAAATCTGGTCAACTCTACATTATAGTTTTGTCCTCAGCTTTAAGCTCCATAAATGGGGATATATTCTTGAATAAGCAGCCAGTTGTCTGCAGTCTCCCCAGCCCTTAGTCCATATTATAGTCTCCGCACTGTTGTAATTATAGATCAAGAGACTTTAGAGGAGAGAGGAGCTGATGACGTGGAAACATTGAACAACAGCAGGAAAAAAAATGATAGAGAGATGTAATGTAATGTCCACGTGTGAGGGAGGAGACAGCCCTGCCTGTGTCTGCGTGACTGACACTTAGCGTACCCAGTCACGTGACAGGGGGCAGGGTCTGATGCCTGGTGGCCCCTCCCCTTTTTGGGTCTGCTTTGTTTCAGTCCCATTTGGAGTTTTTGACACAGATAGAGGCACCTCCTGTCTCCACGTGTGCAGCTCTCTTCTGGACCTTGATGTTTGATGGTGCTTTGGTTTATACGGACTGTGTGGCCCTACTACCACAGATTATATAGTCTTATCAGAGTACTGTATTCTGGATACTCTTATTAAGTTAAATAATAAATAATAACTTTAACTTAAAGTAAGTTTAAAGAAGACATATTGTGCTGCTATATAGTTATGACACCAATGGGTCATTATATTATAATTTGGACATTTTAAATTAAAATATTCATCTAATGATGTAATAAATAAAATCCCCTGTCTGCCATTCCACAGTACCTGTGGAATGGCAGACAGGGGTGTTGGTCTCTTTGTTTAAGGGGACCGGAGGGTGTGTTCCAACTACAAGGGAATCATACTCCTCAGCCTTCCTGGTAAGGTCTATTCCAGGGTACTAGAGAGGAGAATCCGACCGATAGTCGAACCTCGGATCCAGGAGGAGCAGTGTGGTTTTCGTCCTGGTCGTGGAACACTGTACCAGCTCTATATTCTCCATCAGGTTTGGTAGTTTGCCCAATGTGTGCTTTTTGGATCTCGAAAAGGCATTCGACCATGTCCCTCCTTTTTCCTGATGTTCCCAACACTTGTTACTGCGATGTCTACCACAACGGCTTTGCTCTGTTGTTTATCCACCACCACAATATCCGGTTGGGGTTTGCCATCACCATTTTGTCAGTCTGCATCTGGAAGTCACTTGGCTCGATCATTCTCCACTACCTTTGGAGGTGTTTCCCACCTTGATCTTAGGGTTTCCAGTCCGTACTCTGCACACATGTTTCTGTACACTATGCCCGCCACTTGGTTATATGCCGCTCCATGTATGCTTTCCCTGCCAGCATCTTACACCCTGCAGTTATGTGCTGGATTGTCTCAGGGGCCTCTTTGCACAGCCTACACCTTGGGTCTTGTCTGATGTGGTAGATCTGGGCCTCTATCGCTCTGGTGCTCAAGGCCTGCTCCTGTGCAGCCAGGATGAGTGCCTCTGTGCTGTCCTTCAGTCCAGCTTTCTCAAGCCATTGGTAGGATTTCTTGATATCAGCCACTTCAGTTATGTTCTGGTGGTACATCCCATACAGGGGCTTGTCCTTCCATGATGGTTCCTTCAGCACCTCTTCCTCTGCGCTCCACTGTCTGAGACATTCGCTGAGCACGTCATCTGGGCCTTGATGACGGGGCCTTGTCCTTGATGTTTTTATGGATCTTGGATGTTTCATCCTGGACTGTGGCTCCCACGCTCACTAGTCCTTGGCGTCCTTCCTTACGGCTCGTGTACAGTCTCAAGGTGCTGGATTTGGGATGGAACCCGCCATGCATGGTCAGGAGCTTTCAGGTTTTAACATCTGTGGTCTATATCTTCTCCTTTGGCCAGCTTATGATTCCTGCTGGGTATCTGATTACTGGCAGGGCGTAGCTGTTTATTGCCTGGGTCTTGTTCTTGCCATTGAGCTGACTCCTTAGAACTTGCCTTACTCGTCTGAGGTATTTGGCCATGGCTGCTTTCCTTGTTTGCTCTTCAAGGTTGCCATTTGCTTGTGGGATACCAAGATACTTGTAACTGTCATGAATGACATTCCAATGTCTGTGCTGTAGATCTTGGTGGTGTGGATCAGTGAGTCGATGTCTCATACAGGCATACAAGCTTGATGTCATCCATGTAGAGGAGATGACTGATGGTGGCCGTATTCCTGAGTCGCTATCCATAGCCAGTGTTGCTGATGATTTGACCATTAGCAGCTGGTTCATTTATGCTGCCAGATGCTCATGGAGGGCATTAGTCTCTGTGATGGTTGAGGGATCGCTCTCAATGCTACAATCACATCTTCTGGGAGACTTTCAGATGGTACTTCACTTAGTCTCTGCAGGTGGTGTCAGGGTTGCCTTGTGTTAATTCGGGCCATGATCTTATCTTTCAGGTCAGTCGCTGCCTCACTCAATGTGATACTTATTGGGGCTTTGTGCCCAATCTCCTCTGATCTGGCGTCCTGGCTCCCCCTTGCCGTAGCATATTTTGTGTTTTGTGTTGGGCCTTGGCTTTGGGGTTAGTCCTTTATAGTGAGGGGACTGGAGGTCTGGGGTCTGGGGTTAGTCCCTTATAGTGAGGGGACTGGGGGTCTGGGGTTAGTCCCTTTTAGTGAGGGCACTGGGGTTTGGGGTCTGGGCTCTGGGATTTGTCCTTTATAGTAAGGGGACTGGGGTCTGGGGCTAGTCCCTTATAGTGAGGGCATTGGGGTTTGGGGTCTGGGCTCTGGGGTTAGTCCCTTTGGTGAGAGGACTGGTGTTTAGGGTCTGGGGTTAGTCCCTAATAGTGGCCGTGGCTCTGGGGTTAGTGCTTTATAGTGAGTGGACTGGGGTTTTGGGTCTGGGGTTAGTTCCTTATAGTGAGGGGACTAGGGTTTGGAGTCTGGGGTTAGTCCCTTTTAGTGAGGGCATTGGGGTTTGGGGTCTGGGCTCTGGGGTTTGTCCTTTATAGTAAGGGGACTGGAGTTTGAGCTCTGGGGTTAGTCCCTTATAGTCAGGGGACTCGGGTTTGGGGTCTGGGGTTAGTCCCTTGTAGTGAGGGGACCTTTGTTTGGGGTCTGGGGTTAGTCCCTTATAGTGAGGGGACGGGGTCTAGGGCTCTGTGGTTAGTCCCTTTGGTGAGGGGACTGGTGTTTAGGGTCTGGGGTTAGTCCCTAATAGTGGCCGTGGCTCTGGGGTTAGTGCTTTATAGTGAGTGGACTGGGGTTTTGGGTCTGGGGTTAGTTCCTTATAGTGAGGGGACTAGGGTTTGGAGTCTGGGGTTAGTCCCTTACAGTGAGGAGACTGGGCTTTGGGCTCTGGGGTTAGTCTCTAATAGTAAGGGGACTGGGGTCTGGTGTCTGGGCTCTGGTGTCTGGGCTCTGGGGTTAGTTCCTTATAGTGAGGGGACTGGGGTCTGGGGTTAGTCCCTTATAGTGAGGGGACTGGGGGTCTGGAGTTAGTCCCTTATAGTGAGGGCACTGGGGGTTTGGGGTCTGGGCTCTTGGGTTAGTCCTTTATACTGAGGGGACTGGGGTCTGGGGCTAGTCCCTTATAGTGAGGGGGCTGGAGTTTGGGCTCTGGGGTTAGCCCGTTACAATCAGGGGACTGGGGTTTGGGGTCTGGGGTTAGTCCCTTGTAGTGAGGGGACTGTTGTTTGGGGTCTGGGGTTAGTCCCTTATAGTGAGGGGACGGGGTCTGGGCTCTGGGGTTAGTCCCTTTGGTGAGGGGACTGGTGTTTGGGGTCTGGGGTTAGTCCCTAATAGTGGTCATGGCTCTGGGGTTAGTCCTTTATAGTGAGTGGACTGGGGTTTTGGGTCTGGGGTTAGTTCCTTATAGTGAGTGGACTAGGGTTTGGAGTCTGGGGTTAGTCCCTTACAGTGAGGGGACTGGGCTTTGGGCTCTGGGGTTAGTCTCTAATAGTGAGGGGACTGGGCTCTGGTGTCTGGGCTCTGGTGTCTGGGCTCTGGGGTTAGTTCCTTATAGTGAGGGGACTGAGGTCTGGGGTTAGTCCCTTATAGTGAGGGGACTGGGGTCCGGGGTTAGTTCCTTATAGTGAGGGGACTGGGGTCTGGGGTTAGTCCCTTATAGTGAGAGGACTGGGGTCTGGGGTTAGTTCCTTATAGTGAGGGGACTGGGGTCTGGGGTTAGTCCCTTATAGTGAGGGGACTGGGGTCTGGGGTTAGTTCCTTATAGTGAGGGGACTGGGGTCTGGGGTTAGTCCCTTGTAGTGAGGGGACCTTTGTTTGGGGTCTGGGGTTAGTCCCTTATAGTGAGGGGACGGGGTCTGGGGCTCTGGGGTTAGTCCCTTTGGTGAGGGGACTGGTGTTTAGGGTCTGGGGTTAGTCCCTAATAGTGGCCGTGGCTCTGGGGTTAGTGCTTTATAGTGAGTGGACTGGGGTTTTGGGTCTGGGGTTAGTTCCTTATAGTGAGGGGACTAGGGTTTGGAGTCTGGGGTTAGTCCCTTACAGTGAGGGGACTGGGCTTTGGGCTCTGGGGTTAGTCTCTAATTGTAAGGGGACTGGGGTCTGGTGTCTGGGCTCTGGGGTTAGCCCGTTACAGTCAGGGGACTGGGGTTTGGGGTCTGGGGTTAGTCCCTTGTAGTGAGGGGACTGTTGTTTGGGGTCTGGGGTTAGTCCCTTATAGTGAGGGGACGGGGTCTTGGCTCTGGGGTTAGTCCCTTTGGTGAGGGGACTGGTGTTTGGGGTCTGGGGTTAGTCCCTAATAGTGGTCATGGCTCTGGGGTTAGTCCTTTATAGTGAGTGGACTGGGGTTTTGGGTCTGGGGTTAGTTCCTTATAGTGAGGGGACTGGGGTCCGGGGTTAGTCCCTTATAGTGGCTCAGAGAATAGACTTTAAAACAGCTCTGCTTGTGTCCAAGCCTCTCTGTAGCCTAAAATCAAAGTACATCTCCCACATGTTAGAGCCATATGAACCATCTCACACTCTGAGGAATTCAGGGACTGGCCTCCTGCTTTAGTCCTGGTTTAGTCCTGCTTTATTTCTGCTTTTATCCGGTTTAGTCATGATGCAGTCCTGGTTTGATTCTGGTTTAATCCTGGTTTAATCCTGGTTTAATCCTGGTTTAATCCTGGTTTAGTCCTCATATAGTCCTAGTTTAGTCCAGGTTTAATCCTGTCTTTAGTCCTGGTTTAGTCCTGATGTAGTCCCGGTTTAGTCCTGGTTTAATTCTGGTTTAGTCCCAACCTCCTGCTGGTGACCAGAGTCAGGACTAAACATGGGGAAGTCAGTGAGCGTTTCAGTTTTATGCAGATAAAACCTGGAACAGTCATCCTGAAGATGTGAGACTGGCCTCTACTTTGACAGTGTTTAAATCCAGACTCAAAACAGTTCTGTTTAGCTGAGTATATGAATGTAAGGCTTTTATTCTGCCTCTCCTGTTTTAATGTTCATTTCATGATGTTTATTTATGTTTTGGCTTGTTTATATTGTGGTTTTAATATATGTCTTATTTTGTAAAGCACTTTGAATTACTTTAAATTAATTTTGCTTTGCAAATGAAGTTCCCTTTGCTCTCATACATAGTTCCTTGGGACATCAGATATGAGCAGAATCTATTGTGAACTGCTGTCTTTGGCTTTGGGGCACAGGAGTGAGCAGAGTAGGTCCATAGCCTGTGAGGTGCTGCTGATTACAGAGCAAACTGTCTCACATCCACTCTAATCCACCGCTCACCTCACCTGGCCTGGAGTTCTGGTTAAGAACTGGTTTAGTCCTGGTTCACACCTCAGTCTGGCTGAAGCTCTACTCTGATGCAATCTAATAGACTGCACACCTCTCATGTCCTGGACTGTAGTTCTGAATTAGTCCTGGTTTAATCTGATCTCTTTTATCCATTTCCAACACCTAACATTGTGAGTCCTGGGTTACTTCTAACTCATCTACGTCCTTAGGTAGTCAGTGGTTGGGTAGTGCTTAACCAGTCCTGAGTTAGGCCAGGGTTAGTTACTGAGTTAAGTGGAGTTGAGATGTTGTAACCTATATAAAGAAAATACTGCCTTTCAATACTGCCTTTTCAATGGAAATTGAACAGGGTGCATTTTAATTTAAGGGGTATTAACGCACAACATATTTGACCTTTTATCGTTCTGAAAATGCCATATTCACCCAAAACAATGTATTAACATGTTTCACTTTCGTTTTTGACTCTCTGAGTTCCCCCTCCCTTTGCTCTTTGTGTCACTCTCCCTTCAGAGCTCTGTCACAATACAATCACTGTGCATCCCCCTAATGAAACGACTGCACATTGCATCAGGTTTGTGAAATAGCAGTGCATTGTGTAGAACCATGCTTTGGTATATTTATGTAAACTTGACATCTGGGAGCGTGGGTGACATAGATGGACAGAGTACTGTACAGGCTCATACTGCTGACTGTAAAGAGGGTTTGAATAGGGCATGGAAGAGATCACTACATTACTCAAACATGCATGCATATAAGACCACTTCAGGTATGTTTTTTACCTGGTAGAAAGATCCAAAAAAGTCACTTTTGCATATTACTCCATCTTTAAACTAAAGCTGGACTGCAGAACAGTCAATATAAACCTTGTTTTTCTTTTACTTTTGCCTCAGAGTAACGCGCCACAAAGACAGACAGAGCGTGGTAAAGGAGCAGCTGCACCACATCAAGGCTGTAAGCACTACTCAGAACTAAACCAGGACTGAACCAAGACTAAACTAGGACTAAACCAGGAATAAACCAGGAATAAACCAGGACTAAAACTAGGACTAAAGCAGGACCAAAGCAGGTCTAAACCAGGACAGAACTAGTACTAAACCAAGACTAAACAGGGACTACAGTAGACTAAATGACAACTAAACCACGATTAGACAAGGTTGAATAAGGACTAAAGGAGAACTAAAGCAGGACAGAACTAGAACTAAACCAGGAATGAAGCAAGACCAAATCAGGACAGAACCAGGACTAAACCAGGAATAAACCAGGACTAAAACTAGGACTAAAGCAGGACCAAAGCAGAATTAAACCAGGACAAATCTAGGACTAAACTAGGTCTACTACACAAAGAGCTATAAATAATGAGTACCCCAGGTCTGACTCAGTACTACCAGACTATAACTCCAAAGAGCCATTCTTCTCAGGCCCTGCTCCTCAGACCCTGCTCTCCTCTGCTCTTCTGAGGAGTAACAATCCCTCTGAGGCAAACCACAACATGCACCGTGGAAATACACTATCAGCTCGTCTATATGTGAAGGCAGAGCACCACCTGGTGACAGACATGGAGAACGGCAGCCAGCTCCCTGTAACACAACGTGGTTGTCAGAACTGGTGCAATCCCACACTTAGGCCGTGTCCCAATTCGCCAAACTGGCCTTAGAATCACCATTCGAAGTGTGCATCGAAGGGCAGTTATGTAATTTCCGGCGCGACAAGGGCTGTCCCATTTCAACGCACCCTACTGAATGCGGCCGCCAAACCTGCCCTTCCCTTTGCACCGTTTCCATGGAGATCGGACGTAACCGAAGCGTGCATCCTTGCACACTTCACGCACTTCTATATCCCATCATGCACCGCGGCTACGCAAAAAAGAGAAGAAAATGGAGTCCGCTGCGCCATACACGTTCAAATGTTCGTACTGGTTTGCCTCATCTACAACAGTGTGACATGAAACTGTTAAATCTGAATAAAGATCTGTACAGTGTGTTTGATGATTAAAAAGGAGGAGAGTTACATGGAATAAAGGAATGTGCAGTTATTGCTAGACAATAAGAAGGCATTATTATCATTAGAAAATATTACTGCAATAAGAATAATGTAAGAATGTTCGTTTCTATTGTAAGCGTCAAAGACCAAGAGACTGAAACGTAAAGTCAGAAGAGTTTAATGAGTTGAACACAGGTAATGTGAACAATGAAGCAATGGACTCTCCGGAAAGGACAGAACAGAGTCCTGAGACGTGCACAAAATCTTCATGTGTTCCGGTACATTCCATAGGTCTGCACCCACTGGTGGGCACGTGTCATTTACTTTCATGTTAGTAAATCAAGACACTAGCTTGATGTAGCGCCGCACTGCTAGAAAATACCTTATAATAATCAGATGAAAAGAACTGGCACGGCATAGAAGGGAAACAGTGCCCTCTACTGTTATTAAAGTGGTGTGGCCACTGGCCAAAATACCGAATCATTAAACTGCAATATCCCACTTTATGTACCACTAATCAGTGTTCTCTGGTTTATAGACTATGAATGTCAAAATGATATTGTTTCCTCTGTCTCTGTTATTACGTTTTCACAAGGTATATTTTGTTTAAGTTATGAAGTAGATACAATTGAGTAAAAAAATCACCTCGGACGTTATATTTGCCTATTGATATTCAATCTAAACAGAAAGAAACGGCTGTGACGATGACATCTTGACTTTTCTTCTATTAAATAATAAATCATTAAAAATAACGTACGTAATGTGCGTATCTTACGCTCAAAGACAGCGGTGGAAGTGCGGTCCGTGGTGTAGGCCTGTCCCACTTCAGCGAGACGGCGGCTACACTGTGGAGGGCAGATTCTCGACCGGAACCTTCAAACTACACTTTGAAGAGTACTTCGAAGGGACCCTTCAAAGGGTGCATTTGGCGAATTGGGACACGGCCTTAAACTCTCACAAAGACAAGTTTTTATTATTATTATTTTTTTTTATTATTATTTTAATGATGAACCATATTATTGAGTGACAAGGCCCATTCTCCTGCTACATTTATCCAAGCACAACATACACAGAGATACAGAAGAGTGGGATGACATCTGACACACAGCAATCCCCTGTTTATTCTGTCGAAGCATCACATAAGTTTGAATATGTTTTTAATCTGATTAAACAGAAGTGTTCACTGAAATGACACAGCTATGTTCTATCGGCCCGGGCGACCTCTCTCGGGTCGCCCAGGCCTTTCTGTGTGGAGTTTTTCATGTTTCTCCCCGTGTCTGGATGGGTTTCCTCCGGGTACTCCGGTTTCCCCCATCAACCAAAACATGAACGCCCTTCGAGACAACTGTTGTTGTGATTTTGGGCGTTACAAAAATAAATGAATTGAATTGAATATTCTATTTTCGTACTTGTTAAAATGTGATAAAGAAAATGGCAAAAATCAACTAGCAAACAATGAAGACCCCAAAAAGATGAAAAAAACAAACAAAACAAAAACAGCTCAATAGCACGACCTCAAAAATTGATTTACATTGTACCAATGGGTGCCTGAAACAGAGAAATGTCATCGTAGACAAATTAAACTTCACTTGATACTTAATAATTTAGCATCAAAAATAAGTCATGTCAGGACATGTAAAAAATTATATTATGGTCCCGCCCTAAACCCTACAGGAAGTGGATCATACTCGAGATTGACAAAAACACTTAAAAAGGGTTATTGATTATATTCTAAATAAAATACTAAATAAAATACTGGGTGTGGTTATGGTGATTTTTCAACAAAATGTAATTTTTTGGAAAAAACAAAACAAAACACTATCTTTCTGGAAGTAGTGAAATGCATTTTTCTTTTAAGATGGCTCTATAGCACCCCCCCTTCAAATTATATATATATATATATATATATATATATATATACTTTCTGCCAAGTTGCAAGGGTTATATATATATATATATATATATATATATATATATATATATATATATATATATACTTTCTGCCAAGTTGCAAGGGTTGCAAGGGCCCTTTTTCACTGCTTGCAATTTTCATTTATCTGTTATTTATTTATTTTTATTTTATTATTTTATTGTTTTGTTGCACTGCACATGATATTATATTCCATCATTACAGAACACACATCAGAATGAATACGTTTGCTGATAGAAACGGCTGTGGTCCTGCAGTGTGACACAGAGGAGACAGTAAAAGTCCCGGTCTAATCACAGGTGTGCACAGAGAGTGAGAGTACAGAGTGTGAGAGGTGAGCTGGGGTTAGGGAGGAACCTGCTCCAGGGGCTGTCATTAGCATGGGTCCCAAAACACTTATTATGTCATCACAGAGAGACTGAAAGGGCCATGTACACGGAGCAGTGAGGACATTTGTATGTGTCCCTATGTGTCTCCAAGTCCTCCAGAGACTCAGCACAGGGTCGGAAACAGTTGTCTGATTAGAAGGAGTGGGACGAGACAAAAAACACATGATCAGTTTGGAACGGTCGCAGTTTTAGCAAACAAAAATATACAAATAAAAACAACTACAAAAAGAATGATTGATTAAATTGCTTCTGTTGAACAAAATTCAGCACAAATCTGATTCTAAAAAATCTGTCTGAAATACTTTTACTTTTTACTATTTAAGTACATTTTTAAACACGTACTTTAATACTTTTACTTAACTAGATTTTTACTTGAATGTTTTTTTGTTGGTCCAGTATCTTTTACCTCTTCCACCACTCAGTTTCAGTGTGTCCCATGACTGTTAGGTCTTTACCTATCTAATTCATTAAAAAAACAAACAAAAACAAAACAATCTCATGGCCCGACAGATGACAAGATATGATTGGTATTTGTCATGAGAACGACACGTCAATACAGACAGTTAAAGCATTAGGTTTGTTAAAAACTAGACTAGAGTGAGATAGAGGAGAGTGACACAGGCCCATAGATAGAGAAGAGTGAGACAGGCCCATAGGCAGAGAAGAGTGAGACAGGCCTGTAGACAGAGGAGAATGAGACTGGCCCATACACAGAGGAGACTGAGACAGGCCCACATACAGAGGAAAGTGAGACAGAGGAAAGTGAAACAGGCCTATAAACAGAGGAGAGTGAGGCAGGCTCATAGACAGAGGAGACTGAGGCAAAGAAGAGTGAAATAGGCCCATAGACCAGGAGAGTGCTACAAGCCCATAGACAAAGGACAGTGAGACAAGACAGAGGGGAGTGAAACAGACCCATAGACAGAGGAGAGTGAGACACGCCCATAGACAAAGGAGAGTGAGACAGAGGAGAGGGAGATAGGCCCATAGACAGAGGAGTGTGAGATAGACCCATAGACAAAGGAAGGTGAGACAGAAGAGAGTGAAACAGGCCCATAGATAAAGGAGAGTGAGACAGAGGAAAAGGAGATAGGCCCATAGACAGAGGAGAGTGAGACAGGCCAATAGACAAAGGAGGCTGAGACAGAGGGGAGTGAAACAGGCCCATAAACTGAAGAGATAGGCACTGACCAAAATGATTTGAACATTTGCGTTTCTTGCAAAAAAAAAAAAAAAAAAAAAAAAAAAAAAAGAGGTGGTGCCAAGAGTTCCTGACATAGGCCATTATGCAAAATCAACTTTTCTGAGCCTTTAACCCTATTATGATGGTGTTCCGTCATTATTAGCTTGCTCAAAGTATTTTGATTCATGCAAGTTCAAGTAATCCTGTATTTTCCTATATTTGAGGCCCACTTCTCTATACTCTTTTCTGGGCCCTATAAAAACAAATTTCTCTTTAAGAGCAGGAATAAATATCAAAGTTAATACTAAAACACAACAACTTAAAAAAAGAAGAAAAAAAAAAACGAAAAAAAAAACAACTAGACTCCTGTTCGATAAGGTTCAAAAATACCACGTAGCCATTTTTAAACAATACATAAACATATATGAAAATCTGATGCTTGCTACAGTGAAAAAATACTATAAAGAGATTCTGCAGTTCATGGGCCTGGTCTTAATGTTGTGATTTACAATGAATACAATCTAAAATGATCTAATCATGTTATAGTTTAATACTAAGTACCTGGAAAAAGCCCAATGTATGTATAAAAACAAACAAACAAACAATACTAAATATCTTGTTTGACTGAATTATAGGCTAAATGAGACATGCTACTCTTAAACTGACTGGCCACTTGAGTAATTATTTCTATATGTAGCCCTACTTCTATTTTGAAGTAACAGTACTTTAGTATATTTTGACAGTGGTGGAAGAAGTACTCATTTCTGTTAGTACCAATACTGAAACAAAACAAACACACAAAAAATACTTAAGTAAAAGTGTTAAAGTTCCTGTTTAAATAGTACTTAAAGAATAAAAAGTAAAAGTATTTCACACATTTTGATGTCTTATAAGGCTTCAAATGTATTGATTTTTATAGATTTATCTTGGATTTTGTTCAACAGAAACAGCCACCGAGCCACCTCAACGAGAGGAGCCAGTTGAGGTGGCTCGGGCATCTGCTCAGGATGCCTCCTGGACGCCTCCCTAGGGCGGTGTTCCGGGCATGTCCCACCGGGAGGAGGCCCCGGGGAAGACCCAGGACACGCTGGAGGGACTATGTCTCTTGACTGGCCTGGGAATACCTTGGGGTCCTACCGGAGGAGCTGGAGGACGTGTCCGGGGTGAGGGAAGTCTGGGAGTCCCTGTTTAGACAGCGACCCCGGCAATCCGGCCCCGGATTAGCGGAAGAAAATGAATGGATGGATGGAAACAACTGACTTATTATTTCCGAGCTGGTTTTATCTGTACATTTTTGTTTGCTCAAATTATGAACTTGATAAAAAATAAATTGTCAGACTTTTCGGCTTGTCTCAAACAATAAAAAAAAACAACAAAAAAACAAACAAACAAAAAAACAAAACAAAAACAAGCTTAAAAGTACTTAAGTAATGTACAAATACCTACAAGTTTGACTTAAGGACAGTACTTTACTACTTCTACTTCATTCCGTTCCATCACTGTATCATACTGTGGTAGTTCCTCCAGACTCCGGCAGGCGGCACCACCCCATGCATGCGCATCTATGGGGTGGTGTCACATGGCAGTCACGTGTCCGCTCAGTCATGGTTGCCTTCTGAAGAGCGATGTTTCCTTTGAACCCGTTTATGTGACCGTTCCCCCGGACACAGTGCACATCCAGCATGCAGAAGATCAAGTCACTCATGGCCCGACAGGTGAGCGCACACGGCGGGCTTGTGTGTGTGCAGGAGTCGCGGAGAGGTCGGAGAGCGACCCAGGGGATAGCATTAGCATTGTATTAGCAACATACAGCTGTTCGGAAGGTGATGCTCATTTGACAGCTCTCTGAATGAAATATTAAAACAAGCTGCATGGAATAGGACATTGTCTTAACTCTACTTGATATTTGAACTATTCTCCCGGAGCAGATTGTGTCACAGCCAGTGTTTAGAAGTAACAAAATACAATAACCAAAAATACCTATTCCGAATACTCATTTTGAGTAACTTTTTCATTTGGTGGTGTTCAGTTAATTTTCTAAAATCAAAGGAATTAAAAAATAAGCTTGTGATCTTTATGGCGTTAAACAAAAGAATTGCCTCTTCATTTGACCACTAACTTGGCCAGGTGGCATCTCCTGCTTGTTTCCATAGAGATAGTTAAATGGAACATTCCAGACAAAGCAATAACATCTCCCAGGAGACAAGACGTTCACAGACCCGCTACCAAAACGTTACTGCATCTTTAAAGGGACCATGAACCAATAAATTTCGCAAACATGGGCAAAGTGTGTCTACAGATACAAGGTGAACATTCTCAAACCAAATCTACTTGCTGATAACAGCTTTAATTCTGATTTACTCCTAATAAAAAAAAAAAAAAAAAAAATATATATATATATATATATATATACATACATACATATATATACTGGACACAATGGCCCATTTATTTATGTTATGATTTGGTGTTTTAGTGTCAAGACGATTATCCAATCAGTGATAAGCCTCACACAGGTATCTCATTTGGGTTGCCAGTTTCAATGTTGAAATACAGTTGATTTTAACCTAAAAGGTCATCACAACCTGTCTTAAAAGTATAAGAGTGCAGTCTACAAGCAGTCTTAAAAGTGTAATACTGCAGTCTACATATAGTTTTGAAAGTGTAAGAGTGCAGAGGCGGAAATTGGTGACCTGAGACTGAAAGTAACAGCCACACTGAGCAGCGCCAAACCTCTTCCCTCCAACATAATATCAGAGGAAAGGAAGGTTCTCAGTGCTCTAGAAAAGGACTGCAGCATCAACATTTTGCCAGCTGGCAAAGGGAGATGCACCATGATCCTGAACTCAGCTGATTACGAGGCTAAAGTGAACAGCCTCCTCAGTGACACCGCCACCTATGAACTACTGAAATGAGACCCTACCAGTGGGTACAAGAAGAAAATCATAGACTGCTTACAGAAGCTGGAGAAGGAGGAAGTCATTGATAGACAGCTGTATTACAGACTCCATCCTGGTGATTCCATCCCTTGTATCTGTGGCCTCCCAAAGATCCTCAAAGAAGGAGTACCCCTCAGACCCATTGTATGTAGTGTGGATTCTATCACATACAATGTGGCCAAACATCTGAATTTGTGAGCAAAATCAAGCATCTCCAATTTGATCCAGATGAGACCATGGTTTCATTTGATGTGACCTCTCATTTCACTTGTATCCCCACATTAGTAGCGGTGGAGGCAGCAAAGAGGAGGCTACTGCAGGATACTAAGCTAAAAGAGAGAACTAAACTGACACCGGACCAAATCTGCAAACTGCTGGAAATTTGTCTTAATGCCACATATTTCCAGTTTAGAGGAAACTTCTAGGCAGGCAAATCCACGGCTGTGCCATGGGCTCACCTGTCTCTCCTATCCATCCATCTATCCATTTTCTTCCGCTTATCCGGGTCCGGGTCGCGGGGGCAGCAGTCTAAGCAGGGACTCCCCCCTGTCTCTCCTATCATGGCTAATTTATACATGGAACAATTTGAACAGGAGACTTTGGCCTCATTTCCAAGTACTTCACCCACACACTGGTATCCATATGTGGATGACTACTGGACTAAAATCAAAATTTAGGATCTGGAGCTTTTTACTGCACATATAAATGCAGTGGATCCAAACATCAAGTTCACATGGGAAGAAGCCAAGGAGAACAAACTGGCCTTTTTAGATTGTGCAGTAACAATAGGAGAGGACCGGCGACTCCAGGTAGATGTTTGCAGGAAGCCCACTTACACTGACCAATACCTGCGGTTTGATTCACACCATCCACAGCAGCACAAACTCAGAGTGATCCGGACACTACAACACAGAGCTCAAGTGGTGCCTACAAACACAGAGGGAAAAAGTGAAGGAGGAGCAACATGTGGAGAAAGCCCTCTCTGCTTGTGGATATCCAAAATGGGCCTTCAATAGATCTAAGAGAGCTAAAAAACTGGACAACAGGGAATCTGAACCTAGAAGGAGAGGTGTTACCATTCCTTACACAGTGGGTGTGTCTGAAAAACTTCAAAGAATTTTCAGACAGTATGAGATTCCTTTCTTTTTCAAACACCAAACACTTTAAGACAAAAACTGGTTCATCCAAAGGACAAAACCCCAAGCCATAAACAAAGTAATGTAGTCTACTCCATACAATACCCCAAGCAGTCATCCTTCTCTAGAATAGAGGTAGCTTTTCTACTGTTGTGAAATGAGAAATGTCCATGCCAATGCCATACCTGGTATGATCTTTTTCATTTTCTGTGAGTCTAGAAACCTTTTAAACCTGTATTCAGTTGTGCTTTTTAAAGAGAGTTTGGATTAGATTTGAATGAACAGTCATTTGAATATTGTTATATATATATATATATAATATTATATATGTTAAGACATTGTTAAGACATCTGTGTAATTGTGGATGTTCTGCTGTATTCTAACCTGTTTTCTGTGCCAGGGTCTGAAGAGCCCTCAGGAGAACATGGCCGACCTCAGCCCTGTGGAGAGCTTGAGGATCCCCAGTCAGGTCAGGAGCTGTTTCTACTGCAGGTCATCTGTCTGAGCGCACTGGTCAAAGTATGGCATAAGGTTGCACAATGAAACATAAGCTATTGGAACTGTCACAGCTATCAAATAGCAAAGGCTGCTGTAGATGCACTAATCTGATATTGTTTTCATATATTGGCGAGAATTCAATAAAATGTGTTCCATGGGATATTTGCGTCCATATATTGGTTCAGCCGATATCCTGGTTAGACATATCATTTGATGTAATAATACAATTTTCTGGTTATGGTTGACCCAGAAAATCTCATAATGTTTTGTCTTTCTACTTACGCAAAGTTTATAGTTAAAATCTGTGTCAGAAGTGAAAAAGCTGGATTTATATAATGATACAACAACCTCTGCAGACGGGTAGATGATGTCTCAGAGTTTGTGTAACACATTTCCAACACTTGACCCAGTGTTGAGACTACAACCAATAGTGTCAACACTGTGTTGCGTTCTTTAGTGCCATCTAGTGGTTTAAAAATATAACTTCCCATGACACAACACAGGGCTCGTTGAACACTTAATTTCTGCTAAATGCACTCTGATATTTATTATGTCATTTAATATTATTGTACAATACCGTAGGCTATAAATGGCTGTGAAAATGACAGTAAAGTAACACAGTGCTTTCAGCAGATCTGCACTGAGCTTTTCTTGGACTGATCAAAAAGATCCACACAGAAGAATAGGCTCATCTTTTTCTTTGTGGTTCTGTAGTGAAGAACAAAGACAGACTTAAGCCTCACTCTACACAAGCTGCTTCAGAGCTCCTGACATGAGCCACACCAAGTAACACAGGAGATATATCAGTCACATGACTTTTCTTAAAGGGACACACACACACATTGACAGCGCGACACAAGCCTCAGTTTCTGAGCCCAACACGTGTCGTCACATCGACTTGTTTGGCCCATCACTACTAAAAGTGAAATTTTAGCACTTAATATTTTAATCTGATCTAATTCTTTCAAATGGTACTGCTTTTTGACAGAATTGTGCAGTTCTATTGCATAACACATCAATAGAAAGCATGTTTTTGCCAGCCCATTAAACTGAACTGTGTCTTGTAGCATTGTAAAAGTCCTATATTATGCAGAATTGACTCCTGTGTTAGAATGTTGTTACGTCCTCAGAAACAGACCCCGAGTTGTGTTTTGTTTAATTCACACATGTTTGAGTAACGCTTTTTTATTAGTCCGTCTACATCTCCAGAGCTCAAAATGCTCTGTTCCACCTTGTGATGTCATGAAGCATGAAGTAATCTGCCTTTTACCTTTTGTTTAGTAGAGACTGGCAATTCTAGGGCTGAAATGATCCAAATGATTCAAGAGTATGGAGTTTAAAAACGCAGTGGAGCATTTAATGATCACAAGGTGGTCAAGGTGAGTGTATTCACTTTGAGAGAAGAACTAAATATGCAGGGTTTGTGTGTTAAACATATGTGAATGAAACAAAACAAAACTCCATGTTTTAGATGAACATTATACCATAGATCAGAAAAAAATAGTGTAATATGGGCCCTTTAAATGTGAATTATTAATAATACTAATTAAAATTTGAGACATGTGAATGCTGTGCCCCTCTGCTCTTGAAGAGTGTAGTCCTGCACACTGCTCAGTCTGTGTGTCCCTCAGGAGGAGATGCGTGAGCCACGGGAGCAGCCTTTGGACCCAAGCACAGAGCAGGAGATCATCGACAGCATTGAGGAGGTCTACTTCTCCTCCGACTCCTTTGACATGGTGCAGTACGAGCTGGAGGTCAGTGTCAAACATGGTCTGTATGTGGACATAGCTAACATGAGTCGGTGTGTTCCAAATAGGAATCTGGTTGCAGATTAGCCACTATAACTACTAGCCTTGATCGATGGAGGTCACATGGGCAGAGACTTTGGCCACTTTGGCCGCTTTGCATGTGGTCTTGTCATGGAGTAGTTCCGTAGCGGTACTTCATCTATTTCTGGAGCAGGCAGAGTTGTTCAGAAGCCACACCGAGGATGAAGAATTCAATGGATTTAGTGACTGGAAGTGAGATCAAGAGTAAACTTGTTAGCTTGTTTTTTATGCTTAATATCTTGCGTTAACATACCAGACACATATTCAGTTTGCTGTCTATGCTTCATGTAGCTGAATATGTGTTATGTAACGGTTGATTGTTACAGTTCACTTGTATGACCACAAGATGGTACTGTTGTATTTGTAACACCTGTAAGAAAATTTACTTGACTCATTTTCTTTTATACATTTCAGATTTAATTTCCCCTTCATTTATTAGACCATAAAGGTGATCATTTTTTATTTGGAACAATATTGTAAATGTTTAGTTTATCATAAGTCTAGTTTCAGGTCGCAAAAACTGCTTCCTGTTTTCCGGTTCAGCTTTTTACACTAATGTGAAGTCTGACCCGACGGAACACTGCTGAAAACAGAAACAACTGAGAAGTAAACTATAAAGTTTTGGGTTCACCAGTTTGTTAACTAGCAGGCCAAAGTGGTGTGTATATTTTCCATGTGTTCATGTGCAGTTTTGTGTGTATATGTAATATGAGTCAGAGCTTATGTTGTATTTGATGTGTTTGCTTGTTCTATAGTGTGAACTGTGATGAAGAAGTAAGACCACTGTAAACATCAGTGAAAAGAACTCTCACGTCTCTCGTGTTTGTGGACAAGCCGGCATATGTTACGTTAGGGTAGCGTATCTGATTAACTGATAATATCTTACGTAAACATACCAGACAGTCTGTTGTCTATGTGTTACATTAGCGTGCTGTATTACTATTCAGCCTGTTGTTCTCTGTTGTTGTTGTTATTATTTTTTTGTAACTTATATTTTATTATTTTCAAAGATATAACAATAGAACAGTGAACATTCGGTCAGCCGTCATTTTAAATACAAAAAACATTTATCCCAGTTTTCTTCATATTTTTCCTTTTGTAACCTTAAAATATATGTGAGTCTCTCCATGGCATGAATTTCTTCCACAATGTCCCTCCAGTTGTCAAGCGTAGGGGGGGTCTTCCTTGTGCCATTTGCATGTAATGGCTTTTTTTGATGCTGCCAGTAATATCTTGATTAAGTAGTAGTCCTTTTTTGGGATATGCGCGTCAGTAGTCCGCCCAAAATACATCGTTATGCATGTCCTTGATAGTGTGTACCCCAATATTTTCTCCATTTCTTTGCCCAAAGTTTCCCAAAATTGTGACACCTTGCTGCACTGCCAAAACACATATGCATGTCCCACATTATACTCCCCACAATGTCTCCAACATGGTTGATCCACTGATAGAGATGCTTTTTTAATCTTTGGTGTGATGAAAAATCTGATGATGTTCTTCCAGCAAAAGATTCTCCAATTTGTTGAATTAGTTGAGGTGATTTTGCCAAATTTTATACCAGTTATCATCACTTATTTCTTCTTTAATTTCTTTCACCCATTTATCCCTAATGTATAACGACATATTTTTCCTGTTATCCCCCAAACCTTTATACCATTTAGATATAATTTTTGCACTCTTGTTCTTATATGCATCCCAAAGTGTCACAGTGATTATATTCAGTTCCCTCGGGAGGTCCGGTCTGATTTCTCTTTGGTAATAGTCTCTCACTTGAAGGTACATATAGAATTCCTGATGTTCTAAATCAAATCTGTGCTTTATATTTTGAAAGCTTACCAACTCCCCTTCCTTAATGAATGTTCCTATAATGTTCAATCCTTTATTTGCCCACTCTTTAAATTTGGCATTTATAATTCCTGGTTTAAAATTTGTATCATATGGTAGCCAACTCAAAAGTTTAATCTCTTTCTATTTTGAATCTTTTTACAATTCTGAACCACGTTTCTGTGTAAACTCTGCACACCCGACTGGGCAACAGGTGCGTAGGAGATGAAGCACTTGTCTAAAAACTAAAGAAAAACTCCCGCACACTGTCTCACTCTTAATGCAATTCTATTCCATACAACGTTTCGGTCTCTCTGACCTTCTTCAGGTATGAGGACAGCCCCTTCCGCTCCCCTTATATAAATCAAGGGACCGCCCCCTATAGTTTAATCAACCAATAGTCGTAAGACACATGTATTCAAAATCAGAACCCAAAAAACACCCGCAAGATTGTGCATAATTTCCTCTACAAACGTTTTTTGTGATTTAAAATACATGGATAATAACCAGAAAAATATAATGATTATTACCAATCAGAAAAAATAGCAGATATATACTATATACTTTGGATTTTTGTAAAAAACAGCATAATTGACATAAATGACATAACTGACACCCCCAAAAAGTTCCATTACATCTACCTCATAACTCAGAGAGAGGGCAAAAAACAGTTCTACATATCCACATCACAACATTACATTAAACAACAGTTCATCATTTAAGCCCTTAGGACAAAGAGTTTGTAAGGTAAAAATCCAATAGGCTTCGCGTCTCTTTAACACGTGGTCGTGGTCTCCACCCCTCCGCGGAGCAGGCACCTGTTCAATCTCGCTTCTGCGGGACCTTACAAACTCTTAGTCCTAAGGGCTTAAATGAATGAAACAATTCTGAACCAGACATCCAGAGTGAACTTGACTATACAGTCTAACTTTGTTACGTTTTCCTTAAACAATCTTTTGTTTGCCGTGCATTCAGAGTCACACCAACAAATCAAAGATTTGAGCTGGGCTGCATAGAAATACTCTTCTAGATTTGGCAGGGCCAATCCACCCTCATTTTTTGGTAATTGAAGTGTTGAAAATTAAATTCTTGGTTTGGCTCCATTCCATATGAATCTTGAGATATTTTTGTTACTCCACAAATTGATTAGCTGGTATTGACACTGGCAGGGACTGGAAAAGATACAAAATTCTCAGCAGGACATTCATCTTAATTGTCTCGATTCTAGCATGTAGATCTAACAATAAAACCTCCCATCTTTCCATGTCTTTGTATATTTGTTGGTTCAAGGGTTTATTGTTGGTCTCATATAATGTGTTAAAGTTATTTGTAATCTTTATTCCCAAGTAGTCTGTTGATTTTTTATTCCACTTGAAATTATATTGCTGCGATATTTTTAATGGAGAATTACAGTTTAAGAGGAGAACCTGCGTTTATAACCTGATAGATAGCCAAAATAATTTATTAAGTCCATTAATTTAGGCAAACATACATCTGGTTGTTTTAAATAAATTAAGACATCGTCAGCAAATAGCCCCACCTTGTGTTCTGTGTCCTTAATTTTTATTCCTATTATTCCCTCTTCCTGCCTTATAGCTTGTGCCAATGGTTGAATAAATATTGCAAAGAGGGTTGGTGACAAGCTGCACCCCTGTCTCGCAGATCTTTCTAGGGTAAACCAGTTTGTGAGACTGCCATTTATCTTTAGTCTCGCTTTTGGATCTTGGTATAATGTTTTGACACAATTGATTGACTGTGTATTAAATCAAATCTTTCCAAACAGCAATACAAAAATCTCCAACTGATGCAGTCAAAAGCCTTTTCGGCATCCAGACTCAAAAGAAGTGTGTTTTCGTTTGTTTTTTGTGCTTGTTCAATTATATGTAAAGTCCTCCTTATATTGTCTTGGGTTTGTCGTCCTCTAATAAAACCTGCCTGATCCTCATCTATCATATCGGAAAGAAATGTTTGGAATCTATTAGATTGATTAGATAATTGACGTATATATTTTGTAGTCACAGTTTAATATTGATATTGGTCTATAATTTCAAAATATTCTTTGTTCTTGCCCTCTTTATGGATAATCATAATTATTGCTTCTCTCCACGAGGGAGGTAAAACTCCATTTTTCAGAGTATGGTTAAACGATGATAATAATAATGGGTTCAACTCTTCTTTGAAGGTCCTGTACCATTCCACTGGGAACCCATCCGTTCCAGGGGTCTTGTTGGACTTCATTCATTTTATTGTACTTTCTAGTTCTTTTTCTGTGATGGGCGAACATAATATTGAATTTTGGGACACTCCTATATTTGGTAAATCTAATGAGTTTAAAAAAGCTCTAATTGTCTCATCTGCTGATTTAGGTTGGGAATAAAGTTTAGAATAATATTTTTCAAATGTTTTTTCAATTTCTTCTGGTTTGTAAGCTAAGTTTTCCATTATAGGCTCTCTTATTTTGTAGATAGTGTTAGATTGTTGTTTATTTCTCAAACATCTCGCAAGTGATTTTGTTAATTTTGATCCTCCTTCATAATGTTGTTTCAGAAACCTAATATTTTTTCCACTTCTTCTGTTAATATCTTATCAATTTTTCCCCTTGTTTCTTTAATCTTATCAAGTATCTCTGGATTGTTATATTTCTTATGTAGTTTTTCAAGTTTTTCTAATTCCTCTGTGGCAGTCTGATAGTCTAACATTTTTCTTTTTTTAGTATGTGCTGCATGTGATATCAGTTTGCCTCTCATTACTGCCTTCATAGCATCCTATACCATTGTGGGATCTGTTTCTCTATTACAGTTTTCTTTTTTATAGTTATTGTTTATTGTTAAGCTTTCCAATATTGAGTCTCCAGTTTGTATTTTTAATTTTTCTACTAAGGTCCAATGTTAGACTCAATGCACAGTGATCTGACAGATCAGCTGCTCTTATCTTACATTCTAATATTCTAAACCTGTCTTCATTGTTCATGAAAATGTAGTCTATTCTTGTATAAGTTGAGTGTGGTGCCGAGTAGCAGTCCCTCTCTAATGGATGACATTCTCGCCAGACATCTATGATCCCCAATTCATTTAATGTTGTATTGATATATCGTGACAAATATGTTCTACTGTTTTTCTTATTACTTGAGTCTAAAGTATGATTCAAGACAATGTTCCAATCTCCACAGCATATTAATGTTCCTTCTGTTTCCATAGTCACTATGTCAAATACAGATTTATAAAAGGATTTATCAGATTCAGGTGGAGCATTCAACATTCAACAATGTAACCACATATTCTTCTAGTTTCCCCTTAACTAATATATATATCTACCTTCTCTGTCTTTAATTTCTTTCAGGCCCCCAAATTTTATATTGTTATGTATTAAGATTGCTACTCCATGTTTACTACCTCCTTTAAATGAACTATAAAATAAATTTCTATAACCTAGCATACTTAATTTTTCATGCTCTGTATCAGACAGATGAGTTTCTTGTAGGTAAATTATGTCTGCCTTTTCCTTCTCAACTTTTTAGGAACCTTGCCCCTTTTAATTGGATTATTTAAGCCATTCACGTTCAGAGAGACAATCTTCACTTTACTGGTACACATCTTTAACCAAGGAAAAAAATACTGACAGCATGACCGTAACAACCTAGTGAACATTATGAACCCTAACTAAAATGTTAAAGAATAGTACCCCCTGGTAAAAGTCTGGGCCTATGGGTGACCCTAGTGTCCTGTTGGTAGGGGAGAGGTAAAGCCTCCCACAAAAGAAGGGCCCCTGTGTAGATATAAGTGTTGACTCAAAAAGTCTAACTTCCATTCTACTATGTCCAACTACTTTCAATTCCCTCTTGCCAGTATCATTTTTTTTATTATAATTTTTTTTAAAGAGAAGCGTACTGCCGGATTTCCACATGCTTGTCTATTTTAGTAGTGTTTATATCGGTAAACTTTTTATTTATTCTTTAATATTTAAATGTATTTGTTTGTTTTCCTATTAGCAGTTACCTCCCATCAATCTCTTATATTTTATCTCCGAAACTCCCGTAGTCTCTCCCTCGCTCTCCGTCCTGGAGATCTGCTCCGTGTATCCTGTGTGCGCGTTCCCATGACCAGGCCTGTTGAATCCTCCGCTGCACCTCGTCTTCTCTCTCCGTAGATCCAGCCATCACATCATAACCCCGTTTCTTCATTTCCTCAGCTGCATCATGTGGATTTCCATATGTTCTGGTCCCGTCCGTCCAGTGAATTCTTATCTTTGTCATAGGTGTCTGAAATCTGACCCCATTTTCTTTTAGCGCCTTCTTTATGCCTCCATAAGCGTTTCGTTTTTGAACCACATCTTGGGCATAATCGTGATCAAAGAATATTGGTTTTCCATCTATTTTCAAACGCTTCTGCCAGGCTTTCTTGAGTATCAACTCTTTCGTGTCAAACTGGAGAAAGTTCACAATCATAGACCGTGGTGTCGCTCCGTGTGTCGGTCTTTCACCCAAAGCCCTGTGTGTGCGTTGAATCTTGAGCTGGGTCTCCGCGAGTAAATCCAACTCTCTCCGCAGCAGCTCCTCCACATAGCGGGGGGGCGAGTCTCCCTCCGCGCCCTCTGGTACTCCAAAAATGGGCACGTTGTTTCGCCTTGACCTTCCCTCCAAATCCGTTAGTTTGTCTTTTAACATCTTTTGTTCCATAAGAAGCATTAGCAAGATTTCTTTAACTTCTAGATTCCACTCCTCGGCTTCATTAACGCGCGTTTGCACGTCCTTTATAGCTGCTTTCTGCTCCTGTAACTCCTTCTCATTGTCGGAAAGTTTCTTGTTTATTTCAGCTCTAAATGTGTCAAATTCGTTCCTGATATCAGCCTTCACTTCTTCTTTAAACGACGCAAATCTGTTTTTTATTTCCTGCTTTAAATCTTCCAATATTGTTACCAGGCCTGGTAGAATCTCCTGCCACGCTGGTGCGTTAGCCACTCGCATGTTAGCTTCAGTGGACTCCAGGTTTTCTTCTCTTTCAACATCTTGTTCCAATGCTTTGTTTCGGACACTTTTAGTACGGCGTCCTTCTTGTTTGTTTCCCCCATCCATTCCGCAATTTATTTGTTGAATTCAGTTGTCTTAGTTGCTGAGGGGGTGTAATTTGCTATGTACTGGCAAGAGAACAGAATTAGGCTGCCATCTCTCTCTGTGCCGACCCGGAAGTCCCTGTTGTTGTTGTTATAACGTGCCTTTAAAGATAAAATGTCTGTTCTTGGTCTAGGATTTTGTAAAATAAATGTCCCCAAAAGTGCGACTTATTGTCCAGTGCGACTTATATATGTTTTTTTTCTTCATTATTACAATTTTTTTTTTCACTGGTGCGACTTATACTCCGGGACAACACATAGTCTGGGAAATATGGCACATTCAACAGAAAATACAATGTCTAGACTGTAAAACTGCTTTAAAGGAAAATGTTTTATTTTGTATTTAAGTTAGACTCCTTTCAAATCTGTGCCCAATGCAATGAATCATGATGGACCCAATTTAAAAAATTGTGAAAACCTGATTAATGATTCATTGTGATTGGCAGCATTATTGAGGCATTGTTCCTGACACTACAGCATTACGGTTATGTTGTAGATCTGTGCTCTCATGAATAGCTTGCGTGTGTATGCATACATTGTGTTGCAAATTAATTCTGATGTCCTGTCAAGAGGCATTAGAGAAGGGAATTTAAGAGCAGAAGGGGGATTTAAACCTTCACATTCCACTGGTCCAGATCTAACAGAGGTGGGATGGGACTAGGGTTGGACTATCTTAAGACTGACAAGCTTTGGGCTGGTCTGGACGAGGTTTGGGCCAGGTCCAGATGAGGTTTGGTTCAGATACCAGACTAGGTTTGGTTCAACATCTGATCCTAATCAATACTAAAACTAGTATACTCATTTGAGCAGGTATAGATACTAAAAAAGTCAATTTCAGAGGATAGAAATGAACCTTTCCTGAATATCTTATCTAGAAAGATCTTGAGCTGTACCTGAATTGCCACATAGACTAGTATACACCCATGGACCACTATGGAACCTACTGGTCCACTCAGGGATTACACAGATATAAGGACACAGAGTAATATAAAAGAAAATACATAAAGGTCCTATATTACACTAGATGAATTCTTCTGAGCTTTAAGCCTTGTTAGAATATTGTTACCATACCTGGAGTTGTTTTGTTTTATTCACCCTTGTTTTGAGTAATCCTTTATTATTAGTCAATCTGCATCTCCGAAGCTTTTCAAGTTTTCAGGTCAGCAGCTCCTTTTACCTTCAGTTCATTAGAGATTGGTAACTTCTGGGCTGAAGTCTAATGAAGGTGTGTGGAGTTTAAAAACACAATGGAGCACTTCCGGTATTACCACATGACATCACAAAGTGGAACAAAGTGTTTTCTGTTTGAGAATTCAGCCTAAATATGCAGGATTTGTGTTTTAAACATATGTGAATGAAGCAAAACACAACTCCAGGACTGTTTGTTATGAGGAAACAACATCAGAACATAGAAAACAGCTGAATATGGGGCCTTTAACGTTCAAAAGCAGTACTCGTGTGGATGAGCTCTAGACTAGCTCATTCACTTGTTTGGGTTAGCACTGGTTTAGAACTGGATTTGGCCCACATCAGTACTGAATTTTGCTTGGGTCAGAATTGGCTTAGGGCTGGGTCTGTACTGGATGTGGACAGGGTCAGTATTTGGGATGGTCTATCGGTTATCGGCAACATCTGTATCAGCATTGGTCCGATATTGAAAATGTAGCTGATATTTGGCATCAGTGTATTAGTCCCAGTTTGTCCGCAGTGCATTAGATTTGTCTTTTTGAAAAGACAAATTTGTGAAAATATGAATTTATATCCCAGATATTGCAAAAGCAAAATGTTAGTTTGTAAACTTGTAAACTAGTCTGTAAATTTGGTCTGTACTAGATTTTAGAAACTTAATACCGATATTGGCTAGAACAGAAGGACAAATATTGGATATGGTATTGGGACTGGGTTCGGACTATATTTGGGTCTAGTTTAGGACCCTGTTCGTCTTGTTTTGTCCTGAATTTATCCTGTGTGAGTGACAGCCGCCCTCTGGCCTGCTCAGCTCTTCATTGATGGATTGTGTGGCTGTGCAGAACACTTCTGTGAAATCTCATTAGAATCCTAGGAGAACAGCTCTATCTGAAATGAGGCTCTCAGTCAAGAGGAACTTCATTACCGATCATCCTCTGGGCCACTGGTCTGTAACATCTGCTCAGGCTGGTTGGCTCTGCTTTAGTAAAACCCTGCCCCTCCCTCCACACATCTGCGGTGGAAGAGCTCTTAGTTTTGAAGTTGTTTTGCCTCATGTTTGTCATTATTATGATGAGAACTTTCGCTCATCACGAATAGACTCAATAAGATCATCAGGAAGGCTGGTCATGTTGTGGGGGAGGAGCTGGACTCTCTGACTGTTGTGTCAGACAGGAGGATGTTGACCAAAGTCAGGACTATTTTGGACTCTCCCCTCCACCCCCTCCACGAGGTGCTGGCCAATCTGAAGAGCTCGTTCAGCCACAGACTGTTACTGCCACGCTGCTCCACTGAGAGACACAGGAAATCTTTCCTGCCTGTCGCCATCAAACTGTTAAACTCCGTTCTCTAACCAAACACTTCAATACTCCAATATTCCACCTTGTACATAGATGTAAATAGTGTGTGATTTTGTGAGGTGATCTATTTATTTATTTTGTTTAACACTGACACTTTAGAAACACTGACACTTTATTTCTTATTGCATGACACTTTATTCTTATTGCACAAATTTTATTCTTATTTAAATGACTTTATTTTTATTCTTAAATTCTATCCTGTGGTTGTGGCATCTGGTAACTAAGAGAATTTCCCTTCGGGGATCAATAAAAGTGATTCTGATTCTGATTCTGATTCTGATTCTGATCATCCTGTCCTCACTCCCGCTCACTTTCTCCGGGCAGTGCCCACTGGTTACATTACTAAAATTCCCGTGTTGATTCTAAGGAAAAGGCCTGATATTTGATACTGGATTCAATACCCAATCATATCACGATACGATCATATCAATAATGATACTAAACAACTCTCCTTTTTATATAATGGCATATAATTTCAAGTATACCTGTTAGTGTTTTTTAAACAGACCTATTGTGCTTGTGTCTGCTATATGGTTATAATCTATGACACCTGTGGATTATTATGTTATAATGTATGCATTTTAAATCTCAATATTAATCTAAAATGAATAAAATTAATAAAAGAAACAAGCCTGCTCTCTGCGTTAGAAAACTGCTGTGCCCAATGAGAGCTGACGTCGCCGATTAAGAAAATAACGAGTAGTAGTAAGTACAGAGCAACGGCTGTGCACCAGTGGAAGTGAAAATGGGGATTGATTGGCAATATGGCATCTTGAAAATGAGCAATTAAAGATTACTCGGATATTCACAAATCACTCCAAAAATGACTTCAGAAGGTAAATGAAAAGAAATGAGAATGGTTAAAAGCTCTGACCATTTTGCAGAATAGACCCTCTTTAAAGGAGAGATACTGTGCAAAATCAATTTGAGTGTGTTAAGTCTGAAGGGAAAACCAGTGCAACTGTTGTTTTTCAAGTGATTTGTGCATGTTTGAGTAATCTTTACTCTCCTTCATACATGCCCTGAAAATTCCCCTACCCCCAGTGTATTTTTTTATAAGTTCTCATAAGCATAAAGTATGCTTCCATGACTGCTGGAAACATACTTAATTTATTCCTCAATGTGCATCATTTCTGCAAACTCGACTGTTGTTTCAACTCATCATTTACCTTCTGAAGTTGTATGTGGAGTGATTTATGCATGTTTGAGCAGTCTTTAATGTTTACTTTCAAAACACCATTTTACTGATTAATCCCCATGTTCACTGCCACCAGGACACTGCTCTCTGCTTACTCCATTCTCCAATAAAATGTTGTTAATCTGTGATACAAGTAGGATTCAGCAGTGTCACATAGTCATTTAGGTACAAATGAAAAAATAAAAATAAAAATCCACAGTTGGTTATTGTAATGTGCAGCTATCCATTGGAGATGCTGACAGCTGCACAGCTCTTTGTTGTGATGTTTATGGCGACGTCAGCTCCCATTGGGTGCCAGAGTTTTCAAGTCAGTCAACTTACTTCTTTCATTAAATCATTTTGGATCAATTGGAACATTTCAAATCAATGATTTGAAATGTTCAAATTATAACATAATGATCCATGGGTGTCATAGATTATATATAGCAGACATAAGCACGATGTCTTACTGGATATTGCCATGTGGTGTTATGCTAGTTCTGTTTAGATCAAGACCTACAGTTATTCAGGTTCAACTTTGTCCTTAAAGTGATATTTCTGCTTCTGTTGGTGAGTGGTCTTCTCATTGAGCATGTGTATGTGTTTGAACAGAAGCTGCCCCCGGAGCTCAACCCGCATGAGCTAGAGCAATACAGGGACAAGCTCAAGACACAGCAAGCTGCTGTAAGTATTAACATGACAATACATGACACTATCAGGGCTTGAGAGTACTAGTGTGAGTATGGGCTGATACTACAGTACACTTCAAGGGAATTTAGAGTATTGTTTGTCTGGTCACTTGGTGGTGGTAGACTACTGTTTGTCTGGTTACATGGTGGCTTTAGTGTACTGTTTGTCTGGTGATTTGGTTGGATTGAGGACTGAAGTTGAAACATTATTACAGTTTTCATTTGGTACAGATCATGTTTTCACCACACTCGCTCAAACTGACAGAACCAAGGGAGAAGAGAGTATACCCCTCTCCTGAGGTGGTGCTGTATCGCAAATAGCAAAATTCAAAGCAAAGTCTAAAGCAGTCCAACAAAGTGTGCAGAGTCCAACAAAGTGTGCAGAGTCCAACAAAGTGTGCAGAGTCCAACAAAGTGTGCAGAGTCCAACAAAGTGTGCAGAGTCCAACAAAGTGTGCAGAGTCCAACAAAGTGTGCAGAGTAGCGTGCGGAGTCCAACAAAGTGTGCAGAGTAGCGTGCGGAGTCCAACAAAGTGTGCAGAGTAGCGTGCGGAGTCCAACAAAGTGTGCAGAGTAGCGTGCAGAGTAGCGTGCAGAGTAGCGTGCAGAGTAGCGTGCAGAGTAGCGTGCAGAGTAGCGTGCAGAGTAGCGTGCAGAGTAGCGTGCAGAGTAGCGTGCAGAGTAGCGTGCAGAGTAGCGTGCAGAGTCCAACAAAGTGTGCAGAGTAGCGTGCAGAGTCCAACAAAGTGTGCAGAGTAGCGTGCAGAGTCCAACAAAGTGTGCAGAGTAGCGTGCAGAGTCCAACAAAGTGTGCAGAGTAGCGTGCAGAGTCCAACAAAGTGTGCAGAGTCCAACGCAGAATCTGACAAAGTGAGGTTGCACCAGTGTCTTATAAGTCTCCCTTCGTGGGAGTCTTGCATTCCTGTATGAAAGGAGGCTACACAGAAGAAACGAGACCAAAATGACCGGAATGTAGCTGCTATGCTCCCTCAGTGTGATAAATGGCATCTGCTGCATGGGAAACGGAACATTTTGTACCTTTATAAGAAAGTAAGCAATGTGTTATATTTGTATATTGTTCACAATTTCCCTGGAGCGGAGTAGGTCCAAAACAGCCACATATGTTTTGCCACACACGTAATAATGCCGTTTTTCTTTTAACACTGTTGTTTCATAAACACACTGGTCACAGACCAGACCGTCTCCTCTTCAGCCGCTGTCACTTCACTTCTGTGTCCAGATCCTCCATTTCACAGAAAAAACTAGCCCTGAAACTAGCTCACTGTTTGATTAAATGACTGCCTTTATTACTAACTAACATCTAATCACTAGAAACGTGAACCCAAAAGCAAGTTATTTTTAGAGACTTGTGTTGAAAGTTGTCATCTGCACATGCACACTCACTAGAAATCTCCTCAGATATCCAATTCCTCCATGAGTTTATCACGGGTTTATTCACTGCTGTTATAGCCTGCTGTGGTCCTTGGTACGCACGCGCAAGCCTCTAAAACAACTGGCTGGCCTCTCCAATTGTTAAAGCAGATGTTGACACCTTGCTCAGACTGCACCTGGTCCTTTTGCAACTGCGTTGGACCGGTTTAGTTGCGGTGTGACACTCACATGAGAACCGGAGGCTCTACTGTTGCGGTCACTGCCTTTGAAGCTGCACGCGCGAGACCACGTGTTCATGCGATAACTATTTATTAAGGGAAAAGGCTCGCAGCCTGCTCCGGCATCCAGCAAAGATAGAATCCAACGTATTTGAGCTGGAGCTCTGAGGCACCTCTGCGGCATCTCTGTGGCACCACCTCCGACTGCATGCCGTGCTGTCTGAGCTCCTCTCATATTTTGTAGTACACTTGCAGCCACTGGACCAGAGTTGCACTGCCTGCAGTCTGAGCCCAGGGTGAGAGTGTGGCACAGCCTCAGTAGCAGAGCACATACGAGTGAATGTCAAGAGTATGGAGGATGATTCCCACCTGCAATAGTAATAGTTGTGTTTTCTCAGTTGAAAATCTGCCCTCCGCAGGTTTCTAAGAAGGTGGCAGACCTGATCCTGGAGAAGCAGCCGGCTTATGTAAAGGTACAAACTATTTGCAAATTGTTTATCTGGTGCTTAAGTGGTTACTCAAATTGACCTAAAGAAATAATTAACACACCAGTTGAATGCTGTAAAAATCTGAGTACTCTCCAAGAAGACAGTGTGATTTAAAGAGGGGGTATGAAATGTAACATATTTAGATCACCATGTTACTTTTTATTATTTTGAAAATACTTTATCCAACAAAAACAACTTTTTAACCTGTTTTATAAGTTTCACTTTTGTTTTTGACCCTCCCTTTGATCCCTGTGTTAAGTACCTCCCCCTTCAGAGCTCTGTCACAACACAATCGGCATGCATCCCACTAATGAAACTACCACACCAGGCATCAGGTTTTTTGTTTTTTTTTGTATCATGTTTTTGTATATTTATGGAGAATTGTCATGTGGGAGCATGAATGCATAGGCTTGTGGGCTGAGCATTGCACAGAATCTTACAGCTAACCATGAGGAGGGTTAGCATAGAGCCTGGGAGAGATCACTAAAATACTCAAACATACATGGATGGAGCCTCTTCAGGCATGGTTTTGATGAGGGAACAAAGTTATAACATGGAAGAAAAAATACATTTTGCATAATACCCCCTCTTTAAACACAAACACTGGGTGAATTTTAACCCTTGGAAGATCGTATTGTCTGTGTGAAAAGAACACATTATGCTTGATTCTTGTGGCGTCGTTTAAACATGCTTTTGGTCCCCTTTTTGATAAGGATGTCACATTTTGTAACTTAAAATAATATCTTCATTTGGAGAATATACTCACTACACCTTTGTTTCCAATGAGGCATTTAGACTCTGGGCTCCATCCGCTGTCAGCAATGGAATGAAAAATTAGAAAGTAAACAACAGAAGCCCTTGTCCTCTCCGAATGCTATGCTAATACAGCCATGTGTTTGTTCAGAGTATGCAGAGTCCAGTGATGGGTCACAACAACATAAGTTTTAAGTCCATAAACCAACAATCTGGGCAAAGTGCAAACAGGAATTTTGAGGCGCAGAGAAGAGCCCTCTGGATTATTTAAATGAAACAAAATTTAGCATAATATGTGTTCTTTGAAGGAAATACATAATGATTACTGATGTCTTTCTTAAAGCCTATAGGGCACAGAGAGTCCAGGATCTGGGTGTGTGTTTTTGATGGGGACACTGTTTCCTCCCAGTTGTATTTTTAGCTTAGGTTTTATTGTCTGTGCAATCCCTCAGTCATCCAGGTATGATCCATAGCAGAAGAAAGTCAAATGGACAAAAGCTTTCGAGTGAACAACTTTTAGTTAGTGTTACTTTCAGCACTTCCCTTCAGACAGACATAAGGCAATAACCAGTAACTTGACCAGAACAGAAGAAACCACTTGGATGAGGGCGACATGTCTTCAGTGTAACAGTTTTGTCCCGTAACAGATTTGAATTTCTTCTGTTTTGTAAAGGTGCCAAAAACATGTTTAAAAGTGAGCGTATGTTTTTAGTGTGGACTGTTGTGAAGTGAGGTCTTCATCATTGATCAAAATACAATCAATAAATAATTATGATAAAGAAAATAATCAAATCATAAATAAATTATTATTGCTTTTTATTGATTTTTAACTATAAAAAAATGTACTTAATAAACACATTTGCCTAATTTTGCCTATGATGACAGCATTACTTTTTACTCAAACAGCATTAAAAAAGTCTTTAAAAGGTCTTAAATTTCACTTGCCCAAACCTAGAGCTATCCTGATCAACGTGTGTGTGTGTGTGTGTGTGTGTGTGTGTGTGCGTGTGCGCGTGCGCTTGCGTTTGTGGGCAGGAGCTGGAGAGGGTGACCGCTCTGCAGACCAACCTGCAGCTGGCAGCAGTCATCTGCACCAATGCCCGAAGGTAACGGCCCTATACGACCAACAGTGCTTTTACACTTATGCTGTGTCCCAATTCAACGGCTGCACCCGTCGAAGGGCTATGCTGACGAAGTGTGCAACCGTTGAATTGGGACACGGCATCAATATTTGTCATTGTAAATATACATTCAATAATCATGTAGACTAGGGATTGGCAAAGGAAGATAAATATGATATTGTTTACTTGGAAAAAAAAGAGAAGTGTTGCATACTAAAACCTTGCTGTAAATGTATCCTTTTCCTGTGTGAAGGCAACTGGGCGGGGCTAAGGAGGGCTTCACCGAGGCCTGCCTGGGTCTGTTGGCCAATCAGAGGAGGAGACAGCTACTGACCGGTCTGCTCAAGTCCCTCAGAACCATCAAGACCCTGGTGAGCAGCACACAGCCTAACCCAAACCATGACTAAGACATGACTAAGATAGGTCTAAACTAAAACAAAACCAATACACAGCCTGACCTGAAACAGGACTTAACCAGGGCTTAACATGGATTCAGCTAATACAAAGCCAACACAAATTCTCACCCAAACCACGACTTAACCAGGACTAAGACAGGACTAAACTAGCACAAAACCAACACAAAGCCTGACCCAATCCAGGACTAAGACGGGACTAAACTAATACAACACCAACAAAAAGCCGGACCCAAACCAGGACTTAACCAGGACTAAGAAAGGACCAAACTAATACAAAACCAACACAGAGCCTGACCCAAACCAAGACTCAACCAGGACTAAGACATGACAAAATTAATACAAAACCAGCACAAAGCTTGACCTAAAACAGGACTTAACCAGGACTTAACCAGGACTTAACCAGGACTTAACCAGGACTTAACCAGGACTTAACCAGGACTTAACCAGGACTTAACCAGGACTTAACCAGGACTTAACCAGGACTAAACTAATACAAAACCAACACAAAGCCTAAACCAACCCAGACCTAAGAGAGGACTGAACTAATACAGAGCAAAATCAAAGCCTGACCCCAACCAGGATTTAACCAGGACTAAAACAGGACTAAGCTAATAGAAAACCAACACACAGCCTGACCCAAACCAACACTTAACCAAGACTAAGACAGGACTAAACTTGGGGCGACAGTGGCTCAGTGGTTAGAGTGCTGGTCCCTCAACCCTAAGGTCGGAGATGGAGTCCCGCTCGGACCAAGTTCTGTCGTCGTGTCCTTAGGCAAGACACTTCACCCACATTGCCTAGTATGAAAGTGGTGTGTGCTTGAATGATAGGTGGTGGTTGGAGGGGCCGATGGCGCAGATTGGCAGCCTCAATTCCGTCACTCTGCCCCAGGGCAGCTGTGGCTACAATAGTACCTTACCATCACCAAGTGTGGAAATGAATGAATAATGACTATAGTGTAGCACTTTGAGAGGCTTTGAAAAGCGCATTACAAGTGTAAGCCATTATTATTTTTATAATTATTATTATAAACTTGTACAAAACCAACACAAACCCTGACCCAACCCAGGACTAAAATAGGACTAAACTAATACAAAGCCAACATGAAGCCTGACCAAAACCAGGACTTAACTAGGAGTAAACTAATACAAAGCCTGACACAAACCAGGACTTAACCAAGGCTAAGACAAGACTAAACTAACACAAAACAAGCACAAAACCTGACCTAAAACAGGACTTAACAATGATTTAACAAGAATAAATTAATATAAAACCCTCCCCGAACTGCCACCTTAACGTGGTGGAGGGGTTTGAGCACCCGAATGATCCTGGGAGCTATATTGTCGGGGGCTTCATGCATCACCCATGGCAAACAGGTCCTGGGAGACGGGTCTGACTAAGAGCGGTTCAGAAGCCCCCCATGAAAAGGAAAAGAACAAGGCCAGTTACGTCACCCGGACTGTCGTTACCGGGGCCCCACCCTGGAGCCAGGCCTGAGGTGGGTGCTCGGCAGCGAGCGCCTGGTGGCCGGGCCTTTCCCCACGGGGCCCGGTTGGGCCCAGCCCGAAGGAACAACGTGGGGCCGTCCTCCCGTGGACCCACCACCTGCGGGAGGAGCCATGAGGGGCGGGTGTGGAGAGATCCGGGCGGCAGTCGAGGGCGGGGACCTCGACGACCGGATCTCCGGACATGGAGACCAGCTCTGGGGACGTGGAATGTCACCTCGCTGGGGGGGAAGGAGCCTGAGCTTGTGCGGGAGGTTGAGCGTTACCGGCTAGATATAGTCGGCCTCACCTCCACGCACAGCTTGGGCTCTGGAACCCAACTTCTTGAGAGGGGTTGGACTCTCCATTTCTCTGGCGTTGCCCGCGGGGAGCGGCGGCGAGCTGGTGTGGGCTTGCTCATTGCCCCACAGCTCAGCCGCTGCGTGTTGGAGTTCACTCCGGTGAACGAGAGGGTCGCGTCCCTGCGCCTTCGGGTCGGGGACAGGTCTCTCACTGTTGTGTCGGCCTACGGGCCAAACAGCAGTGCAGAGTACCTGGCCTTCTTGGAGTCCCTGGGAGGGGTACTAGACAGTGCACCAACCGGCGACTCCGTTGTTCTCCTGGGGGACTTCAACACCCATGTGGGTAACGACAGTGACACTTGGAGGATTGGGAGGAACGGCCTCCCCGATCTGAACCCGAGCAGTGTTTTGTTATTGGATTTCTGTGCTAGTTACAGCTTGTCCATAACGAACACCATGTTCGAGCACAAGGGTGTCCATCGGTGCAAGTGGCACCAGGACACTCTAGGTCGGAGGTCGATGATCGACTTTGTTGTCGTGTCATCTGACCTCCGACCGCGTGTCTTAGACACTCGGGTGAAGAGAGGGGCTGAGCTGTCAACTGATCACCACCTGGTGGTGAGTTGGATCCGCTGGCAGAGGAGGAAGCCGGACAGACCTGGCAGGCCCAAGCGCATTGTGAGGGTCTGCGGAGCCCTCTGTCAGGGGGGTCTTCAACTCCCACCTCCGGGAGAGCTTCTCCCTGATCCCGGGGGAGGTTGGAGACATGGACTCCGAGTGGGCCATGTTCTCAACCTCTATTGTCGATGCGGCTGCTCGTAGCTGTGGTCGTAAGGTCTGTGGTGCTTGTCGCGGCGGCAATCCCCGAACCCGGTGGTGGACACCGGAAGTAAGGGATGCCGTCAAGCTGAAGAAGGAGTCCTATCGAGCCTTGTTGGCTCGTGGGACTCCTGAGGCAGCTGATGAGTACCAGCGGGCCAAGCGTGCCGCGGCTCGGGCAGTCACAGAGGCAAAAACTCGGGGTTGGGAGGAGTTCGGGGAAGCCATGGAGGAGGATTATCGGACGACCTCAAAGAGATTCTGGCAAACTGTTCGACGCCTCAGGAGGGGGAAGCAGTGCTTCACCAACACTGTTTACAGTGCGGGTGGAGAGCTGCTGACCTCGACTGGGGATGTTGTCGGGCGGTGGAAGGAATACTTTGAGGATCTCCTCAATCCCACTGTCACATCTTCCGAGGAGGAAGCAGAAACTGGGGACCCAGAGGCGGACTCGTCCATCACCCTGGCTGAAGTCACTGAGGTGGTTGGCAAGCTCCTCGGTGGCAAGGCGGTGGTCCCTCTGTATAAGAAGGGGGACCGGAGGGTGTGTTCCAATTACAGGGGAATCACACTCCTCAGCCTTCCCGGTAAGGTCTATTCCAGGGTACTGGAGAGGAGAATCCGACCGATAGTCGAACCTCGGATTCAGGAGGAGCAGTGTGGTTTTCGTCCTGGTCGTGGAACACTGGACCAGCTCTATACTCTCCATCGGGTCCTCGAGGCCTCATGGGAGTATGCCCAACCAGTCCACATGTGTTTTGTGGATCTGGAGAAGGCATTCGACCGTGTCCCTCGTCGTGTCCTTTGGGGGGTGCTCTGGGAGTATGGAGTCCGGGGCTCTTTGCTAAGGGCTGTCCGGTCCCTGTATGACCGGAGCAGGAGCTGTGTTCGCATTGCCGGCAGTAAGTCAGACCTGTTCCCAGTGCATGTTGGACTCCGCCAGGGCTGCCCTTTGTCACCGGTTCTGTTCATTATATTTATGGACAGAATTTCTAGGCGCAGCCAGGGGCCGGAGGGGGCCTGGTTTGGGAACCACAGGATTTCATCTCTGCTGTTTGCAGATGATGTTGTCCTGATGGCTTCTTCGAGCCAGGACCTGCAGAGTCCCTGCTTAGACTGTTGCCCCCGCGACCCAGCCCCGGATAAGCAGAAGAAAATGGATGGATGGATGGAAATTTATATAAAGCCAACACACAGCTTGACCTAAACCAAGACTTTACCAGGACTAAGGCAGGACTAAACTAATACAAAACCCACACACCCACTGACCCAAACAAGGGCTTAACGAGGAATAAGACAGGACTAAAATAATACAAAACCTACACACAGCCTTGACCAAAACCAGGACTTAACCAGGACTTAACCAGGACTAAACTAATACAAAGGCAACACAAAGCCTGACCCAAACCAGGACTTAACCAGGAGTAAGACAGGACTAAACTAATGCAGAACCAATATACAGCCTGACCCAAACCAGGACATAATCAGGACATCACCAGGACTAAACTAATACAAAACCAACACACCGACTGACCCAAACCAGGGCTTAATGAGGAAAAAGACAGGACTAAATTAATATGAAACCAAGCCTTGACCCAAACCAGGACTTAACCAGGACTTAACCAAGACTTAACTGGGACAATACAAAGCCAACACATAGCCTGACACAAACCCGGACTTAACCAGGACTACGATAGGACTAAACTAATACAAAACTAATACACAGCTTGACCCAAACCAGGACTTAACTAGGCCGTAACAAGGACTAAACTAATATAAAGTCAGCACAAAGCCTGACTCAAACCAGGCGTTAACCAGGTCTAAACTAAAACAAAGCCAACACAAAGCCTGACCCAAATCAGAACTTAACAATGACTAAACTAATACAGATCTAACACACAGCCTGACCCAACGCCCTTCGAGACAACTGTTGTTGTGATTTTGGGCGTTAGAAAAATAAATGAATTGAATTGAATTGAACCCACGACTTAACCAGGACATCACCAGGACATCACCAGGACTAAACAAATACAAAACCAACATACCGACTGACTCAAACCAGTGCTTAACGAGGACTTATACAGGACTAAACTAATACAAAACCAACACACAGCCTTGACCCAAACCAGGACCTAACCAGCACTTAACCAGCAAATAACCAGGACTAAGATAGGACTAAACATACAAAGCCAACATAAAGCCTGACCCAAACCATGACTGAACCAGGACTAAGACACAACCAGGATTTAGCCAGGACTAAGACATGACTAAAGTAATGCAAAACCAGCACATACCCTGACCCAAACTCAGACATTACCAGGACTAAGACAGGACTAAACTAATAAAAAACAAATTATGGCCTGACCCAAACCAGGACGTATCCAGGACGACACTAATACAAAGCCAACACAAAGCCTGACCCAATCCGGGACTTTACCAGGACTAAGCCAGGACTAAACTAATACAGAACCAACACACAGCCTGTCCCAAACCAGGACTAAACTAATACAAAGCCAATCCAAAGCCTAACCCAAACCAGGACTTAACCAAGACTAAGAAACAAATAAAATACAAAAGAAACACAAAGCCTGACCCAACCCAGGAATGAGACACAACTAAACTAATACAAAGCCAACATAAAGCCTGACCCAAACCATGACTGAATCAGGCCTTAACCAGGACTAAACTTATACAAAGTCAACCCTAACCCAAACCTGGACTTAGCCATGATTAAGGCAGGACTAAACTTATACAAAGCCTGACGCAAACCAGGGCCTAACCAGGAGTAAGACAGGACTAAACTAATACAAAACCAACACACAGCCTGACCCAAACCCAGACTTAACCAGGACTTAACCGGGACTAAACTAATACAAAACCAACATAAGGCCTGACCCAAACCAGGACATAACCAGGACATAACCAGGACATAACCAGGACATAACCAGGACTTAACCAGGACTTAACCAGGATTGAACCAAGTCTAAACTAATACAAAGCCAACACAAAGCGTGACCCAAACCAGTACTTGACCAGGACTAACGCACGACTAAACTAATACAAAAACAGCACACAGCCTTATGTAAAGTCAGAGTTAACCAGGATTAAGACAGGACTAGACTAATAAAAAAGTAACACACAGCCTCACCCAAACCTGGACTTAACCAGGACTAAATGAATAGAAAAACCAACACACAGCTTTACTCAAACCAGGATTTAACTAGGGCTAAGATAGGACTAAACTAATACAAAACGAAAACACAGCCTGACCCAAACCCAAACCTGACCAGGAATTAACCTGGACTAAACTAATTCAAAGCCAACACAAAGCCTGACCAAAACCGGGACTTAACCATGACTAAGACAGGACTAAACTAATACAAAACCACCACACAGCCTGACCCAAACCAGGATTTAACCAGGACTAAGACAGGACTAAACTTATACAAAGCCAACATGAAGCCTGACCTAAACCAGGACTTAACCAGGACTTAACTATGAGTAAATTAATACAAAGCCTGACCTAAAGCAGGACTTAACAATGATTTAACCAGGAATAAATTAATTTAAAGCCAACACACAGCTTGACCTAAACCAGGAGTTTACCAGCACTAAGACAGGACTAAACTAATACAAAACCCACACACCCACTGACCCAAACCAGGGCTTAACGAGGAATAAGACACGACTAAACTAATACAAAAACAGCACACAGCCTGATGCAAACTAGGATTTAACCAGGGCATTACCAGGACTAAACTAATATAACACCAACACAGAGCTTGACTCAAACCAGGATTTAATTAGGAATAAGTCAAGACTAAACTAATACAAAACCATCACACAACCTGACCCAAACCCGGACTTAACCAGATCTTTACCGGGACTAAACTAATACAAAACCAACACAAAGCCTGACCCAAACCGGGACTTAACCAGGACTAAGACACGACTAAACTAATACAAAACCAACACACAGCCTGACCCAAACCAGGATTTAAACAGGACTTAACTGGAAATTAACCATGACTTAAACAGGACTTAAACACGACTTAACCAAGTCTTAACTGGGACTAAACTAACACAAAGCCAGCACACAGCCTGACCCAAACCAGGACTTAACCAGGACTAAGACATGTCCAAACTAATACAAAACCAACACACAACCTGCCTGACTTAAAACAGGACTAAACCAGGATTTAACCAGGCTTTAGCCAGGACTGAACTAATACACAGCCATTACAAAGCCTGACCCAAACCAGGACTTAACCAGGACATCACCAGGACTAAACTATTATGAAACCAACCCACTGACTGACCCAAACCAGGGCTTAACTAGAACTAAGACAGGACTAAAATAATATAAAACCAACACACAGCCATGACACAAACCAGGACTTAACCAGGACTAAGACAGGACTAAACTAATACAAAACCAATATACAGCCTGACCCAAACCAGGACTTAACCAGTACATCACCTGGACTAAACTAATACAAAACCAACACAAAGCCTGACCCAAACCAGGACTTAACCACAGTTGAACTAATACAAAACCAACACAAAGCATGACACATACCAGGAATTAACCAGGACTAAGAAAGGACTAAACTAATACAAAACTAATACACAGCCTGACCCAAACCAGGACTTAACCAGGTTTAAACTAATACAAAGCCAACACAAAGCCTGACCCAAACCAGAACTTAACAATGACTAAACTAATACAGATCTAACACACAGCCTGACCCAACCCACGACTTAACCAGGACATCACCGTGACATCACCAGGACTAAACTAATACAAAACCAACATACCGACTGACCCAAACCAGTGCTTAACGAGGACTTATACAGGACGTAACTAATACAAAACCAACACACAGCCTTGACCCAAACCAGGACTTAACCAGGACTTAACCAGGACTTAACCGGCACTTAACCAGCAAATAACCAGGACTAAAACAGGACTAAACTAATACAAAGCCAACATAAAGCCTGACCCAAACCATGACTGAACCACGACTAAGATACAACCAGGATTTAGCCAGGACTAAGCACAACTAAACTAATACAAAACCAACACACAGCCTGTCCCAAACCAGGACTAAACTAATACAAAGCCAATCCAAAGCCTAACCAAAACCAGGACTTAACTAAGACTAAAACAAATAAACTAATACAAAGCCAACATAAATCCTGACCCAAACCATGACTGAATCAGGACTAAGACACGACTAAACTGATACAAAAATAGCAGACAGCCTTATCCAAACCAGGACTAAACCATGATTTAACTAACTAGCCAACACAGGACTAAACTAATACAAAGTCGACCCTAACCCAGACCTGGATTTAACCAGGACTAAGACAAGACTAAACTTGTACAAAGCCTGACCCAAACCAGGTCCTAACCAGGACTAAGGCAAGACTAAACTAATACAAAACCAACACACAGCCTGACCCAAACCAGGACTTAACCAAGACTTAACCAATATAAAACCAACACAAGGCCTGACCCAAACGAGGTCTTGATCATGACTACGACAAGAATAAACTAAAACAAAACCAACACACAGCCTGACTCAAACCAGGACTTAACCAGGATTTAACAAGTACTAAAACAGGACTAAACTAATACAAAACCAAGACACAGCCAGACACAAACTAGTACTTAACCAGGACTTAACCAGGCCTTAACCACGACTTAAACACAACTTAACCATGACGTAACTGGGACAAAACTAATACAAAACCAACACAAGGCCTGACCCATACCAGGACTGAACCACGGTTAAACTAACACAAAGCCAACACACAGCCTGACACAACCCAGGACTTAACCAATACTAAGCCAGGACTAAACTTATACAAAGCCAACACAACGCCTGACCTAAACTAGGGCTTAACAAGGACTAAGACAGGACTAAACTAATACAAAACCAACACACAGCCTTGACCCAAACCAGCACTTAACCAGGACTTAACCAGGACTTAACCAGGACTTAACCAGGACTTAACCAGGACTTAACCAGGACTTAACCAGGACTTAACCAGGACTTAACCAGGTCTAAACTAATACAAAGCCAACACAAAGCGTGACCCAAACCAGGACTTAACCAGGACTAACACACGACTAAACTGATACAAAAACAATATACAGCCTGACCCAAACTCAGACTTAACCGGGACTAAGACAGGACTAGACTAATAAAAAAGTAACACACAGCCTCACCCAAAACTGGACTTAACCAGGACTAAACTGGTACAAAATCAACACACAGCTTTATTCAAACCAGGATTTAACTAGGACTAAGACAGGACTAAACTAATACAAAACCAACACAAAGCCTGGCCCAAACCAGGACTTAACCACAACTAAACTAATACAAAGCCAACACACAGCCTGACCCAAACCCAGACTTAACCAGGACTAAGAAAGGACTAAACTAATAAAAAAAAACAAAAAACAAACAAACAAACAAACAAACTAATACACAACCTGACCCAAACCAGTACTTAACCAGGCCTTAACCAGGACTAAAATAATACAAAGCCAACACAAAGCCTGACTCAAACTAGGACTTAACCACGACTAAGCTAATACAGCTCTAACAGATAGCCTGAGTCAAACCAGGACAAACAACCAGGACTAAACTAATATAAAACCAACACACAGTACTTAACCAAGACTAAACTAATACAAACCCAAAACACAGCCTGACTCAAACCAGGACATAACCAAGACTAAACTAATATAAAACCAACACACAACCTGACCCAAACCAGGACTTAACCAGGACATCACCAGGACTGAACTAATACAAAATCAACAGACAGCTTTGACCCAAACCAGGACCACGGTTAAACTACTACAAAACCATCACACATTCTCACATAAACCAGGACTTTACCAGAACTAAGACATGAGTAAACTAATACAAAAACAGCACACAGTCCTAGTTAAGTCCTGGTTTGCATAAGGCTAAGACAGGACCCAACTAATACAAAACCAACACATAGCCTTGACTCAAACCAAGACTTTACTAGGACGACACCAGGACTTAACCATAACTAATACTAAGCCAATCGGGACTAAACTAATATAAAACCAACATACAGCCCTGACCCAAACCAGTACTTAACCACAACTAAACTAATACAAAGCCAACACACAGACTGACCCAAACCAGGACTTAACCAGGACTATGAAAGGACTAAAATAATACTGAACTAGTACACAATCTTACCTAAACCAGGACTTAATCAGGCCTTAACCAGGACTAAACTAATACAAAACCAACACAAAGCCAAATCCAGGATTTAACTATGATTAAAGTAATACAGATCTAACACACAGCCTGACCCAAACCAGGACTTAACCAAGACTAAGACAAGACTAAACTAATACAAAACCAACACACAGCCTGACACAAACCAGGACTTAACCAAGACTAAGACACGACTAAATTAATACAAAAAACAGCACACAACCTTATGTTAACCAGGACTTCACCAGGAGTAAGACAGAACTAAACGAATACAAAGCCAACACAAGGCCTGACCCAAACCAGGACTTAACAACGGTTAAACTAATACAAAGCAAACACACAGCCTGACACAAACCAGGACTTAACCAGGACTAAACTAATAGAAAACAACACAAAGCCTGGCTTAAAACAGTACTCAAGCAGGACTAATACGGGACTAAAATACTACATAACTGATTACTGACTGACTATATTACAGTTCAAAAGAGAAGAGAAGACAAGAGAGATTATTTTGTCTCAATATTGAGGAGAAAGAGCGGAGAGGCAAAAAACCTTCAGTTACAAGTCACCTCGCACCCCTTCTGAAGGCCCAGACCGTGTTTCTCCTCCTTTTATTAAAGTTAGGAAACCCTAGTTACAAACACATACACCGCTTACTTCTGAAGGGATGGGGGACATATACTCTGCAAGCAGTGTAAAAACATATGACGAAATTTACAGAGAAATATATTCTGTTTTTGCATTTCCAGAAGGTCACTCTTCCCCTTCGCACAAACATCCTCCCATGATGTTTCTGTTTTAGCCTGACCGAACCCAGGACTAAGATGGGACCAAACTAATACAAAACAAATACACAGCTTGACCTAGACCAGGATTTAACCAGGACTAAGACAGGACTAAAGTAATACAAAACCAATACACAGCCTGACCCAAACCAGGATTTAACCAGGACTAAGACCGGACTAAACTAATACAAAACCAATACACAGCCTGACCCAATCCAGGACATAACCAGGACTAAACTAATAGAAACCAACAAAAAGCCTGACAAAAACCAGGACTTAACCAATACTTGAGTAAGAGTAACCGACTACAAAGCCAAGAGAAAGCCTGATTCAATCCAGGTCTTTTCCAGGACTAAGACAGGACTAAACTAATACAAAGCCAACACAAAGCATGACCCAACCCAGGACTAAGAGAGTACTAAACTGAGCCAACACACAGCCTGACCCAAACAGGATTTAACCAGGACTAAGACAGGACTAAACTAATACAAAACCAATACACAGCCTGACCCAAACCAGGATATAATCAGGACTAAACTAATATAAAACCAATACAAAGCCTGACAAAAACCAGGACTTAACCAATACTTGTGTAAGAATAACTTAATGCAAAGCCAAGACAAAGCCTGACTCAATCCAGGACTTCACCAGGACTAAGACAGACTAAACTAATACAAAACCAGCACAGAGCCTAGCTTAAAACAGTACTCAACCAGGACTAAGATGGGACTAAAATAATACATAACCAAAACAAAGCCTGACCCAAACCAGGACTAAGACTTGACTAAACTAATACAAAACCAACACACAGCCTGATTTTAAACGGGACTTATCCAGGATCATTTGCACTGAGTTATTCTTCACTTCACTCCCTTAATTTTTGCATTTAGAGCAAACTAGTTTTTCACCCCGGTGACTTTATAAGCACTTTTCTGAACAGAAACCAAAGCTGAGTTTTGCCATTACGAAATGCACTGTTAGCATGCTAGTTGTTGTTAGCATTACCATGATGATCAGACAATAAAATGCTTTATAATTGGTTGCAGGTAGCACACAGCTGACTCATTTTTACCCCAAGAGCTACATATACTGTATATCTATACTGAGGCAAGATATATTGTGACATTTCCACAATTATATGGGCATCTGGTACAAACCCTTTAACCAGGACTAAGCAAGGACTAAACTAATACTTAAGTAATACTGAGATACTAAACCAGTACACACCTTGAAACCGATCTAATATAGCTAGTTAGGAGAAGGTACGCAGTGAAAGTAAATGTACATGGACCAGAAAATGCAATAGATTTTCTTGTGCAGTAGAAGAACAGTGTAGAGTAATTATTTGAGTTGGCAATTCTTTTGAATTGCTGTTTTAAAGATTAGCCCATTTCAATCTCAGTGTGTCATCTATAATCATTTATAAAAGGAAGTATAACAAAGCTGCACACGGTTAGTTTCTGTTCTTTTTATGCTTTATCTACTAAGTACCTGCACATTACACAGAATACTTAAATTCACATTTAAGCACAGTTCATATGGAGCATACATATACCATCAGAGTACGACTACCTTAAAATATATACACATGGTACAATGTGTGAATGCTTCTGCTGTTTTCAGGTAAATGCTTTAGTATATTCAGTGTGTAATACATGCCAAAATGCTGCACGTTTTGACCTCTGGCTGTCAAAAAAACAACAAAAAACACTAAACCAGATACTCACCAGATGGTCATTATTCATATTATAACTAGTATAACATCTTAGTAACATTTATAAAACTGCTACTTTTTTGCAAGGAGTTGTGGTACATGCTGAATGCTTTCACTTGACCCAGAAATGTAAAAAAAGTATAAACCTATAACTACGTATACACCGATCCAGCCTTTTCTGTTCCAATATTACTTTAATTATCTGCTGATACCAGATATTAACTGATGCTAAGACAGAGAATATGAATATATATATATATATATATATATATATATATATATATATATATATATATATATATATATATATATATAAGGTAAAAGAAAATATCCAAATGTATTTTTTCAAAGCTGTTATAGCAGTGACAAAACACAAGTTTTGAGATTATGAAATGTTTTGGGCCAGTAAATTATCTTATTACACCAATTTATATTTTATATTTTTATTTTCTTCATCAGTAAGACACACAGGATTCTTCAGCATTGTGTAGTCATTTTGGTAAAAATGAAAAAAAAATCACCTGCTTGCTAGCATGAAGCTGAAGCTATCCATCGGAGATGCCAACTCTTTATAGTGATGACGTCAGCTCCCATTGGGCACTGGAGTTTTCTAACACAGAAGTCAGCGTACTTGTTTTTTCTTTTTTTTTTAAAAAAAGTAATTTTAGATGAATATTGCAAAAATGTGGAAATTATAACATGGGTGTCATAGATTATAACTATATAGCAGACACAATAGGTTTTCTTTAATATAGTAATGAAAATAGGCCTATGTTTCTAAAAATCTCATAAACTGAACAGCCGGTAGTAACAATTCTGCTGATCAGTTCTGTACTTGTTGTGCATTGGTGGAGTATATGTAAAGTTGATTAGAGACAGTTGAGTGAAGCAAGGTCATGTCTCTCTTCCTCTCATAGTAATGCTGTAATAGGCATATTGGCTGAACCGATAACTTGGAACCGATATCCCAACCACCAAAAATTTTCAATATCCCTACCGATATCCGATAGCAGTATCATATTGGTGCATCCCTATCTATAACTTAGGTGTTCCTGAATAGTTTTAGTCTGGTCTTGATTCATATCAGAACTAGTATAACAACATTTATGAAGCTACTACTATTATTTTGTATAGTGTTGTGTTGTATAAAAAAAAGTGTTTTTAGGATCCTTGAGGTATCAAAATAGGTCTTGAGTATTGCGCTGTTTCCTTGGCATTGTAACTGAGAGAATTTTACTCTTTGTTACAACACAAATTTTACCACATGTTTCCTAAGTCTCCAACTACATTCTCTTACCGTGAGTGTTTGGATGGATCTGTTCATATGTCCAGGTTAAACTCATTTAGAAAGCCTTGTGCATATTTGCTTATTGTCCCCTTCTGTCAGACTATAATGTGTATGTCACCTTTTGTCTTTGCAGCAAAGAACAGACGTACGCCTAAGTGAGATGCTGGAGGTAAGGATACCCTTGTATACCCTATGATCAAGCTCACATTAGTGAGTGTGTGAGAGGGCCACGGGGTTAACAGTTCAGACCTAGTCCACGGGCAAGCCACTTTTCATATTGAATAATGTGTCACCGTGCTTGTTTCTGGGTGAACTCCCCACACCTGACTGCATGACAGTTGCGAAGTAGGAGAGACACATAGCTCAAATATATGTAAGAAAACTGTGTCCACTTCTATGCTTGGACTATGCCAGGACTAAACTAGGACTAAACTAGGACAAAACATTACTTAACAAGGACTAAACAAGAGGGGGTGAGGACGGGATTTTCTGGGACATTTATGTATGTTCTTGCTTTCTTTTAAATAATTTCATTGTTGATTTTCTAACTTTCTGTTGGTTAACTCAGTTCTTATATTCATCCCTAAGAGACAACTGCTGTTGTGATTTTGGGCTTTACAAAAATAAATTTAATTGAATAGGCCGGCCAGGACTATGCCAGGACTGAACCAGGAGTAAACTGAGACTAAAACATTAATTAACAAGGACTAAGCAAGGACTGAACAAATACTAAAGCGGAACTAAACTGAGCCATACCTAAACCAGGACTAAACCAGACGTAAGCCATGAACAACCAGGATGAAGCCTGACCAAAACCAGGAATAAGCCATGTATAAACCAGGATGAAGCCTGACCAAAACCAGGAGTCAGCAGTACAAAGGCAGGATTGCTGCTGTACATGTAAGCAGGGCTGACTGCTGTCCGTTCTGCTGTCCGGGAAATTTGTCCACTCCCGACAATTCTACTTTATTTCTGTTACATCCACTTAGTCCCATAATGCCTCTGGATGTCACCTGTCTGTGCTACACTCTGCCCCAGGTACTTTTTCCTCTGATTTCCCTGGGGCTATGTACAGTGACCTGCTCTGAAGGTCATCCTGCCCCACACTCGGTCTAGACTAATGCATATGTACCATCCTCCTGTTCTTCACTGCTGGGTCAGTAAAAGTATCACTATTCAACTTTATAAGAAACTAGGGTTGTCATGAATATCGATAGTCAGATACTAATCAATAAATTAAACAGTTTTTGTAATTTTATTTCCTTAATCTGTGATACGGAAAGGAGTTGGCAGTGTAGCTTAGTCATTTTGGTACAAATGGAAAAAAACAAAAACAAAACAGCGGTTTACTAGTGTGATCTGCAGCTATCCTCCATAGCTGCCGGCTCTTTGTTGTGGTGACTTTCACGGCGATGTCTGCTCCCACTGGGCAATGCAGTTGTCTAGCACGGAAGTCAGTGGACTTGTTTCTTTTATTACCATATTTTCCGAACTATACGTTGCTCCTGAGTATAAGTCACACCAGCAAAAAAAATGCTAAATAATTTAATATATATATATATATATATATATATATATATATATATACAGTGAGACCCTGTGATTTTGCAAATTCCCCCACTTAAAAATCATGGAGGGGTCTGAAATTTTCATCTTAGGTGCATGTCCACTGTGAGAGACATAATTTAAAAAAAATCTGGAAATCAATTGTATGATTTTTTAAATAATTTATTTGTATGTTACTGCTGCAAATAAGTATTTGAACACCTGTCTATCAGCTTGAATTCTGACCCTAAAAGACCTGTTAGTCCAACTTTAAAAATCCATCTCCAGTCCACTTATTATCCTAAATTAGAAGCACCTGTTTGAGGTCGTTAGCTGCATAAAGACACCTGTCCACTCCATACAATCAGTAAGACCAAGAGCAAAGAACTGTCAAAATGCACAAGAGACATTGTAGACCTCCACAAGGCTGGAAAGGGCTACGGGGCAATTGCCAAGCAGCTTGGTGAAAAAAGATCCACTGTTGGAGCAATTATTAGAAAATGGAAGAAGCTAAACATGACTGTCAATCTCCCTCGGACTGGGGCTCCATGCAAGATCTCACCTCGTGGAGTCTCAATCATCCTAAGAAAGGTGAGGAATCAACCCAGATCTACATGAGAGGAGCTGGTCAATGACCTGAAAAGAGCTGGGACCACGTTTCCAAGGTTACTGTTAGTAATACACTAAGACGTCATGGTTTAAAATCATGCATGGCACGGAAGGTTCCCCTGCTTAAACCAGCACATGTCCAGGCCCGTCTTAAGTTTGACAGTGACCATTTGGATGATCCAGAGTAGTCATGGGAGAAAGTCATGTGGTCAGATGAGACCAAAATAGAACTTTCTGGTCTTAATTCCACTCGCCGTGTTTGGAGGAAGAAGAATGATGAGAACCATCCAAAGAACACCATCCCTACTGTGAAGCATGGGGGTGGAAACATCATGCTTTGGGGGTGTTTTTCTGCACATGGGACAGGACGACTGCACTGTATTAAGGAGAGGATGACCGGGCCATGTCTTGCGAGATTCTGGGGAACAACCTCCTTCCCTCAGTTAGAGTATTGAAGATGGGTCGTGGCTCGGTCTTCCAACATGACAATGACCCGAAGCACACAGCCAGAATAACCAAGGAGTGGCTCCGTTAGAAGCATATCAAGGTTCTGGAGTGGCCTAGCCAGTCTCCAGACCTAAAACCAACAGAAAATCTTTGGAGGGAGCTCAAACTCCGTGTTTCTCAGCGACAGCCCAGAAACCTAACTGATATAGAGAAGATCTTTGTGGAGGAGTGGGCCAAAATCCCTCCTGCAGTGTGTGCAAACCTGGTGAAAAACTACAGGAAACGTTTGACCTCTGTAATTGCAAACAAAGGCTACTGTACCAAATATTAACATTGATTTTCTCAGGTGTTCAAATACTTATTTGCAGCAGTATCATACAAATAAATTATTTTTAAAAATGCAATGTGATTTCCAGATTTTTTAGATTTTAGATTTCCAGACTTTTTTAGATTATGTCTCTCACAGTGGACATGCACCTAAGATGAAAATTTCAGACCCCTCCATGATTTCTAAGTGAGAGAACTTGCAAAATCATAAGGTGTTCAAATACTTATTTGTCTCACTGTAAGTCACACAGGACTATAAGTCGCATTTTATGGGGAAAAATCCGAGACATAGACATTTTATCAATAAAGGCAAGTTATAATAAAATATAAATACATAAAATAGAGAACAAAAGGCTGAATAGCAGTATAGCAGGCTAACATAACACATAAACTACAAACTGAGTACTTTTACGTAAGATATTAACTTTTAGCCAGATACGCTACGCTAATGTAACATATGCCAGCTTGTCCACAAACATGAGAGACACGAGAGTTCTTTTCACTGATGTTTAGTGTGGTCTTACTTCTTCATCACAGTTCACACCATTGAACTAGCAAACACATAGAATTGTCATACTGGTAAACAAGCCTAGAGAGTTTAATTTAATTTCACATATAAGTCACATCTGCGTATAAGTCGCCCCCCCAGCCAAACTATGTAAAAAAGTGTGAATTATCGCCCGGAAAATACGGTTCATTCAAGTCATTTTAGATTAATATTGTGATTTAAATTGTGTAAATTATAACATCAGAATCAGAATCAGAAGACTTTTATTGCCATGGTCTGTGAACACAGTTCACAAACTAGGAACTTGATTCGGTGAAAAAGTACAACATAAACACACTGAATAAATACAAATACATACAATACAAATAAGGGCGCACCAAATCACCAGGGCGACCGTACGTGGCGCCATCTTGGATTTTATCATTTATCATTTGACATAATGATCAGTCAAAATCAGTGCAAAATCTCTGTATACAGCAAAGTCTACCATACAGTTGTTCCCTCTTGCTCATTTTTCATATTTGTTGCAGAGGTACATACCCATCATATAGAGCAGTGATCCCCAACCACCGGGCCGGGGACCGGTACCGGGCCGTTACACATTTGCTACCGGGCTGCACTAAAACAGTAAATAATTTATCAGCGACCGCATCTTCTCCGACGATACTTTCACCCATCCCTCATGACGTGCTAATAAGCTTGTCTGTAGATATATAATGAAAATCTTGTTGGGGACCACTGATACAGAGTATAGACTGGATGCACCCCTCTGGTTTTCATTAGATGATTTTCCACTGACAGTTTTGAGCACAGACCTTCAGTAATTCAGTATTAGTGATGATACCTAATATATTAACCTAATTATTATGATAATATATTGTCAAAAGTCACACAATATTATTGTGGGCTATCACAATATATCCAATTTGCTTAAATTGATGCAAATTTAAAAAAAAACTACAAAAAAACAACAAAACGAAGGGAACAACACAGACCATGATCTACAGACTACATTAACAGTTCTTAGGCACTTTTCACTTTAAAAAAAAAAAAATTTTTAATAGGTACAGTAAAAAACATAATAAATAATAATAATAATAATGGTAATGATGATAATAATGATAATAATTATGAAATCAATAAAAGTAATTACATAAAGAAGGTAGCAGACATAATAATAAAATAAATAAATAAAAACAAATAAAATAAAAACATAAAAGAGGGAGGGTGCGGGGTTCAGGTAACACTCTTAACTTGACATGGGATGTTTCTGCAGCACAAACACGTGAATAGGCAAATGTAAAGTGTCCACTTTCCCTCTAAGTTCAAATAAAATTTTTGTCTAGTTGGACGTGTTTCATTATGTCATACAATAGCTCAGGGGTGTCAAACTCATTTTCACAGATGGCCACATCAACAAAATTGTTGCTCTCAAAGGGCCAGATGTAACTAAGTAAATGTAACTAAATGTAAGCAAATCTAATGTAAAATAAATGCAACTACTTTTTAATCTTGTTAATTACCTGTTTCTATATTTATTACTTAGGTTGCAAATATAGCATGTGGATTTGGATAGATATGGAAAAATGGCTGTGTAACTGTGTATCTCTTGCTAAACTGATATTTTATGTCATTTAATTTACTTTGTTGCGGGCCCCATAAAATGACGTTCCGGGCCACATTTGGCCCACAGGCCTTGAGTTTGACACACGTGCAATAGATTAATTAAATAATTTATGTAAATGTGTTTCTTTTGTTTCCAATTCAATAAGATGAGTCTTTTAGCCAATAATGTTACAAATTTGACAAATGATTTTTGTTCATTCCGAAAAGGGACACAGCAAACAGTGCGAGCACAGGATCAGGATCAAACCGCAATTGACGAACATTTGACTGCATATGAAATATTTTTGTCCAATAGGGGGATATTTTTGGACAACTCCAAAAGGTATGCGCAAGTGAGGCTTGATCCTGCCCACAGCGGTCACAGCTGTATCCACTCCAGGTGAAATTTTGGAGAGTCGCACCTTTGACAGATGTAGTCTATGTAAAATTTTAAATTGCAGTAGACCATGACAGGCACAAAAAAAAAAAAAAAGAAAAAAAAAATGTTAATGAGATGGGGAGAGAGTGTTGTTTCAATGTGTTCTTAATTAAAAAAGGGTACTTTTAGAAAAAAAAAAAAAAAAAACATCCCGATACTATCCCAAAGTCCTTCAGTACTGACATCATGATTGGTAGGGAGTGCTTAACAAACAACAACTCATCGGCATACCAAGATACCGTATGTTCCATTGAATATATTTTATTTTGGTTGTTTACATTTGTCTTTTTTTGAAAAAGACAAAACAAAACATTTCCTTCATTAATTACAACCAAAAAAGGATTGGACTGAAGCCTCATGCTTATGTAAACCCATCCTGACCAACACTTAACTCCACAATACAGTACCATAACATAACACAATTTATTTACTTATATCATTATCTTAAACACAGACATCTTGGCTCTCATAACCTACTGCAATGTGTATGTGATAGGTTCACCTTTAACCTAAGTTACAGTTCAAAAGAGAAGAGAAGACAAGAGAGATTATTTTGTCTCAATATTGAGGAGAAAGGACGGGGAGGCAAAACCTTCAGATTACAACCTCAGATTACAACCTCCTGAAGTCTCCACCACCTTTCACCTCCTTTTATTAGAATTAGGAACCCTGGTTACAAATGCACTGCCCACTCTCGAGGGGAGGGGGAAATATATTTAGCAAGCAGTGCGTAAAACAAATTACGAAATTCAAATAAAAATACATTCTGTTCCTGCATTTCTCGAGGTCATTCCCTTTTGCGCAAACACCCTCCCAAGATGTTTCACGGACAAGGTTTTGCAAGTTCGCAGTCACCTCGACCTCTCCCGTGTGGTCCTGTAAATTTCACAAGACATTTTCTGCAAGACTCAAGAACAGATATTAGTGCAGATTACATAGTTAATATAATGAATATAATGAATATAATAAGAGTGAACATTACATTACCTTTAAGATGCACAGTGAGATTAATAAACATAACTTGAATATATATCTTGAATCCATCAATATGTATGAGTGAATTCATACTTGATTATAATTTAGACAGAGTTTTAATTAACTTCAATTCATCAGTGAGATCATTCCAAAGTCTTATTCCTAAAACTTAACTATGTTTGTAAATTTTAATATATTCGATTTTATAAATAGTTCAATAGTCGGATCACGGAATCCTGCTTTATTATTTTTTCTTATTGCCCTTTTCTGTAGTTTAATTATAACATCTACATATGTTCAACAGGCATTTCCCCAAATTTCCGAACAATAAGATAAATAGGGAAGCACAAGTGATGAATATAATATATGCAGGCATTTCTTATTCAATACATATTTGATTTTATAAAGTATACCAACAGTTTTTGATGTTTTACTCCCGATGTACTGTATATGTGGTTTCCTACATATCTGACGATCTATGATCACTCCCAAGAACCTTGTCTCATAAACCCGTTCTATTTCGATTCCATTACTAAATAATTTTACATTAGAATTTACCTTAACAGATCCAAAAATCATGAATTTTGTCTTCTTCTCGTTCAATGATAACTTATTTAAATCAAACCATTTTTTAAATTGTATCAACTCAGTTTCAACTTGTGAAATTAACTAAATCAACATTCAAACCTGAACAATATAAATTTGTATCATTTGCAAAAATAACCAGCTTCAATATTCTATTAAAGAATGAATAATTTTGGCCCCAGAACAGAACCTTGGGGAATTCCGCATGATGTAGCTTCATGAAGTGATACTGTACCATTCATTTCTATATATTGAAGCCTATTGTTTAAGTAGCTTTTTAACCAACTATTAACCGCCCCTCTGATCCCATAACAATCACACCTCTGTAAAAGTAAATTATGGTCAATGGTGTCAAATGCTTTACGTAGATCGATAAAATATACCAATTGTATTTTGTTTATTATCAACTGCTGATGTTACATTTTCTATAAAATCCATCACTGCTACAGATGTGGATCTATTACTACGGAATCCATACTGTTGATCACATGTGTTTGATTTTTCTAAAACTATCCAGTTGTTGAACAAACAACTTTTCCAGTATTTTTTAAATTTGATCTAATAATAAAATGGGCCTCAGGAAATGTCACTGTTACAAAAGAACTGTTGCAGATATAAGTTAATTGCTTAACTATACATTTCATGACATCCTTGATCACTGACTTATCAATATTATTACAATCTGTTTCCCATCTGCAACATGAGTTTGCTGTATTTGATTTGCTAAGTTTGTGCCAACATTAACAAAAAAGGTATTAAATTCATTAGAAATTTCTTGTACATTGTCAGTTATTTTTCCATCATTGTTCATTGTTTGTGTTAATGAGTGTTTGGAATTAGGCTGATCAGTTATAGTCCAAGTTGCCTTGATATTCGTTTTAAACTTTCCCAATAGGTCTGCAATTGTAGTTAGTCTATTTCTATCCTGTTTGTACTTTTCTTAATTTTCCTTAATTGGGATTTTTATGAATTTCTTATACAGCAGATTTTTCTTTCTACATGATTTTTCCAGACCTCTTGTCATCCATGGATTATGTCTACGTTTATATTTAACTTTGACTTTCCTCGCTGGACAATAGTCATACAATGACAAATGTGTCAAGAAATGCATTATAGGAATCATTTGTATCTTCAACATAGACCTCTTTCCAGTCGTGATTACCAAGCTCCGCTTTAAATGCCTCAATAGTCTCTGGCTGTCTAGCTCTCTGTAACTTATGTGTCTACTTTATTTTTCTTTAACTTAATGTCAAACACCGCACAAACCGGCAAATGGTCACTTATATCGGTCAGAAATAACCCACCTTTAACTTTTCTATCCGTTAAGTTGAAAAAAAATTTTATTGATCAAAGTCACGCTATACTTAGTTATTCTTCTAGGTCTTGATATTAAAGGGTACATACCCAAACCAAACGTATTGTTAACAAAATCACTTGTCTTATTGTGATGATGATTTCAATAAGTCAATATTAAAGTCCCCACATGCCAAAAGACCCTTACTACTTTGTTTAGAATATAACTTGGTAAGTTCCCCATTAAATTCATCAATACATGATCCTGGGGTCCTATACATACAGCTAATCAATATACTTTTATGTATTAATTCATTATTGCAACAGTAATGCACTCCATCAACTCATCAACAGAAAAAAAGTCATTTCTTCCATAATCTTACATTTTATACCCCTTTTTACAAATAAAGCGACTTTCCCCTATTTCCCCTGTTTTTCCTATTTTCTAATCTTCTAATTCATTATCCAGTTCTTTATTGTCACAAAGTCAAGTCTCTGAAATAGCTACAATACTAAATTTGAATTTAAGATTGTTTAAATAATCTTTTATTTTGTCCATGTTTTTATAGAGACTATCATCTTCAGAATTATATCCACGGTCCAAATTTAAATTCTCAGACTAATAGCCATCAGGATCAATGTCAGTTTCTACACCATAAGACTTGTAATCCTGATGTTCAAATTTATTAAAGTGTATAATGTTCTCGATTTTGCTTGATTTATTTCTTTTCCAAGTCAGTCTTTTATTCTTACTTAAATTTGTCCAAGTCTTCAATTTCTCATATTGCCATTATTTTGCCTTGCTCTGGTGTTCCATTTAGTTTGATCATAACTTTATAGTTCCTTGTCCATGTATCTTGGATCTTCTTTTGTTTCTTTAAGATTCTTGCCTGTCATGCAATCTCTGCATTTTTTTTTTTTTTTTTTTTGTGAGGTTCATTTACATATACACCTGAGCCCTTGAGTTTTTTAGTTAACTTTAGCACTTCAACTTCTTGTTTGTAGTTTGCAAATCTCAAAATGATCTTTGGGCTATTCCCTTGTTTCAGAGGGATAGTGTGACAAGCAGAGATGTCTTTGCTGTGAAGGAAATCAATGACTTGTTCAACTGTGTGTAGTTCACCTGGTGGAGCGTCTTCACCCTCCTTGTCACCTGCTGTAATTCTGGCATAGGTGCGATGTCTTGTCACCAGTCCAGATATCACCAAGTCATCCATCCTTGTATATATTCCAAGTCATCCACTCTTTTTTGTAATTTGTGAATCTTCTTGTCTTTTTCCTTGATTATATCCCTCAGTTGTCACACTTCATCAATTAACTTAAACATATCTTTTTGTTTAACCATGTTACTCAAACTCGATTTTTTCACTTCTTCCATGTCCTCTGCCATGTTCTTTGCCATCGCTCAGTATGATTTTGGTAAGTTATGTTTCTGAGTTGTATTGTTCAGTAATCAGGCTGCCAATACATATCATTCAAGTGACTCCCAGATATATACCTTGTCAAAGAAATTTTCCCAATATGGGATAACAAAGTGTTCAAAGACTCACAAATGCTTTGTTTAAAGCTTGGATGGCACTTCCTCTGGGTGATATTTAATAGATTGTCAGAGCTGAACAACCCGGCCTGTCGCAGCAGCAGCAGCCGTCTTGATCCCGATCATTTCCCCTCTAATGATACCCGAATATCCCACATCCGTTTTTACTGCTATGGTCAAGGGCTCAATTACTAGGGTAAACAATAACAGGGACAATGGGCAACCTTGTCTTGTTGGTTGGCCTAAAGAGAATTAAGATGAATGAACATTATTAGTTTGTAACAATGCTCTCGAGTGTAGATACAACATTCTGACCAGAGATACAAAAGTGGGGCCAAATCCAAACCTCGACAGGGCCAAGAATAGGTAGTCTCACTCCACCCTGTCGAAGGCCTTCTCCATCCAAAGAGCAGCAACTTTTGATAATTTTTATTTTCTTGAGTGTAAATGATATTTAGTAATCTCCTAATGTTGAAAAACAGGTGCCTGTCTTTTATGAAGCCTGTCTGATCTTAAAATATAACAATAGCAAGTATATTCTCTAGACATGTGGCCAAGATCTTTGATAGGATTTCATAATCAACGTTTAACAAATGTATTGCTCTGTGTGAACCTGGCTCTAAAGGGTTTGTACCAGATTTGTGTATGAGTGAAATACTAGCTTCACAGAATGATGGAGGCAGCAAACCTCTAACCAGGTGTCATTAAACACCTCCAACAGCACTGGGGAGATCTGATCTTTAAACATTTTATAGAACTCTACAGTATATCCATCCGGACCAGGGCCTTTGAGTTTTGCATTTTAAATATTACTTCTTTTATTTCATCTAATGTTATGGATTTTTCTAATATGGCTCTGTGGTCAGCACTAACTTGAGGATTACTGAAGTCTTTAAAGAAGTTGTCAATTAATTTAGAATCCTCCTTTGATTCAGATGTATACAGTTCACCATAATGTCTGTGTAGACCCTCAGTCGTCCAGGTCTGATCCATAGCAAACAAAGAAGTTAAATCTGTCAACTGGACAAGTCTTGTAGGAGTGAAGACGTTTCACTGCTCATCCAAGCCGCTTCTTCAGTTCTGGTCAGAATGCTGGTGGCCACTGCCTTTTAAATCTATCTGAGGGGAGGGGCTAACCACACTGAAACTGCAAACAGCTATTGTCTCCAGTTTCAGCTGAGACTAACCTATTCAGCCCTTAACGACCCTGCTATTGTTCTCATTGTTCTGGGTCTGAGGATGGAGTTGTAGATGGGGGAGAGATTGTGTCTCAGGCCCCCATTTCTGTTTAAGGAAGGATTCTCTTTCCTAACAAAAATAACTTCTTTAACTCCTCTCTCAAACCATTTCTTTTCTCTGGCTAAGATCTGAACTTCACTATCTTCAAAGGAGTGGTTAGTGTCTTTCAGATGGAGATGTACAGCGGACTGGGGTCCAGAGGAACTCTCCCGCCGCTGTTGGTACATCCTCTTATGGAGTAGCTGTTTAGTTTCTCCAATGTAACGCTCACTGCACTCTTCACTACACTGAATGGAGTAGACTACATGATTTTGTTTATGGCTCATGGTTTTGTCCTTAGGGCGAACCAATTTTTGCCTTAAAGTGTTTGTGGGTTTGAAAAAGTCAGGAATCTCATACTGTCTGAAAATTCTTTGAAGTTTTTCAGACACACCCACAGTGTAACGAATGGTAACACCTCTCCTTCTAGGTTCAGATTCTCTGCTGTCCTGTTTTTTAGCTCTTAGATCTATTGAAGGCCCATTTTGGATATCGACAAGCAGAGAGGGCTTTCTCCACATGTTGCTCCTCCTTTACTTTTCCCTCTGTGTTTGCGGGCACCACTTGAACTCTGTGTTGTAGTGTCCGGATCACCCCAAGTTTGTGCTGCAGTGGATGGTGTGAATCAAACAGCAGGTATTGGTCAGTGTGAGTGGGCTTCCTGAAGACTTCTACCTGGAGTCGCCGGTCCTCTCCTATTGTTATTGCACAATCTAAAAAGGCCAGTTTGTTCTCCTTGGCTTCTTCCCGTGTGACCTTGATGTTTGGATCCACAGCATTTATATGTGCAGTAAAATATTCCAGATACTGAATTTTGATTTTGGTCCAGTTGGTCCACATATCGAAACCAGTGTGTTGGTGGCATACCTGGAAATGAGCCCAAAGCCTCCTGTTCAATTTGTTCCATGTATAAGTTAGCCATAATAGGAGAGACAGGTGAGTCTTCACTCCTACAAGATTTGTCCAGTTGACAGATTTAACTTCTTTGTTTACTAAAGTTCACCATAATATTGTTTAAGCATATCATAAATCTCTTTTGGAGCTGTTGTTATTCATCCCGAACCAGTACTGACTTCAATAGTTGATCTCGACACCTCTTGCTCTTTAATTAGGAATGCTAGGAGTCTACCTACTTTCTCTCTATATGTTCATAGTATGTATGTCTCAGCTGTGTTAATAGCATGGTTGTTTCAAAACTATACAATAAATTAAGTTCAGTCTTGAGACATTCCTTTTTATTATACAGGTCAGATGAGGGAGAGGTCTCATATAGTTGGTCTATTTCTTTGATTTTGCAAATAATATTGGATTCTTTCTCTCTTTTCTTTTTATTATTGGAACTGCTCCATGCAGTCAGCTGACCATGTTAATATGCTTTTTGAGTCTCCCATAAAGTACGTCTGGTGTGTCATTAGTGGCTTGAAATAAGTTAAGGTGTTTCTCAATTTTTCAGCTGCTAGTGCAATGTTTCTGATAAACTTCTCTGCCTCCTGTGGTTCAGTAAAAATGTGCGTATATTCCTTCATGGCTACTGTCAACCTTGCTGGATAGTATAAGCTGTATGAGACTCCAACTGCACGTAGCTTGGCCTTTACCCCTTTGGATGATGCTCAGAGTCTACTCACTTCTGGGGAGATGTCTGGCAAAATATGCAGAGGAGCTGATGTATAAAAGTCCGCCTTTCTCTCTGGAGAGTTGTAATATTTTTTCTTCATCAACATAGTAGTGCATGCGGGTGAGTTGCCCACGACGACAGTCACCCCGCCAGTCCTATGAGTGGTCAATGAGTGGAGGGGAATCGAAGTTATCTGTCCTCAGATCCTGCTGCAAGAGATGCGCCACAAAGCGGCTGGCATTACCTCCCTCAGTGCCGTCCGTGACTCCCACAATCCGCAGATTTTGTCTGTGGCTCTGGTTCTCAAGATCCAGGCATTTCTCCCAAACTTTTTTGTATTCTTTCAGAAGAGTTTCGTATGATTTCTCCATTGCAGTCATCGTGTCACTGTTGTCATTGAGTGATTTTATTATTTTTTTTCCATCTCACGCTGAGTTTTTAGGGTCTCTGTGTGTGTGTTTTCAGTGTCTTTATTTGCTGAGACAGTTTGGCCTTAAGCACAGCTGTGTCGGCTTTGGATTCATGGTGGAGTTGGGCTTTTTCTCCCTGAAGTTCTGTTTTCATATTCTCCACTTGTGCTTTCATGTCAGCCAATATACTCTCCCAGAGAGTTTTCAGTTCGTTTTGCAATGATCTTACCTTGAGAGAGGAATCCTCCACCCTTTCCTCTGCCACCTGTCCAGTGTCCACCATGTTGCTAACCTCTGGCGAAATGTTAGCTGGGGGAGCCGAACTTGTCTGAATAGTCTTCTGCATATATTTGCGAGTTTATTTTTTGGTAATCATGTCACAGTTAACAGCTAACGTGTTGTAATGTTAATAAACCTTCGTCTGTCCAAAAGGGGTTCCACATCAGTGAAAGTAAAGTGGCGATACCACAGGTTCTGCTCAGTCCATTGGGTGGAAGCGGGAGTCTCAGTTCTTAAGCACTTTTAAATGTGAATTCTTTGGAATATGACAACCAGAGCCTTGTCATGGCATTTTAAAAGGACAAACATATAAAACATATTGACAATTTTGTTAGCCTCAAATCAATTCAATTCAATTCATTTTATTTTTGTAACGCCCAAAATCACAACAACAGTTGTCTCGAAGGGCGTTCATGTTTTGGCCTCCACAAAATATTGCAATAAATATACTGTGAGATGCATATTGTGAAAATATTATATTGGTTACATCCCTTTTCAGTACAGCAAAACGCACTTGTACCACAGTGGGACAAAATATTTGCTTCAAAGGTATCTTGTGTGTGTGTCTGTGTGTGTGCGCGCGCGTTTATGTGCGTTTGTGTGCTCGTACGTGTACAGGAGGAGGACTACCCAGGAGCCATTCAGCTGTGTCTGGAGTGTCAGAAGGCCGCCAGCACCTTCAAGCACTACAGCTGCATCAGGTAAAACGTTTGTATGCTTTATAAGAGTCCTTGTTGCATTTAAAGGGCCCATATTACACTGTTTTCTGATCTATGTTGTTTCTACATCAAAAACACAAAGTTGTGTTTTGTTTTATTTAACACACAAACCCTGCATATTTAGGCTGTGGTGTTCTCTCAAATATCACCTTGTGATATCACTTGGTAATACAGGGAGTGCCCCACCATGTTTTTAACCTCCATACACCTACACTAGAATTATTTGGATAATTTCAGCCCTGGAATTGCCAATCTATACTAAACTAAAGGTAAAAGGAGCTGTTAACTTGAACATTACCACTAAATGATATCACAAGGTGGAACAGAGCATTTTGAGCTTTGGAGATGTAGACAGATTAATAATAAGGTGTTAGTCAAACCTTATTATTAATCAGAGCCCACAGCTGGTTGGAGTCCCTTACTGGATCTGGCACCAATGTTTTCACAGTTTTATCTCCCTTCTTTCCTCCTGCTCTCTTCAGGGCCTGATTAATTAGTGCTTCCTTTCATTAGTTATTCATGTATTCTGTGTGATGTCCTCTAAAGTCACATCTCTGATACAGATACACTCCTACTTACCATGTCATTCAAATGGAATCAGGATCACTTTTACTGCCATATGTCGGGATTCACTCTTAAAGGAGACATGGTCTGCAAAATTGACTTTTTAGAGCTTTTAGCCATGTCATAGTGGTTTATATATTTTCTAGATGAATATTGTGATTTAAAATGTCCAATATATTATATATAAGATAATGATGGGTTTCATAGTCATAATTGTATAATAGACACAAGCACGATATGTCCTCTTTAAATATTTGTGAGTGTTTAATATGTTAAAAATTCTAACTTCTTTCTTGATAAATTTTTGTAGCAGTTAAGGAGGGCAAGATTCAGGGCAAAATGTAATTATGAAATACTTGGGTATACTTAACCATTATTCAGTACTTGTGAATAATTGTTTAGTTGTGGTGTTTTTGCTCACAATAACTACATTTTGATGTGGCATTCCTTTTGGGACCTGAAAAACATTGTTAACCCTATTATGGAGGATGCTATCATCGCCGATAGTGCGGTTGTGGACTTTCCATTACAGTAACTCTGCAATCAATTGTGCTATCAAGTAAAAACGGCATCTCAAAGCAGAATCATCTTTAAATATTTTACTGTCATTATGGTAATCTGCTCACATTGTCCCTAGAAAATGACCAATCCCAGTCAGTTATTCGATGTGTCAAAGGAAAAATACAGATGGATATATAAAATAGAGGTAGTTGTGTGAAAAATGCAGTACATTCTGATACTTCCTTTAACATGATTTTTATGGCTAAAAATGATAAGAGAGAGAACTATACTGGTCTATAATGTGCTCAGTCCTTGAAGGGTTAATCAGATACAGGACATATTTCTGTTAGCATCTGGGACCTTTAAACTCACCATAGAATAGCACAATTCTGGATATTAACAATAATAATATTAACTGCTCCCCTTCTCCATTATAGTGGGGTATTTTAATTCTGTGGGATATTAACTGCTAACAACATATTTAGATCACCATGTTGCCTATTATTTTATTTTATTTTTTTTATTATATATTCAGCAAAAAACATTTTAACATGTTTTATAAGTTTCACATTTGCTTTGGACGCTCTGAGTCTCTCCTCCCTTCACTCCCTGCATTAAGTCACTCACTTGTGTACAGTTTCATGTTTGTGTACCCCTGCAATACAATTTTTGTCTCATCTTGAATCTCGTCCCTCTGTCTCTTGTAATGTGTTTGTGTTGTGTTTACAGTGAGCTGAACTCCAAACTGCAGGACACACTAGAGCAGATAGAAGTAAGTAACTGTGTCATGGATCATATTACCACACTAACATCCATACTGTTTTTAACAATATTCATTCTCTCTCCACCCATCACCATTCCCTCACTCACACACTACACTCATACACCTGCGTGGTGGGTAAAGTCTCTTGCCCAATAACACAGCAGTAGCCATGAATCCGTGCAGAGTCTTGGTTGGATCAAATCCAAGGGGCACATTTGTTGTCTTATGGGCTTAAAGTGCATATGACAGGTTAGACTACTCATTATATGGTTTTTAAAATTTTGGTGAAGTTTATCATTTTACTTCCTGGTTTGACACAGGCAGCAGATATGACATTTACGTAGCAATTACATGGCAACCACAATCACTTTTCAGAGTGTTTAACCATGTTATAGTTGCTTCCTCTCAACATTTATTCCCCCAAAGTTTTTGAAGTGATTCGTGCACATTTGAGCAATCTTTATATATATTGCCAATCAGCCCCCTTTATCTCCGCCACGACAGACACCCACTGCTCTCTACTTACCTCGTTCTCCAGTTTTATTTTCTTAGTTGGCGATATTCGTAGGATTTGGTAGCGTTGCGTAGTCATTTTGGTATAAATATGATAAAGTTTTCAGTTATCTCTGCTTTTATTGGGCACCGCAGTTTTCTAAAGCGGAATTTTGTGGAATTGTTTCTTTTATGAAGTTGTTTTAGATGTATACTGTGATTTAAAATGTATAACATGATAATAATCCATGGGTGTTATAGATTATAATTGTACAGCAGACTCAAGCATAATAGGTCTGCTTTAACGAAGGCCATACGCCTCTAATTTACACAACAGTTATAATTAGACTTTTCAAAGTAAATTATAACAGCCTTATTCTGTTAAATGAAGGTTTAAACTGCCACACAAATGCGTTCCTCATGCGCAAATTGTCTCTGTAGTTTGGATGTACTTTTCCGTGTTGATGTCATAGGTAGAGAGATTCTGTTTTAGAACTCACTGATACTTCTTATATTTTTATACTTTTCTGTTCAACATTTTTTCACAAACTGCCACTCAGTTGATATAAAACTGTGATAAATGTTTAGCACAGGTACTATCCATCAGTCAGCATTAGATAAACATCTGTCATATGCACTTTAATCTTGACATGAGCAGAGGGATGATGGGGGAAATGAGGTGAATGAGTGAATGAGGTCACAGGTCATCAATCTGAGCTGTTGTAGGATACATAAAGTACATGTACTGGGTCAAAGGTCAGAGTGCACATGCATGGGGCCATTTAAAGGATACTGTACTTTTAAAGGACCCATGTATATACACACATGGACAAAATTGTTGGTACCCTTCGGTTAATGAAAGAAAAACTCACAGTGCTCACAGAAATAACTTGAATCTGACAAAAGTAATAAATTAAACTTCTATGAAATGTAACCAATGAGAGTCAGACATTGCTTTTCAATCAGGCTTCAACGGAATTATAAAAAAAATAAACTCATGAAACAGGCCTGGACAAAAATGATGGCACACTTAACTTAATAATTTGTTGCACAACCTTTTGAGGCAATCACTGCAATCAAACGATTCCTGTAACTGTCAATGAGACTTCTGCACCTCTCAGCAGGTATTTTGGCCCACTCCTCATGAGCAAACTGCTCCAGTTGTCTCAGGTTTGAAGGGTGCCTTTTCCAGACGGCATGTTTCAGCTCTTTCCAAAGATGCTCAGTAGGATTTAGCTCAGGGCTCATAGAAGGCCACTTTAGAATAGTCCAATATTTTCCTCTTAGCCCTTCATGGGTGTTCTGATCTGTGTGGATCATTGTCCTGTTGCAAGACCCATGACCTGTGACTGAGACCAAGCTTTCTGACACTGGCCAGCACATTTCTCTCTAGAATACCTTGATAGTTTTCAGATTTCATTGTACCCTGCACAGATTCAAGACACCGTGTGCCAGATGCAGCAAAGCAGCCCCAGAACATAACAGAGCCTCCTGTGAACACAGCTGATGTGCCTTGGCAAAAAGTTCCATTTTTGTCTCATCTGTCCATAGGACATTCTCCCAGAAGCTTTGTGGCTTGTCAACATGTAGTTTGGCAAATTCCAATCTGGCTTTTTTATGATTTGTTTTAAACAATGGTGTCCTCCTCCTCTGTGCTCTTTTGTTACCATTCGTATTAGCCATCTCTTTGATTTGTCATCAGTTTTCTTCCTGCGGCCATGTCCAGGGAGGTTGACTACAGTCCCATGGATCTTAAATTTCTGTAGTCACAGGAACATCAAGCTGCTTGGAGATGGTCTTAAAGTCTTTACCTTTAACATGCTTGTCTATCATTTCCTTTCTAATCTCTTCTTTCCTTTGCTTCCTCTGGTCCATGTTGAGTGTGGTACACACCATATCAAACAGCACAGTGACGACCTGTAGCCCTATATATAGGCCCACTGACTGATTACAAGATTGTAGACACCTGTGATGCTGATTAGTGGACACATCTTGGATTAACACGTCCTTTTGGTCACATTATTTTCAGTCAAATATTAAGTTAAGGGTACTATTATTTTTGTCCAGGTCTGTTTCATTAATTTATTTTTTTAAGTAATTATGTTGAAACATGGTTGAAAAGCAATGTCTGACTCTCATTGGTTAAATTTCACAGATTTTTTATTTATTATTACTTTTGTCAGATTCAAGTTATTTCTGTGAGCATTGTGAGTTTTTCTTTCATTAACCGAAGGGTACCAACAATTTTGTCCATGTGTGTATATACATGGGTCCTTTAAAAGTACAGTATCCTTTAAATGGCCCCATGCATGTACACTCTGACCTCTGACTTTTGACCCAGTACATGTACTTCATATACTTGATGTATTTTACACCAGCTCAGATTGATGACCTGTGACCTCATTCACTTCTGCCTTCTCTCTCTCCTCCCCGCTCATCTGCTCTATTCTCTTCTGTTTCTCTCCTCTCTCTCTCCCCCACTCTACCCTCCCTTCCTCTCCTTACTCATCTCTCTCCTCTCTCGCTTTTCTTCTCCCTCCATCTTCTCTTTCTTTCATCCTTTCTTTGATCTCTATTCTTCTCATCTGTCTCCACCCTCTCCCATCTCCACTCTCCCTCTCTATTTCTCTTTCCTTGCTCATCATCCACCCACTCTCCTTTTTTGCTGCCCCCCTTTTCCACCCTTCCTCCCTCTTTACTTCTCTCTCCCTCTATCTCTCTGTCCCTCTCTCCCTCTTGCTCCCTCTTGCACTCTCATTCTTTCCCTCTCTCCCTCTGTCCCCCTCTCTCGTGCACTCTCTTCCTCCCTCTCACTCTCTCATTTTGTCCCTCTCCCGCTCTGCTCCCCCCTCTCTCCCACCCTCTCTCTTATCACTCTCTCACTGTCGCCAGTGTGTTTCTCTCTACAGGAACAGCTGGATGTAGCCCTGTCAAAGACGTGCAAGCACTTTGAGGTGGTGCACTACACTAAGGTGCAAAGGGCCTACTCGCTGCTGGGAAAGACTCAGGTCAGTACTATGGGACGAGCTCCCAGACAGCCCCTGTGCTAATCAGAAATCAATCTTTACCATTACTTGAACAAATTCATGCTAATACACTACTAATGCTAATACATTTTTTTTTTTTTTTTTATGTTTACTACTTTCTACATTTTAGATACATGCAGACAACATCAAATATAGGAAGATAAATATGAAAGTATGCAGCAAAGAAAAAAGTTAAATAACTCAACTAAATAAAAATCCTCCAAGTAGTTGACAGTGCTGCAAACCCTTGGCCTTCTCTCAATGAACTTTGTTTTTTTTGTTGTTGTTTTTTTGTGATCAAATTTTTTACTGCAACTCAACTGCAGCTATACAGGTTACAATCCGATTACACGCCCCCCCCCAAAAAAAAACAAACAACAAAAACAAAAAAAACAAAACGTAATATATTCAGATCTCGATTTTGGCTAGTGAGTTAGACCTGCAAAAAAAAGTTTTTTTGCCTTTTACTCCATGCATTCTAGCAGCAGAAAACTCCAGCTGAATGATTTCTCTGTAAGATAGAAGCCACCCTTTTACAGACAGAGGTTTAAGTGACTTCCAGTGGTATATTACAATTATTTTGGCAGCTTTGAGGCCTGTTAGTAATGCACACTGGTCATTGATTGTCAAATTGAGTTTGGAGATAACATTTAGCAAAATAAACCTCTGAGTGCACGGTATGGTTACTCCTATTAATTTAGACAGTGTCTTTGAGACATTTTCCCAGAATTGTGCCATCTCAGGATACTCCCAGACCATATGAAAAAACATGTCAATATTTTTGTCGGTGCAGAAATCACAGTGAGGGTTGTCTTTTATTTTCATTTGATGCAATCTTCTAGGGCAGGGGTCCCCAAACTTTTTCCTGTGAGGGCCACATAACTTTTCGCTTCTCTGATGGGGGGCCGGGGTCAGTTTGTAACAGAAAAAGTATGAAAATTGCAGGAGTGCCTAAATGTAAAAATGTATTGTTTTCCAGAAAGCCACACATAATCAAATAACCCTTTCTGGATTCTTCACAGATCAAAAGTCAGGAAATAAATAATAACACTATTAATGAAATAAATAATAACCAAATTACCCTCCCTGGGCTCTTCACAGAAAAAAAGTCCTTGGAACATAAACTTTCTGTTGTGCTGTGCACAATCTTAACAGGTCCAAGTTCAGCTTAGTTGTCAGAGCAGAATCTTTTACTTAAATGACTCATATGAGCAGTCTCTCAAAGTTCTTGTGTTCCTTCCTTATACTCTTTTTGTAGGTTCCAGTAGGCTTGTAGACATTGCTGTTTGCAACTCTCTCTCATCAACGTCCCTGTGAAAACCACAAAGCAAACAGGCTGAGAAACTGAACTAAGTGATACAGCACCTACACAGCACAACCAGTACCACTACCAGTATGGTTGTGGAGATGGATTTTATCCCAGTAGATCTTATTTTGATTATATTTGTTTATACTCAGAATGACTCATTAAAGTCAGAAAAGTGAGCTTACCTTTGTATGTTCATCAGTGTGAACTGTGGGCCTGCATCTGGCTGGTGAGAAGTTGAATGTCAGGTTCCATTTTAGTCACTGCCAGTCTCAAACACTGATGCAGATGTTCATCTGTCAATCTTGATCTCATTGGGGTTTTCAGCAGTTTCATGCGTGAAAAGGTTACTAACTAAATAGTTACTAATGAAAACAGTTCATAACTAAGCAACATTTTATTGCAAAAGTCCAACTTTATTATCAAATACAAATACACATATATGAAAAAAAATCAAAATGCTCTCTGGTATTGTTCAGGGGGCCGGAACAAATGTGGTAGTTTGGGGACCACTGTTCTAGGGTATAGGTAGGCTTGATGAATTATTTTGTAATGAATTATCTGGTGATTGGGATTCCTTGATAAGAGGGAGATGTTTGACCAGATCTGATTCCAATCCCATTCTGAGTTATCCCTCAGTTCAGTTTTCCAAAGCTGCTCAATAGGTACATTTTGCTGTGAACTCTTGACAAGTAATAAGTAATTTATACAGATCAGAAATTGTACCAGAGCTTTGTGCTTTAGCCAGAATAGTATGGAGGGGGTGATTTTCGAGCATGCACCCCCAAGGAACACCATGGAAACGCATTGCTGTGTGCAACTGTAGGTAGAAGAAAAAATGTACATCTGGTAAGTTATAGCATTTTTGTAGATCATAAAACTCTCTTAGTCCATTCTGACCTATAATATTACTGAAATCACGGACCCCGTTTTGCTCCCACGGTAAAACAATAGGTGGGCTTCTTATCTATTACAAGGAGTGGTTATGAAAGATTGGTGTCTGAAGGAAATATTGGACATCTTTTCCCAATAACTTGTTAACTTGGCTCCATACAGCTAGAAGATGTGTAACAATAACGGAATCCATAATGGCTTTTAACGGTTTTATATGGCAATGTAGCATGTAACAGGGTGGGCATAGTTTGAGGTTTAATCAAGTGCGCTTCAATTGGTACCCATGCTGCATCCTCCGGAAGAATTTAGCCTATATTGGGTTGAAGCCCTGATTCCACAGAAATAGGCTTATAAGTGAGTGTAGTTTCTTAAAATAACCTTGTGGTGGGGCTAATGGTAGCATGGAGCTCATAAAGTTTATACAGGGCAATAGATTCATTTTGATTAAAGACATACAAGCCTGAAATGACATTGGGAGAGAGGCCCACCTTTTAAGATCTCCATTATAGTAAAGAACAGATTTTTGTAGTTATTTTCAATCAGGGAATTAAGGGAAGAATCAATGAGGACCCCTCCCAAAGGCAGATTTAGCCCAGTTCACCCTATAACCCGAAATGTTTCCAAACATTTCAAATATGTTGAGAAGATAAGGTATTGATTGTGATGGATTGCTGGTGTGGATTAAAATGTCATCTGCACACAACGGGATATGGTGAGGTGTATCATGTATTATAATAGGTGCCATTTTTTTAGACTGTCTTACTAGTTGCACAATGGGTTCCAAAGATAGACAAAATAAAAGTGGGGATAGGGGGTTGCCCTGGCACAAGGAACGAGACACAGAAAACCTATGTGAACATACATTACCCGTTAACACAAATGCCGTAGGATTAGCATACAGAGTTCTAATCATGTTAGTAAAACCAGATGGAAAACCCATATGATGCAGCACATCCCACAGATAGCCCCTTTCCAACCGGTCAAATGCCTTCTCAGCATCCAGTACCAGGATAGCATTTTGATTTGCAGATTGACAAGATGAATCTATGATATGGTGCAGGCATCGGATATTGTCAGAAGCTAGTCTAGATTTAATGAAGCCAGTTTGATCATAATAAACTAAATGAGTGATATGTTGTTCTAGTCTGTTAGCAAGAATTTTTGCAGAAGCTTTGAGCTCTGTGATCAGAAGGCTGAGTGGCCGGTGGCTTGCCCTTTTTGAGTAAAAGAGAAATAATCGCCACATTGGCGCTATCATTGAAAGACCCTTTGATTATAGAATAGTTAAAAATGTCTAGAAGTAATGGGCCAAGCTCAGGCCAGAAGGCGTGTGACTGAGCTCCTCACCCTATCCCTAACGGTGCGCCCGGCCACCCTATGGAGAAAACCCATTTCGGCCACTTGTATCCGCGATCTCGTCCTTTTGGTCATTATCCAGACTTCATGACCATAGGTGAGAGTAGGAACGTAGATTGACCGGTAAATCGAGAGCTTCGCCTTTTGACTCAGCTCCTTCTTTACCACAACAGTCCAATACAGCGACCGCATCACTGCAGACGCTGCACTGATCCATCTGTCAATCTCACGCTCCATCCTTAACTCACTCGTGAACAAGAGTTCCCCCAGGTTATCCCCTCGTGCTCTGTAACTTTAACAGTAAGAGCTTGGAGCAGAGTGTCACGTTCATCCGCTGCTTTTTTCACTCGCACCACACTTTCTTGCAGCATAGCTGTATCTTTACGCGAGGTGTTTTATTTTCTTATTTCTTCAGGGTGGCGAGAGAGCACATAAGCAGTTAAATTAACACCTTTTAATCTTTCTAATTCAGTCATGAAATCAGACTTTGGATTAGATTTGAGGAGGGAGGCCACATGTAACCGTCTATGCTGTCACCATGACACTGGAAGTCCCCCTCTCAATGAACTTCTTGAGGAAGTTTCCTGAAATACTTTTCACTTCACATCTGTGCCAAAGACAAAATGGGTAGTAGTTTCATTAGCGGGCACACACTGATTGTGTTGTGATTTTGCTCTGAAGGGGGAGTGGGGAGCAGAGCGCCAAAAACAAAAGTGAAACTTGTAAAACATGTTAATACATGCTATATGAATTTAGCATTTTCAAAACAATAAAAGCTAATATAGTGATCTAAATATGTTATGTGTTAGCAGATAAAGCCCATAGAAGGAAAATACCCCTTCTTTAAAGTGACAGTGACAGGTATTATAAGTACTCAAGTACAACAGCAGAGGGGAAGAAACAGTTCTTGTGGTGAGAGCTTGTACAGAGGGATGTTTCTATACTTCCGTCTACTTCTCTAACCTCTCCCCCTGCTCTTGTCCACTCAGATGGCTATGGACCAGCTGCACATGCACTTCACCCAGGCCATCCACAACACGGTGTTCCAGGTGGTGCTCGGATATGTGGAGCTGTGTGCTGGGAACGCTGACACCAAGTTCCAGAAGATGCAGTACAAGGACCTATGCACGGTAATTCTCTCTGCTTGGGCTGCAGCCATTAATCCACCAATCGTGACAAGTCGGCTATGAAAAATTGATAGTTATGTTTTGATTAGAGATTCACTGATGTTTTTTTCCTGTGGCCAATGCTGATACTGATTGTTCATAATACAGAGCAACTGATGGCATATAAGCAGAAGAGTTGATACATAGACTAGGAACCCCTGCCTATCTATTCATTTATATTAGAGGAGGGCCCATGTGAGCCTTCTTGCCCTGGGCCCCCAAATTTCTTGCGGACCTTGCCTGCAGATAAGGTCTGCCGATATTTTAGTGCAGATTTGGATATTTTTCCCCAGATATACAATTAGAAATTTATCTACCACATATTTTACGACATTAAACAGCTATATGAATCTGTCCCAAGTTTTGATTGTAATAATGGTTATCTGGATTATAAAATGACATTTTAATAGCAAAGACAGAGGTGATAATATATTTTAAAAGTCTCATTGTAGAATACAAATAATCATTTGACATCAACTAATCAAAACATGACTCACTGACTAGTTGACTACTAAAATAGTGGTTAGTTGCAGTTTTGCTCTCTGCGCCTAAAACGGTAGAAATGAGGAGCTTTTAACCATGTTTGGGTTATCCTCCGTTGTCTTGTATTTGAGGCTAGGGCGTACCTATCTCACAGCCCTGCCCACAGCCCCGCACTAACTCCAAATGTAAAAGAATGTACAGGACTGTAGTCGTCTAAAGAAATCCTTAGTGGGCTTAAGACATGTGGAGGTTGCCTAAAAGGGGGCATGGGAAGAGCTCTCAAAACTATTGCATACTGTATCTGCACTCACAAGACTACACCTGCAAAACTATGTATTCAGAAAACTACTAAGAAACAATGTACTCATGGCAAGTTTACCAAAAAAAAAAAAAGAAAAATACCAAATCTTCAGCTCACTCACTTCTCCTTTCTGCTGCTGTGTTATATAAATCCTTATAGTCTAAATAAAATGATTAGTCAATTAATGCACATTTTTGGTGAACTAAGACTTCTGATTAATCAACTAACTGACTACAGGACTATAGTCGTCATAATATGGCAGTGTTTAACCAGTTTTAAGCACTCTCAGCTGTCCACAGTGTGAAATCTAATTCAATGATTACTCTACTCAATTACAGAACGTACATTTATGGCATTATTATTATTATAACAACAAAGGCACACACACCTGCATACTCCCTGCTCATGCAGTAAACCCTTTTATATGTCACATTTGCACCACTAATAACATTTGCGGTTTCTAATGGTAACTAAGTTGCCACGCCAGCACAAAAAGGCACATGCTAATTTTCTGTAGTACTTACACTAGATCTGGCTTAATGAATCTGTCTCTCAGCGTCTTTGTCTATCTGGACTATACAGTTGTTCACTCTTGTATAAATTCTTATTAATTGCACTTCTTGAAGATCAGTCTTGATGCCACAATATTGAACATTTACCAACCAATTTCAAATCTGACGTTTTTAGGCAAAGTACTCGGAAAAAGTTGTTTACCAACAGCTTATTAACTTTCTCCAAATAAACAACTCCTTTGATATTTTCCAGTCAGGTTTTAGACCCACCACAGCACTGAGACTGCTCTTATCAAGGTGGCACATGACATACGCCTGAGCACTGATGCAGGCAAAGTCTCAATTTTGGTCCTCTTAGAGCTGAGTGCTACCTTTGACATTGTTGATCATGGGATCCTCTTACAGAGACTAGAGGACTGGGTGGGCATCTCTGGTATGGCACTAAACTGGTTCAAGTCCTAGCTAGGAAACGGAGTACTTTGTTGAAATTGGAAAATGTGTCTCAGATAAATTGTCCCTGACCTGTGGGGTGCCCCAGGGGTCAATTCTTGGACCCCTGTTGTTCAATCCCTACATGCTGCCATTAGGCCAGTTAATACGCAGCAAAAATGTGTCCGACCACAACTATGCAGATGACACTCAGATCTATGTCTCACTGGCACCAGGTGAATATGGACCAGTGGATTCACTCTGCCACTGCATCCAAGAGATCAGTGTGTGGATGCAAAACAACTTTCTCCAGCTAAACTTAGACAAGACTCAAGTCATCATCTTTGGCCAACAGAAACATAGAGAAAGTGTTAGCAGTCACCTCCAGCCTCTCTCTCTAAAACCTTCAAATCAGGCTAGAAATCTAGGGGTAATAATGGACTCAGACTTGAACTTTAACAGCCACATCAAATCACTAACATCTGCATCTAAAAACATTGCAAAAATCAAAGGTGTACTGTCAAAACTAGACTTACTGAGACTTATCAATGCATTTGTCTCCAGTAGGTTAGACTATTGTTACGGCCTGCTAATTGTCCTCTCCAAACATGCGTTAAGACAGCTGCAGTACATCCAGAACGCTGTTGCTCGGGTCCTGACTAGAACTAAGAAGTACTTCATATGTGAGTCCTGTGCTCAAGTCTCTGCACTGGCTTCTGTGGCACAGAGAATAGACTTTAATGCAGCTCTGCTTGTGTACAAGTCTCTCCATGGCGTAGCAGCAAAGTACATCTCCGACATGTTAGTGTCATTTGAACCATCTCGCACTCTGGGTGCAAGCAGGTTCACCGGTCCATGAAGTCCTCAGAGTCAGGACTAAACATGGGCAATCGGCATTTCAGTTTTATGCAGCTAAAATCTGGAACAATCTTCCTGAAGATGTGAGACAGGCCTCTATTTTGACAATGTTTAAATCCAGGCTCTTAATGGTTCTGTTTAGCTGTGCATATGACTGAAAGGTTTTTATTCTGTGCTTTTCTCCTTTAATGTTAATTTTATGATGATCATTTGTGATTATTTGTGTTGATTTGTTTCATTGTGACCTAATGTCTTTCTTATTCTGTAAAGTTACCTTGTGTATGAATTGTGCTGTACAGATAAACTTGCCTTGTCTTGCCTACTTTGTGGGAAATGAGGAAAAGGTGCTGAAGTCCAGCACCTATACGCTTTCACCTGTGGTAAATGTCCCATGAGGGCAACGTGCTCTGGGGGCTTTCTGAGGGGCACAGACAGATGAAGGCTTACCTGCACAGACAGAGGCAGGGGGTGTGCCAGTGGTCAGCTTAGTCAGGGTTACCTTAGCTGGAGGATTGTACCTCTTTGTGCATGGTTTTGTGTTGCAAACATGTAAAGAAAGGCCAGTAGTGTCTTGCTGATGGATTTTATCTAAAATAGCCTTGTCAGACACAGGTTGCACTCATTCATACACGCAGGTCACCCCGAGGTCGGGTGTTTTTACAACACACTTTCACTGTATTGTGTAAAAGAGTGCGACAAGAGCCCCTCTGAAAATGCTTTAAACAGGTGGTCTCATGTATGTGCTCCATAGTTCAGCTTTTGTTTTCAAACCAGCCCAAATGTGCTGGTCTCTGATCAAACGTTTTTTAAGTCCGCCAAAAACTAGTGGCAATGTGGACTACCTAAATCAACTTCACAATGGTGTCAGTGAAATGAGCTTTTGAACATTTTTACCTTGGATCTGGGGATATGAAAGAAAAAAAATCTTGCAACCTTTCTTTTTAACTTAAACAGTAAGAAATTCTTAGTGTTGGTTTAGGTTTGTGTTTGATCTCGGAAGTGCATTTAGAGAGAAGCACTGAATCACTATATCTCAATATCCAAGTCTTGGGAATACACCAGGGCATGTGCTGAAAATTATATTACTCTCTTTTGCGTTTGTTTCTATGTACCTACTTGTACTGCATGTACTACCCCCCTCCTCTTCATGTTTGCCTCCATGTTTTTTTCTGCAGATAGTTCACATTACATAAGTGTAATCAGTAGTTCATTTGTAGCTCATTAAGACAGTTCTTAAGGTGTAGGCCCCCTGCTGAGCTCCTCTGTACTGCTGCAGAGGATTCTGCCTGAATAACAATTAGTGTGCAGTAATTAGGTTTGCATAATGCCATGATTCAAGGATATGCCACTGTAGACAACAAAGTCAGACAGTTATTTAAAAGTCCTATATTACACAAAATGGACTTGTGAGCTTTAAGTCATGTTAGAATATTAACTCCTCAAAAACATACCTGGAGTTGTGTTTTGTTTCATTCACACCCATTTGAGTAACCCTTTATTATGTGTATTTACATCTCCAAAGTTCAACGTGCTCTTTTCCACCTTGTGATGTCACTGAATAAGTGTCCACATAAGTGTTCACATAAGATATTAACAGTTAATCTGATAAATAAAGCTTAAAAAACAAATTACAAATTATTTCAGTCAGTTTGGCCACTCGTTCAGGACAATTATATTCTGCACCCACCCCCTTCATATTTTGCCCACCCCCGCCCCTTCATATTTTGTCCATACAGGCAAATATATCTCTATGGAATAGTTAAAACCACATTGCTACTATAGGTGAGTGCATGTTTGATTGAACCATTGGACCATAACCAGTTTCTCGTCTGAGCTTTAAAAGAACTATATGTGGGACATTCTGTCAGGGTTACCGGGAGACTATTCCACAGGATAATACATTCTGACCAAAGGTGGTCTGTCTGTGGAGGATCAGCAGGTCACCTCTGGCGGTGGCTCGTGTGGTCCTTGCAAGATTGTCTCTATATTTAATGTACTCCTTCAAAGGTGGTGGTGCGAGGGAGTGTAGGACCTTGTAAATTAGACAAGCTCTTTTGAGGTTGACCATGCTGTTAAAGTCCAATAGTCTATGCTTTTTCAGAACGTGACAGTGAATGTGGGAAATGGGTTTTTTATCAAGTATTTTTAGACCTCTTTTATAGAAGTTTTCAATGGTTTTAATTGTTGTGGGACAGGCAAGAGACCAAGTAGTTAAACAGTAGTCTATGTGGGAGATGATCATAGAGTAGAAGTAGGTTTTAGCAGCAGTCATGTTTAAGTTCTTCCAGATGTGGCGAAAATTCTGATAATTGAAATTAATTACCTGGGTGACTTTTTTTACTTGACTTTTAAAGGACAGTGTTGGATCTAGGATTAATCCAAGGTATTTAAATTCTGAGACCAGATCAAGCTCTACACCGTTAAGAAAGACATTGGATTGCTTTAGTTCAGTATGACATTTTGAAAAGTACATACAGACCGTTTTTGTGGTGTTTAACAAGAGGCAGGAATCCTTAAGCCAGTTATGCATCGACGATAAAGCAGCTGTGAGGTCATCAGCAGCTTGCTGAACGTTTTTGGCGTGAGTGTATATGACTGCATCATCCGCATACATCTGTGAGAATATATTTGGACAAGCATTTGGTAGGTTATTGGTAAGGAGGGAGAATAAAACTGACCCAAGGATTGACCCATTTCTTGTGGGACAGATACGATGTAAACCATTGAAGAGCTTGGCTGGAGATGTTAAACTGAGTAAACCTGGACAGCAAGATCTGGTGGTTTACAGAGTCGAAGGCTTTCTTCAGTCTAAGAAGACACCCCAACAGGGCAGTGTCTGTGGAGTGATGGGTTCGAAAGCCAAACTATAGTGGATGTAAGGAAGGTTTGGTGTTTTATAGGTGAGCAGTGAGAAGTTTGACCACCCACTTCTCAGCTATTTTCGATATAACAGGAAGTATGCTTATAGGTCGATAATTAGCTATGTCTGTTTTAGCACCTGATTTGAAAATTGGTGTTACTGCAGCTACTTTCCAATCAGCTGGGACAAAAGAATGTTGGCAGGACATATTGAGAAGATGGGTGAATTTAAAGATCCTCGTGTCTTCAAGGTTCTGGAGTGGCCTAGCCAGTCTCCAGACCTAAAACCAATAGAAAATCTTTGGAGGGAGCTCAAACTCCGTGTTTCTCAGCGACAGCCCAGAAACCTGACTGATCTAGGGTAGATCTGTGTGGAGGAGTGAGCCAAAATCGCTCCTGCGGTGTGTGCAAACCTGGTGAAAAACTACAGGAAACATTTGACCTCTGTAATTGCAAACAAAGGCTACTGTACCAAATATTAACATTTGGTACAGTAGCTCCTCCCAGTAGCTCCCTCCAAAGATTTTCTATTGGTTTTAGGTCTGGAGACTGGCTAGGCCACTCCAGAACCTTGAGAGGATCCTTAAATCCTTTCAAAACATGTGTATTTAGACCAGTTGCATCAAGCGCCTTTGAGTTTTTTAAATCTGTAATCACTTTGGCAACTTCATGGTCTGAAATATCAGTGATCCTGAACAGAGCCTGATCAGGGTCACTGATATTATCAGTGTAAGCAGGTGGAGTGAAGTGTTGGGTGATCTCCTTTACAGAGGTTATGAAAAGCAAGAAAAAACACATGAAAACATGAAAAACAGACAGAGACTGTGTGTGCCCCACGTACAAAAAGCACAAATAAAACACCCCTAAACTCTGACAAGGAAGCTGTCAGATCTCATAACTTAACAAAAATAAATAAATGTGCCGCGAATAAACAAAATGATAAGTGTGTAAAATGTGGACTGCTAAACATCAGGTCTCTTTCCTCCAAATCTCTTTTAATAAATGAACTAATTGGCGACCTTAATATTGATCTGTTAGCCCTAACTGAAACATGGCTTCAGGAAAATGATTATGTTAGACTAAACGAATCTACACCATCAAGTCACATGAACTTTCAGAGTGCCCGGAGCACAGGTCGAGGTGGTGGTGTGGCCGTCATCTCTCATTCTAGTCTAATTCTCAGCCCCAAACCCAACTATACTTACCTCTCCTTTGAAAGCCTCGCACTCTCCATTACGTGCCCCAATTGGAAAAACCAAAAAGCTGTTATATTTATAATAATTTATCGACCTCCTGGTCCATATGCCGACTTCCTGACAGAGTTTTCTGATTTCATCTCAAGTTTAGTCTTGAACTGGGAAAGGATTGTTATAGTCGGAGATTTCAACATTCATGTAGATAACGGCAGTGATTGCCTCAGTAATGCTTTTGGTGCACTCCTGGATGGGATCGGTTTCACCCAGAGTGTGAATAAGCCGACTCACTGTCACAATCACACTCTAGATCTCGTTCTAACCTATGGTATTGAGATTAATGATCTAATTGTCCTTCCTCAAAACCCTATACTCTCTGACCATTTCTTAATTACCTTTCAATTTATACTAAAAGACTATCCAGCCCCACAGAAAAAAACTATAATGAAAAGAACATTATCAGATAAATCGGTTACAGAGTTTAAAGAAATTATTGAGCCATTACTGAAAGATATGTCATGTGACAATGGCAATAATTTTAATCCAATTGTCACTGATCGATTGGTTGACAGAACAATGCTCACCTTAAAATCTGCTATCGATGTTGTAGCTCCGCTAAAACAGAAAAGCATTAAACCAAGACCTCCGGCTCCATGGTACACGTTACAGCTCAGGACACTCAAACAACATGTAAGACGCACAGAGAAGCTTTGGCGCCGCTCGCGCTCTGAGCAGTCTCTGAAGGCATGGAAGCTCTGCCTGCTCACTTATAAGGCCGCTCTGCGGAAAGCCCGAACTAGATACTATTCAAATCTAATAGAAGTAAACAAAAATAACCCCAGATTTTTGTTCAGCACTGTAGCCAGGCTGACAAACTCCCACACTGCTAATGAGTCTCTTATCCCCTCGAACATTAGTTGTGATGACTTTCTTCACTTCTTTGATTACAAAATCACAACCATTAGAGACAAAATTAACAAAGCTACTCCAAAAATCAGCTCTGAGCAAATCCAGTCTGTAATGCCAATATCCCATATGGACCCTCTAATAATATTAGATAAATTTACTCCTGTTGATGAGGTGGAGATTACCTCAGTCATCATGTCGTCAAAACCATCAACCTGTTTGCTCGACCCTATTCCAATCAGACTCCTCAAAGAAGCCCTCCCCCTAATAATAGATTCCATCCATAACATATTAAATATGTCGTTAGAAAATGGCTACGTTCCTCAGTCCTTTAAGTATGCTGTGATTAAACCCCTTTTGAAAAAACCTAACCTAAATCCTGATGAATTAGTCAACTATAGACCTATCTCTAATCTTCCCTTCCTCTCAAAAATTCTAGAACGAGTTGTGGTGAAACAGCTCTGCCGCCACCTGCAGGACAATAATATATTTGAAAAATTTCAATCTGGATTCAGAGCTCACCACAGCACAGAGACTGCACTGCTTAAAGTAACAAATGATTTACTACTAGCTGCTGATAACGGGCTGGCTTCAGTCCTGGTCCTACTGGACCTCAGTGCAGCGTTTGACACCATTGATCACAACATTCTACTGCAGAGGTTAGAATGTGACATTGGAATCAGAGGGACCGCCCTCAAATGGTTTAAATCCTATCTATCAGATAGGTACCAGTTTGTTAGTATAAACCAGAGCACCTCTCCCTGTTCTAAAGTAGCCTGTGGTGTTCCACAAGGATCTGTGCTTGGTCCAATCCTATTTACTCTGTATATGTTGCCATTGGGTAACATTATCAGAAAACATGGCATTAATTTTCACTGCTACGCTGATGACACTCAGCTGTACTTATCAATGAAACCAAATCAGACTGATCAAATAGATAAACTCAGTGCCTGTGTGAAGGACATCAAAACCTGGATGACCTTGAATTACCTGCTCTTAAATCCTGAAAAAAACAGAGGTCATTGTCGTTGGTCCCAAAGGTCAAAGAGATTCTCTGTCAGACCAGATATTCTCACTCGACAATGTGAATATAGCTTCTAGCCCTACTGTAAAAAATCTTGGAGTCCTATTTGATCAAAATCTCTCATTCACAGCCCATATAAACCTAGCTTGTAAAACCGCATACTTTCACCTGCGAAATATAACTTAAAATTAGAAATATTTTACCTAAAAACGATGCTGAAAAACTCATCCATGCATTTGTTACTTCCAGACTTGATTACTGTAATTCCCTGCTTGCCGCCTGCCCCAAAAGTACTATAAGGAGCCTCCAGTTGGTCCAAAATGCAGCGGCCAGAGTCCTAACAGGAACTAAAAGAAGAGACCACATCAGTCCTGTACTAAAATATCTGCACTGGCTTCCTGTCGAGCTTAGAATCAAATTCAAAGTCCTCCTCCTGACATACAAAGCCCTAAACGGTATGGCCCCATCCTATCTGCAAGATGCTATTGTCCCGTACCAGCCAAACAGAGCACTCCGCTCTCAGAATGCAGGACTATTAGTGGTTCCTAGAGTGTCCAAAAGTACAGTGGGAGGGAGAGCATTCAGTTACCAAGCTCCTGTGCTATGGAATCAACTCCCTGCTGATGTTAAACAGGCCCCCACAGTCTCTGTATTTAAGACCAGGCTTAAAACCTTCCTCTTCGGTATAGCGTATGACCAGGTTACATAGTGAGGGAGTTAGGGTTATTAAAACCCGGGATAAGATAAGCTGCAGTAGGAGTAACTAGCTGGGGGAAGTATGGCAACCTGAGCACTATCCTCTACTTTGCCCTATTTTCTCATCAGCAATGCTATTCACATGTTGTCCCCTGTCCCACTCCCCCTGTGGAGTGTATCTCTTTCAGATGCCCCGATGACAGTTGGACCTCCTCCTTGCCTGGCTCTCCTCCTCCTCGCCCGGCTCTCCTCCTCCTCGTCTGGTCTCCTGGCCGATTTCTTATGTTGTCTGATTTTTCCTGTTGTGTCTGATTTTTCCTGTTGTGTCTGATTTTTCTTGTTGTGTCTGATTCTTCCTGTTGTTTTGTTTTTTGTGTCTTGGCGGCACGGTGACTGAGTGCCATCACTCATGTCTCACAGCAAGAAGGTTGGTTCGATCCCCGGGTCACCAGGCCTTTCTGTGTGGAGTTTTTCATGTTTCTCCCCGTGTCTGGATGGGTTTCCTCCGGGTACTCCGGTTTCCCCCATCAACCAAAACATGAACGCCCTTCGAGACAACTGTTGTTGTGATTTTGGGCGTTACAAAAATAAATGAATTGAATTGAATTGAAAAAGTTCTTTAAATGAGTAGCTAAGTAAATAGGTTCTTTAACAATGGTGTTATTTACATGTAGGTCCACTGTCTTATTTTTGTTTGACTGACGGCCAAGTAGTTTGTTTAGGTGTTGCCAAATTAATTTACCATTGCCTTTTGCGTTTTCTATTACATTTATAAAGAAGTTAGCTTTGGCCTGCCAAAGACTTGTAGTTACTTTATTTTGCATATGAGTAAATCTCTGTCTGTCTGTGATTAGACCTGTTTTCAGGAATTGTTTCAGCAACTGGTCTCTAGTTTTCATCAGATTCCAATATTCTTTGTTCAGCCATGGCAAATAACGTTTTGTCTTTATTTTACTCTTCCCCCTAGTGGAGAAGGTAGATATAACATATTTAACAGTATTAAGTTGACTGCTACAAAGTTGAGGATCATCTCTGGACAGGATTAATTCCCAGTCTACTGATGATAATGCTTCAGCTACATTTTGTCGTTGATTCCTGGGTATAAATTCATTTAGAGATCTGTTATTATCTAATTACGTACTTACTTTGTTAATGGGTTTTTGAAAACCTGTATTGTCCTGCATTTAATGCTTGTTCTCTCTTGCTTTCACCTACCCCTACCCTCCTTAAGTTATCATTTGAAAAATTCATACCTCAGGTCCAACATGCAGGTTGAAAAATGTCCTGTAGTCTGATGCCTGGATGAGAGCTGGTGCAGCTGTTAGTTTACATACCGTATTTTCCGCACTATAAGGCGCATCGGAATATAAGGCGCACCTTCAATGAATGGCCTATTTTAAAACAAATTTCATATATAGGACACATCGCATTATAAGGCGCATAGAATATAAACTACTGTAGTAGCTGGGGTTGTGTTACGCATCCACGAGATGGAGCTGCGCTGAAGGGAATGTCAACAAAACAGTCAGATAAGTCAGTCAGTCAAACTTTATTAATAGAATAAAAAAAACGTTCTGAAAACTTTGTTCACTCACAAAACAAGTTATTGCATTCACAATATAGTAACTCTCGAAATAGTGCAAAGCAATAACAATAACTCAACGTTGTTCAAACGTTAATGTCCATATTCACAATATCTCCCAGCCTTGTTCAGTTGTAAACACATGAAAGAAACACGTAAAGCTCACTTTTTCAGTTTATTCCTCATTCACGAATCAGTCGAGTTCTTCCTCTTCAGTGTCTGAGTTGAACAGTTGGTCGAGGTCATTCAAAGTGCCCGATTCCGTCTCGTCAAAATCGCCATTATCCGTGTCGCTGCTGTTGTCTTAACAGTTCAGTGACATTTCCTGCCTTCGTGAAACTCGGACCACAGTTGAGACTGATACCTCAGCCCAGGCATCCGCGATCCATTGGCAGATTGTGGTGTATGTCGCCCGGCGCTGTCTCCCCGTCTCCCCGTTATCCCTATAGCTTCGGATCCTGTCGTCGCAGATACAGCGGGTTGCGGACTTTCCAGCAGCGTAACTCCGCGCCCAGTCGTGCTCTCATGTAAATTCAAACTGCGTCTCAAAGCGGAGGCATGGGGCTATCTAAATATTTTACCATCATTACTGTAATCTGCCTCTGTTGTCCTGAAGGTGTCGAATGAGAGCGCGGGGGCTGCGGGGATTTGCCCAGTCATTTATACGATGCGTAAAAGAAAACATACGGATGGATGTGTAAAATAGAAGTAGTTGTGTGAAAAAATGCAGTAAATTCTGATACTTCGTTTGACATGATTTTTATGGCTAAAAAAGAAAAAAAGTCTAGGTCTAGGTGAGCTATACTGGCCCATAGTGTGCTCAGTCCGCTATTACTTCGGCGACGCCTCCTGACTACGGGTGTCATAATTGACCAATATTGATCCATATATAAGGCGCATCGGATTATAAGGCGCACTGTTGGTTTTTGAGAAAATGAAAGGCTTTTAGGTGCGCCTTATAGTGCGGAAAATACGGTATATACAGTAATGGTGATAAAAAGCGTCCTTGATAGTAATAATGCTATGTATAGTGCTTTTCCAGACACTCAGTCATTTTATGCATCATTCATTATTCACACTTGGTGGAGATAAGGTGCTATTGTAGCCACAGCTGCCCTGGGGCAGACTGATTGGAACAAGACTGCCAATCTGCACCATCGACCCTCTGACCACCACCTCAACCTTCACGCACATACCACTTTTATACAGTGAGGCAAATAAGTATTTGAACACCCTGTAATTTTGCAAGTTCTCTCACTTAGAAATCATGGAGGGGTCTGAAATTTTTATCTTAGGTGCATGTCCACTGTAAGAGACATAATCTAAAAAAAATCTGGAAATCACATTGTATGATTTTTTTTTTTTTTTATAATTTATTTGTACGTCCTGCTACAAATAAGTATTTGAACACCTGAGAAAATCAAAAAAAAAAAGAAAAGCCTTTATTTGCAATTACAGAGGTCACACTTTTCCTGTAGTTTTTCCACCAGGTTTCCACACACTGTAGGAGGGATTTTGGCCCACTCCTCCACAAAGATCTTCTCTAGATGAGTCAGGTTTCTGGGTCGCTGAGAAACATGGAGTTTGAGCTCCCTCCAAAGATTTTCTATTGGTTTTAGGTCTGGAGACTGGCTAGGCCACTCCAGAACCTTGATATGCTTCTTACGGAGCCACTCCTTGGTTATTCTGGCTGTGTGCTTTGGGTCATTGTCATGTTGGAAGACCGAGCCACGACCCATCTTCAATGCTCTAACTGAGGAAAGGAGATTGTTCCCCAAAATCTCACAATACGTGGCCCCGGTCATCCTCTCCTTAATACAGTGCAGTCGTCCTGTTCCATGTGCAGAAAAACACCTCCAAAACATGATGCTACCACCCACATGCTTCACAATAGGGATGGTGTTCTTTGGATGGTACTCATCATTCTTCTTCCTCCAAACACGGCGAGTGGAATTAAGACCAGAAAGTTCTATTTTGGTCTCATCTGACCACATGACTTTCTCCCATGACTCCTCTGGATCATCCAAATGGTCATTGTCAAACTTAAGACGGGCCTGGACATGTGCTGGTTTAAGCAGGGGAACCTTCCGTGCCATGCATGATTTTAAACCATGACGTCTTAGTGTATTACTAACAGTAACCTTGGAAATGGTGGTCCCAGCTCTTTTCAGGTCATTGACCAGCTCCTCCCGTGTAGTTCTGGGTTGATTCCTCACCTTTCTTAGGATGATTGAGACTCCACGAGGTGAGATCTTGCATGGAGCATGTCATGTTTAGCTTCTTCCATTTTCTAATAATTGCTCCAACAGTGGATCTTTTTTCACCAAGCTGCTCTGCAATTGCCCCGTAGCCCTTTCCAGCCTTGTGGAGGTCTACAATTTTATCTCTTGTGCATTTTGACAGTTCTTTGCTCTTGGTCATGTTAGTAGTTGGAGTCTTACTGATTGTATGGAGTGGACAGGTGTCTTTATGCAGCTAACGACCTCAAACAGGTGCTTCTAATTTATGATAATAAGTGGACTGGAGATGGATTTTTAAAGTTGGACTAACAGGTCTTTTAGGGTCAGAATTCAAGCTGATAGACAGGTGTTCAAATACTTATTTGTAGTAGTAACATACAAGTAAATTACAATCATACAATGTGATTTCCAATTATTTTTTTACATTATGTCTCTCACAGTGGACATGCACCTAGATGAAAATTTCAGACCCCTCCATGATTTCTAAGTGGGAGAACTTGCATAATCACATGGTGTTCAAATACTTATTTGCCTCACTGTATCAGGCAATGTGGGTAAAATGCCTTGCTTAAGGACACTAAACATTTTTTTGTCACTGGCCCCCAGCGGTCTCCCGTCCAAGTGCTAACAAGACTAGTATGATCTTCTCTGAGAGCAGAGGTTTTACATTATGGATTTAACTGGAAACACATATTTATGCTTATATATATATATATATATATATATATATATATGTATATATATATATGTATATATTATATATGCTTCTAAAATGGTCATGATTCTGTTTGTAAGTTCTTAAGATTATATTGTGACCGGTTTATTTATTTATTTTTTATTTCTTCTTTTTTCACAGCACATTACACTGGACAGTTACATTCCGTGTCTGACAGATCTCTGCAAGGCATTATGGGAAGTAATGCTCAGCTACCACTGTACAATGCAGTGGCACGAGGAGCACGACAAGCAGGAGAACACTCCAGGTAATAGTCTGTTCCATTCTCCCCTACACATACAGTAGCCAATACCTAGACATGATCTGACTCATTTACCCTGCCTGCGATCTCTGGAGTCTTGTTTAGAATTAGTTTTTTCTTCTCATGTGGCCATAATTACTATATTGACTTTGTGAAAAAGTATTGTCAATACACTGTCAATAAATATTAAGTGTAGGGATGAGCAATGTATCAGTTGCAGTATTGGCATCTGTTGATATCATCAATTATTCAGCTATATAGTATCAATTGTTATCAATGGTCGATACCGATCATCAAGGCAGATCATTTTAACAAGACTAATGCGTCAAAATGGAAATAGAACAGCTATATGGCTGTATATTTACACTAATGAATAAAAAACATTTATCTATCTATAAATATTGTTACTATTGAACAGCTCTTAGGATCTTTACTTCAACTTAAGATAAATTTGCGGGCAGTGTTATGTGTTTTAAAACTTAAATATTGGTATTGGTTATCGGCCACAGCAGCAAGCCAAATACTGGATATCGAATATTCATTTTAGGTTTTTTGTGTCAGTGATTATAAAGTAGTTTCAATATCATAGTTAATCAGGATATTTTTCTGCAGCAATAAATCATACTTCAAAATGTGTTATTGTGACAGGCCCAATTATGACTTGACCAACTATTGACTAAAACTAAAAACTATTTAATCAAAAATAGTAATGTGCTGTTAAAACAAATCCTGTAGGTGGCATAGCAGAGGAATCAGACGAGGGGGTGGACCGCTCGTACGTGAAGAAGAAGCTGGAGCACGGGCTGACGCGGATTTGGCAGGTGCAGTATCTAAACCAGTCTCAGTTCCTCAGTGTTTGTGTAGAGCTGCACAATATGTGTTGATATTGCAATAAAAAAGACAATAGTCAATATTGCAGCTGACTAAATGTATTTGTCCAGCAGACAGAAATGGACTGTTTTATTGCCTTTTTTAAATTCATTATTTTATTATTATTTTTTTATCTGTTACACTTTTTAAACTCAATAAATACTAAATACTATACTGAACTAAGCTGTGTATTTATAAAGTGTATACATATATATCTTTATTGTATCAAAAACCACATAATTATGCAGCCATATTTGTTTATATGTTTTCATATGACAGTCCAGTGTCTAAAGCAGCTGTAGCTCCGCAGAGTTTGCGTGTATGGTTGCAATCTTTGAGTGTAGCCGGTATAACCGCCAATATACTTAGTGATGTAATCCTCAACTGTTATAAAACTTTGCTCTGACTCTTTTACATTTCAAGTTGGGTTTATAATAGGCTCAGTTTTAAAGACAGTAGGTAGGCCTAATGTCATTTTTGCATAACACGCTTTTCAATAGAGTAACCTTTCACTGAAGTGACCTTATAGGAGTGGTTAGCCTAATTAATATGCATGCACACTGCAGTAATTAATTGCACAGCTGCTGACAATTAACGCCTCTATTCTATTGATCTGAGTATTTGTGTGTATGGTCTGAGTGTTTGTGTGTATGGTCTGAGTGTTTGTATGGTCTGAGTGTTTGTGTTTGTATCTATGTATGGTCTGAGTGTTTGTGTTTGTATCTATGTATGGTCTGAGTGTTTGTGTGTATGGTCTGAGTGTTTGTGTGTATGGTCTGAGTGTTTGTGTGTATGGTCTGAGTGTTTGTGTGTATGGTCTGAGTGTCTGTGTGTATGGTCTGAGTGTTTGTGTGTATGGTCTGAGTGTTTGTGTGTATGGTCTGAGTGTTTGTGTGTATGGTCTGAGTGTATGTGGGTATGGTCTGAGTGTATGTGGGTATGGTCTGAGTGTTTGTGTTTGTGTGTATGGTTTCATATCAATGACAGTCCTGTCTGCTCTCCACAGGACGTGCAGCTGAAGGTCAAGCCCTTCATCCTGGGCACAGACATGTCCAGTTTTAAGTACGATGACTTCATAGTGGTGCTGGACATCATCAGCAGGTGCCCCACTCTCTTCTTTTACACACCTGTTTTTTTTGTTTTAAATCAAGCAGCATTGTTTTATTCTAAAGAAAGACTTTTACTGTTTTAGACTGTTTTAGACCACAAAGCTACAGATTAATTGCATGACAAACCATGACATTCTGTTCAAATCCAGAAGGGTTTGGAATTATACCACAGAGCGTGACAGACCACTGCCCTAACCTTTATCAGATGTCTCTCAAATGCAGAAGACATTTCCTTTTTAAAATGTGCGTAACATTCGGAACAAAAAGTAAAACTTCTTTTACCTGAGATGATTAACACTTTGATTTGTTTGCTGATTCTGCAAAAATCTGAGCTGTTTCTCTTATCCTCTGTTGTTTTTTTCACCTTTTTTACATGTAAGTAGCTGTGTTTGTTTAAGACACAAACGGACCATGCATATCTTTAATTCGTTAATCTGCTTACCAATCATGCCCTCTGGAATTAGAGACAGGATACAGGTCCAGATTCACTCATCTTCATGAAGTTTTGTCAAAGCCTCCTGGTTTTGGCTGGCCAGGTAAACAAATTAACCCAGTTGGCACTAAAATTGTAATAAAAAAGTACGAGTATTAGGGACAGTAGAGAATGTTATTCTGGTTTGTCAAATCCAAAAGTGTATATTTTTTATTAGTTGTGAGTCATGTCTCCCTCTGTCCTGTGGACAGGCTCATGCAGGTGGGAGAGGAGTTCTGTGACAGTAAATCTGAGGTGCTGCAAGAGTCCATCAAACGCCAGAGTGTCAACTACTTCAAACACTACCACAGGTGAATAATCTACACTTTAAACCACAAGTGAGACTTTAACCCTTTAAGGACTGAGCACACTATGGGCCAGTATAGGTCACCTAGACTTTTATATTTTTGTTAGCCATAAAAATCATATTAAAGGAAGTATCAGACTTTACTGCATTTTTTCACACATCTACTTCTATTTTACACATCCATCCATATTTTTTCTTTTACACATCGAATAAATGACTGGGAAAATCCCCGCAGCACCCATGCTCTCATTCGTCACCTTCACGGAACAACAGAGGCAGATTACCGTAATTGACGGAAACATATTTAAATAGCCCCGTGCCTCCGCTTTGAGACGCCGTTTGAATTTACATGAGAGCACGACTGGTTGCGGAGTTACGCTGCTGGAAAGTCCGCATCCGCACTCTATCGGCGACGATAGCCTTCGACGCTATAGGGTTAAACTACACTTTAAACCACAGGTGAGACTTTAAACTGCACCTTAAACTACAGGTGAGACTTTAGACTACACTTTAAACCACAGGTGAGACTTTAAACTGCACCTTAAACCACAGGTGAGACTTTAGACTACACTTTAAACCACAAGTGAAGACTTTAAACTACACTTTAAACCACAGGTGAGACTTTAAACTGCACCTTAAACCACAGGTGAGACTTTAAACTGCACCTTAAACCACAGGTGAGACTTTAAACTACACTTTAAACGGCACTGGGAAAATCCCAGGGGCACCTGCGCTCTAATTCGTGATCTTCGAGGGACAACGTAAGCAGATTACCATAATGACAGTAAAATATTTAAATAGTCCCATGCCTCTGCTTTGAGATGCTGTTTGAATTACATAATAGCACAATTGGTTGCGCAGTTACGGTAATGGAAAGTTCGCAACCGCACTCTATCTGCAATGATAGCATCCGCCGCATTAGGATTAAACCACAATTGAAGACTTTAAGCTACATTTTAAACCACAGATGAGACTTTAAAGTGCACTTTAAACCACAGGTGACTACTTTAAACTACTCTTTAAACCACAGGTGAGACTTCAAACTACACTTTAAACCACCAGTTTTGGAGATTTCTAGCATGTTCCCTCATGAAAACTAGGGATGTAACAGTATCCAAATCTCACAGTACAACATTATTTTAGCATGAACCTCATGGTACAATATTTAATGTGATATTGTGGGAACACTATATGCATAACAGCCATATTAGCCAGTCATTTGTCTTCATTTTTCAATGACACCTATTCTAAAGTGCAAAATACCCACTTACAACCCCAATTCCAATGAAGTTGGGACGCTGTGTAAAACAAAAAAATACAGAATACAATGATTTGCTAATCCTTTTCAACCTATATTGAACTGAATAAACTACAAAGACATGATGTTCAAACTGATGAACATTATTGTTTTTATGTAAATATTCGCTCATTTTCAATTTGATGTCTGCAACACATTCCAATAAAGCTGGGACAGGGGCAACAAAAGAATGGGAAAGTTGAGGAATACTTAAAATACACCTGTTTGGAACATTCCACAGGTGAACAGGTTATTTGGAAACAAGAAAAATCTCTGCACGTAAGCAGCAAGGCTGAAAACCAGCATTGAAAGCCCGAGACCTTCGATCCCTCAGGGAGTACTTTATTAAAAACAGACATGAATGTGTAATAATGAATAATGAATGTGGATATTCCCCCATGGGCTCAGGAACACTTCAGGAAACCATTGTTAGTTAACACAGTTTATCGCGACATCTCCAAGAGCAAGTTAAAACTGTACCATGCAAAGCAAAAACCATATACAGTGAGGCAAATAAATATTTGAACACCCTGTGATTTTGCAAGTTCTCCCACTTAGAAATCATGGAGAGGTCTGAAATGTTCATTTTAGGTGCATGTCCACTGTGAGAGACATAATCTAAAAAAAAATCTGGAAATCACATTGTATGTTTTTTTTTAATAATTTATTTGTATGGTCCTGTTGCAAATAAGTATTTGAACACCTGAGAAAATCAATGTTAATATTTGGTACAGTAGCCTTTGTTTGCAATTACAGAGGTCAAACGTTTCCAGTAGTTTTTCACCAGGTTTGCACACACTGCAGGAGCGATTTTGGCCCACTCCTCCACACAGATCTTCTCTAGATAAGTCAGGTTTTTGGGCCGTCGCTGAGAAACACGGAGTTTGAGCTCCCTCCAAAGATTTTCTGTTGGTTTTAGGTCTGGAGACTGGCTAGGCCACTCCAGAACCTTGATATGCTTCTTACAGAGCCACTCCTTGGTTCCCCAAAATCTTGCAATACATGGCCCCGGTCATCCTCTCCTTAATACAGTGCAGTCGTCCTGTCCCATGTGCAGAAAAACACCCCCAAAGCATGATGTTTCCACCCCCATGCTTCACAGTAGGGATGGTGTTCTTTGGATGGTACTCATCATTCTTTTTCCTCCTCACAGTGGACATGCACCTAAGATGAAAATTTCAGCCCCCTCCATGATTTCTAAGTAGAAGAACTTGCAAAATCACAGGGGGTTCAAATACTCATTTGCCTCACTGTATCAATAACACCCAGAAACACTGCTGGCTTTTCTGGCCCTGAGCTCATCTGAGATGGACTAACACAAAGTGGAAAAGTGTACTGTGGTCTGACGAGTCCACATTTCAAATAGTTTTTGGAAATCATGGACATTTTGTCCTGCAGGCAAAAGAGGAAAAGGACCATCTGGATTTTTATCAACGCAAAGTTCAAAAGCCAGCATCTGTGATGGTATAGGGGTGTGTTAGTGCCAATGGGTAACTTGCACATGTGTGAAGGCACCATTAATGCTGAAAGGTACATACAGGTTTTGGAGCAACATATGCTGCCATCCAAGTCTATATCAGGGGCATCCCTGCTTGTTTCAACAAGGCAATGCAAAGCCACATTCTGCACATGTTACAACAGCGTAGCTCAGTGCCTGCAGTCCAGACCTGTCTCCCATTGAAAATGTGCATTATGAAGTGCAAAATACGACAATGCAGACCCCAGACTGCTGAGCAACTGAGGTTGTGCATTCAGCAAGAATGGGAAAGGATTCCTCCTGCAAAGCAACAATTAGTGTCCTCAGTTCCCATATACTTATTGATTGTTGTTAAAAGGAAAGGTGATGTAACACAATGGTGAACATGCCCCTGTCCCAACTTTATTGGAACGTGTTGCAGACGTCAAATTCAATTCATTTTATTTTTGTAATGCCCAAAATCACGACAACAGTTGTCTCGAAGGGCGTTCATATTTTGGTTGATGGGGGAAACCGGAGTACCCGGAGGAAACCCATCCAGACACGGGGAGAAACATGAAAAACTCCACACAGAAAGGCCTGAGCTACCTGGGGATCGAACCAAACCTTCTTGCTGTGAGGCATGAGTGTTGCCAGTCAGCCACCGTACTGCCTACACACAAAAACAAACAGGAAAATCAAACAACAGGAAAAATCAGACAAAACAAGAAAAATTGGCCAGGCGAGGAGGAGGGAGGGGGGCGGAGGAGGGCCAGGCGAGGAGGAGGAAGACCAGGCGAGGAGGAGGAAAACCAGGCGAGGAGGAGGAAGACCAGGCGAGGAGGAGGAAGACCAGGCGAGGAGGAGGAAGACCAGGCGAGGAGGAGGAAGACCAGGCGAGGAGAACGAGAGCCAGGCGGGTGGAGGAGGGCCAGGCGGGGAGGAGGAGAGGGTCCAGCTGTCATCGGGACATACTGAAAGGTTACACTCCACAGGGGGAGTGGGACAGGGGACAACATGTGAATAGCATTGCTGATGAGAAAATAGGACAAAAATAGCTGGGGGTTGCCATACTTCCCCCAACTAGTTATCTCCTATTGCAGCCCTATCTTATCCCGGGTTTTAATGTCACTCCCTAACTCCCTCACTAAGTAACCTGGTCATAAGCTATACCGAAGAGGAAGGTTTTAAGCCTGGTCTTAAATACAGAGACTGTGGGGGCCTGTTTAACATCAGCAGGGAGTTGATTCCATAGTACAGGAGCTTGGTAACTGAATGCTCTCCCTCCCACTGTACTTTTGGACACTCTAGGAACCACTAATAGTCCTGCATTCTGAGAGCGGAGTGCTCTGTTTGGCTGGTACAGGACAATAGCATCTTGCAGATAGGATGGGGCCATACCATTTCGGGTTTTGTATGTCAGGAGGAGGACTTTGAATTTGATTCTAAGCTCGACAGGAAGCCAGTGCAGCTATTTTAGTACAGGACTGATGTGGTCTCTTCTTTTAGTTCCTGTTAGGACTCTGGCCGCTGCATTTTGGACCAACTGGAGGCCTTGTAGTACTTTTGGGGCAGGCTGCGAGCAGAAAATTACAGTAATCAAGTCTTTAAGTAACAAATGCATGGATGAGCTTTTCAGCATTGTTTTTAGGTAAAATATTTCTAATTTTAGTTATATTTCGCAGGTGAAAGTATGCGGTTTTACAAGCTAGGTTTATATGGGCTGTGAATGAGAGATTTTGATCAAATAGGACTCCAAGATTTTTTACAGTAGGGCTAGAAGCTATACTCACATTGTCGAGTGAGATTATCTGGTCCGACAGAGAATCTCTTTGACCTTTGGGACCAACGACAATGACCTCTGACTCAAAATTAGTGAATATTTGCATAAAAACAATAAAGTTTGTCAGATTGAACATTAAATATCATGTATTTGTAATTTATTCAGTTAAATATAGGTTGAAAAGGATTTGCGAATCATTGTATTCTGTATTCTTTTTACAGTTTTACACAGCGTCCCAACTTCATTGGAATTGGGGTTGTATGTTAAGAACAACTGCAATGTGAAAATCCTGGTGGAGTAGTAAAAAAAATGTCTAAGAATGTTTAATTATTTTTCAATTTTAATTTTAACACTTTCTTTTCTGTAAAGATCTTGAAACTAGGCCCCTACATTGTGCTTTGCTCTACAAACTGCCCTTGTGAGTCCTCATGGTGCTTGTTTTCCCGAGAATACATACTCAGTCTCAGCAGACTTTAGTGCTTGTGGTCTCAGCTTTCCTCTTTATCTATTCTCCCTTTTTTGCAAAAGCTGCCATGTGTGTGTCGCAGCTTTGTTGTTGTATGATTTCACACAAATATTTACTGGTATCAATGAGAATTCTATCAGTGGTTTGTGTCCTCACACTTTTCTCTTAACTCTGCAAACTCCTCCAAGAAAGTGTATTTGTGCAGTGCTCCCCAGGAACCAGCAGCCTTCTCTTTATTTGTGATGAAACGGCTCAGAGCAATCAGCAATCCCAGCCTGCCCTCCCAAGTGCTGCTACTGCTGTGGTCCTCAGCCTAGTGCAAAAGCACCCACAAATGGGCCATTCCAGTCCACATGACAGTCTTTTTTTTTTTTTTCGAATAAAGTCTACAGAGTTCTTTTGAAAATATATTTTAGCCATCATAACGTGTCTGGCATTGTCTTGTTCCATCTTGTGATTGGACAAGTAAAGTAAGAGAACTGTTACTGTTAAGATAATAAAACTCATGTAGTGGTCCAAGAAATGACCAGCAAATATTATGGAAATCACTGCTGAACTAGGAGTGTGTTGTGTAAATATGATATCAAACATTTAGAAGTTTACCCTGGAGTTTAAACCTTTACAAACTGTTGAGATATGCATGGGATTTTTGTAGTAATTAAGCAGTGATATCTGAGACTGAAATATGAACTGCTAATGGATGTATTTTAAACTATTCTGACCTGTGTAGGCCTGTCATATAAGTACTATAAAGTACTATATCATTCAGTATATGAAAGCTGGAACAGTATATTTAGTTTGTACTATTTCTTTGCAATATTTTTGTTATATACGTTGTAAAAGAATAAGATTTGAGCAGTAGAAGGTTGAATAAGTGACTTTTATGGCTTTTTTTTCTGTTGCAGCCCATGCCTTTTAACGACAGTCTATTTAAAAATCAGTTTACTGGAATTACCCTGCTTTATTCCCATTATGTCAGTGGTATTAAATTGTTTCAGTATTATCATGTATTGTCATATTTCACTCTAGCAATATATCATGCTATATATCAAACTTTATATTGTGATTGCAATACTTTTCAATCAAATCAAAATTATACATTTTTTCCATTATTGTTCTGTGTTAAAATCAAAAGCAAATCGAAGGAAAAAAAAAAAAGCATTGAAGGAAAATATTCAAACGATTTCAAACTGTCAACATAAAGCATTTGAAATTTTAAAGGGCCCATATTGTCTGTTCCACTTTGTGATGTCATGTGATAATGCAGGAAGTGCTCCACTGTGTTTTTAAACTCAAGATTCTTTACTAGAATTATTTGGATAATGTTACCCCTGGCATTTCCAAGCTCTACTGAACCAAAGAGTAAAGGGTAGCTGTTAACTTGAAAACTACCACTTCATGACATCACAAGGTGGAACAGTGATTTGAGCTTTGGAGATGTAGATAGACTAATAATAAAGGGTTACTCAAACATAGCAAAAGAAAAATAAAATCTGTCAACTGGACAAAACGTTGTAGGAGTGACGACGGTTCGCTGCTCGTCCAAGCCGCTTCTTCAGTTCACTGTTTGACTTTAGTAAACAGTCACTCCATAAGAGAATGTATCAACACTGTTGCGAGAGCTCCTCTGGATCAGTCTGCCGTATATCTCCATCTCAAAGCCGCTAACCACTCCTTTGAAGACAGTGAGGTACAGATCTTAGCCAGAGAAAAGAAATGGTTTGAGAGGGGAGTTAAAGAAGCAAATTTTATTAGGAAAGACAATCCATAACTGAATAGTAATGGGGCCCTGAGACATCATCTGTCCTCCATTTATAACACCATCCTCAGACCCAAAGCAAAACAAAGAGAACAATAGGCCTAGCCAGGATGCTAATAGGTGTGAAATCACACATTAGGGGCTTGAATGACTATGCTAAGTATGACTCAGGCACAGTGCACACTTTGGAAAGCACAACAGACCTAGCCTACAAACTGGAAATATTTGTTTTGAGTTTCAGTGTAGTTAGCTCCTCCCTTCAGATAGATATAAGGCAGTGTCCACCAGTTATCTGACGAGAACTGAAGAAGTGGCTTTTTTTTTTTTTTTTTTTAAAAATGCGCCGACGTTGTGGCAGCAAGTCCGAGCAGCTCCTGTCTTTCTATGTGTGTTTTTTCATTTTTTTCGTGGAGTATGTGCCTGTTTAAGTACACAAGGGATGAGCTTTTACATCTGCGATGTAAATCAAACGGGATTATACATCCGATTCCGCCTGAACTTAAAAAGCCTTTCCGTGGTTGCTGAGCCGGAGTGAAGCTAAAGGCTAGGAGGTGGAGATACAAGCCGTTTGTACCATCGATCATAATGGGGAACGTCAACTCGCTTCCTAACAAATGTGAAGAGCTGGATGGTCTGATGAAAAACGAGCGGACCGACCGGGAGTGTAGCTTGTTTTTCTTCACTGAGTCGTGGCTCAATGATGACATCCCTGACACCACTGTTAGCATAACCGGCTTCACTATGGTACGTGCTGACAGAGATGCAAAACTGTGTGGAAAAGCCAAGGGGGGTGGGCTTGTGCTGCTTGTGAACAACAAATGGTGTCATCCCGGACACATTACAGTAAAGGACAAGATCTGCTGTCGTGATGTGGAGCTTGTAGCGGTCAGTTTAAGACCTTATTATGTGCCGCGAGAGTTCACTCACGTCGTCGCCATTACTGTTTACATTCCACCTCGCGCAGAGCCCACAGTCGCGTGTGACGTCATCCAGGAAGCTGTCGCAAGACTACAGTCTGCATACCTAGATGCCTGTGTTATCATATCAGGAGATTTCAATCATGTAGACTTAAGCTCACATTTAGCAGGTTTCACGCAGTATGTCAACTGTCCCACAAGGCATAACAATACTATAGATCTATGTTATGTCAACATCAAAGATGCCTACAGTGCAATGTCTATGCCGCCTCTGGGTAAATCTGATCACAACCTGATTTACCTCAGACCCCTCTATAAACCTCGTGCAATGAGACTGCCTCCAACCAGTCGATCATTCCGAAAGTGGACTGCAGAGGTTGGCGAAGCTATGCAGGATTGCTTTGAGTCCACAGACTGGAAAACACTTACTGATGCACAGGGGTCGGATGATGACATAGATGGGGTAGTGGATCAAGTCACTGATTATATAAACTTCTGTACTGATGTGATGGCACCTATGAGAACAGTCCGTTGCTTTTCAAACAATAAACCATGGATTACAAGCAACATTAAGGGTCTCTTGAACTTAAAAAAGGAGGCATTTAAATCTGGGGATCGGAATAGGGTAAAGAGTGTGCAACATGATCTGAGGAAGAGATTAAGGAAGGCCAGAAGGGACTTCGGAAGTGGTCTACAGAGGAACCTGCAGTCTAATAATACGAGAGAAGTGTGGAAGGGCATGAACACCATCACTGGCTACAAGCACAAAAGAGCTGAGACACTGGGCAATGCTGACATGGCCAATGAGTTTGATCGCTTTTACAGTAGGTTTGACTCAGCCCCCGGCTCTTCTTCATCTGACAGCTGCTCCAACTCTGCTGCTGTGCCCTGCTCTGCTCCACCTGGTGGCTACTCCACCTCTGTTGCTGTGCCCTGCTCTGCTCCACCCGGTGGCTGCTCCACCTCTGCTGCTAGGCCCTGCTCTGCTCCACCCGGCGGCTGCTCCACCTCTGCTGCTGTGCTCTGCTCTGCTCCACCCGGCGGCTGCTCCACCTCTGTTGCTGTGCCCTGCCCTGCTACACCCGACGGCTGTTCCACCTCTGTTGCTATTGGCTGTTCCACTTCTGCTGCTGTGCCCTCCTCTGCTCCACCCGGTGGCTGTTCCACCTCTGCTGCTGGGCCCTGCTCTGCTCCACCCGGAGGCTGTTCCACTTTTGTTGCTATGTCTGGATCTGCTCGACTCAGCGGTTGTTCCACCTCTGCTGTGCCCTGCTCTGCTCCACCCGGCGGCTGTTCCACCTCTGCTGCTGTGCTCCGCTCTGCTCCGCCCAGCAGCTGCTCCACCTCTGCTGCTGTGCTCCGCTCTGCTCCACCCGGCGGCTGCTCCACCTCTGCTGCTGTGCCCGGCTCTGCTTCACCCGGCGGCTGCTCCACCTCTGCTGCTGTGCCCTGCTTTGCTCCACACGGTGGCTGTTACACCTCTGCTGCTCGTGGCTTCTCTGTTGATGAAGTGCGTGCTGAGCTACACAGGCTGCGTCCCCGGAAGTCTGCTGGTCCTGATGGGGAAGCACCTAGGCTCCTCAAGGAGTGTGCGTCCGAGTTGGCCCTGCCTCTTAAAACTATTTTCAACCAGAGTCTTCGTACTGGACAAGTCCCAGTCCGGTGGAAAACGTCATGCATTGTTCCGGTCCTTAAAGAAGGGAGGCCGACAGGGGTAAAGGACTACAGACCAGTGGCCTTGACGTCTGTCATTATGGAGACTTTTAAGAGGCTTTTACTTCGGATTCTCAAACCACAGGTGCAGCAAGCTGTGGACCCATTACAGTTTGCATATCAGGAGGAAATGGGGGTGGATGATGCGGTCTTATACATGTTACACAAAACTCTCTCGTTCCTGGATGGGACAGGGGGGTATGTTAGACTCATGTTCTTTGACTTCACCAGTGCCTTCAATACAATCAAACCTCAAATTCTGAGAGGAAAGCTGGAGGTGCTTGGAGTGGATCCCATGTTAATCACTTGGATTCACAACTACCTCACAGAACGTCCACAGTACGTCAGGGTGGGTGGCAATATCTCTGAGACAGTGGTGACAAACATTGGAGCCCCGCAGGGGACAGTACTGTCGCCGTTTCTCTTTACTCTATACACTGCTGACTTCACATATAAGTCTGAATCCTGTCACATCCAGAAATATTCAGATGATACAGCAGTGGTGGCATGTGTAAAAGGAGAGAACGAAATGGAGTATAGAGACCTTATTGCTGCCTTCACAGTCTGGAGTGAGAGAAACGGTCTTGTTCTAAATACATCTAAGACAAAGGAAATGATTGTAAACTTCCATAGACCGAAACTCCCTCCCCATCATCCAGTTGTAATTGCTGGTGAGAGCATTGAGGTTGTCCAGTCTTATAAATATCTCGGAGTTCATCTTGACAACAAAGTGAACTGGTCAGCGCACACAACTGCAGCTTACAAAACAGGACAAAGCATACTCTTCTTTCTTAGGAAGCTTAAATCCTTTGATGTCTGTAATGAGTCTCTGCATGCTTTTTATCATTCTGTTGTAGCCAGTGCTGTGTTTTTTGGAGTGGTGTGCTGGGGAAACAGCATTACTGTGCGGGACCGTAACAGGCTTGATAAACTAATCAGGAAGTGTGTGTCAGTGATGGGTGGGAGGGTGGACTCTGTTGGGGAGCTGGTGGAGAAGAGGATGAGGAGTCTGATGCAGACCATCCTCAACAACAGCAGACACCCGCTGCACGAGACTGTGTCAGCTCAGAGAAGCAGCCACAGCACCAGGCTTCTCTCGCTGCATTCTAGAACTGAGAGGTTCAGTAGATCAGCCATTCCTGCTGCTATAAGACTGTATAATAGCTCTTATTCATTGGGTGCACTTTATTATCTTGTCTTTATATTTTTATCTTTGTATTCTTTGTGATTTTATAACTGTGTGCAATTTGTGTTGTGTCTCTGTTTTGCTGTTGGACAGGTGAATTTCCCTGGCTGAGGATTAATAAACTATCTATCTATTTTATCTATCTTATCTATCTTATCTATCTTATCTATCTAATCTATCTAATCTATCTAATCTAATCTATCTACAATGATTTGTCCAGTTGCTAGATTCTATTTTTTTTGCTATGGATCAAACCTGGATGACTGAGGGATTACACAGAGATGTTACTCAAACATGTGTGAATGAAACAAAACCCAACTCCAGATATGTTTTTGATAACATGTCTAGTAGGTCACAAGAGTCTATTTTGCATAATGTAAGACCTTTAAGACAGTAAAAATCATGTGCAGCACATTTAATCCAGGACAACTATGCCTTAGTGACCATAAAGTGCATGCTGATTGTGGTTTGAAAACAGGGCTCGTCTGGAGGAGCTGAGGATGTTCCTGGAAAATGAGACGTGGGAATTGTGTCCAGTCAAGTCCAACTTCAACATCTCCCAACTGCACGTAAGTCACAGCACAAGATGCTCTGTACCCAGGCATGAACTGGGGCAAAAAAGTATTTAGTCAGCCACCAATTGCGCAAGTTCTCCCACTTGAAAAGATGAGAGAGGCCTGTAATATCCATCATAGGTACACTTCAACTATGCGAGACAGAAAGGGGGGAAAGAATCCAGGAAATCACATTGTAGGATTTTTAATGAAGTAATTGGTCAAATAAGTATTTGGTCACCTACAAACAAGCAAGATTTCTGGCTCTACAGACCTGTAACTTTTTCTTTAAGAGGCTTTTTTGTCCTCCACTCGTTACCTGTATTAAAAGCACCTGTTTGAACTCGTTATCAGTAAAAAAAGACACCTGTCCACAGCCCCAAACAGTCAGACTGCAAACTCCACTATGGCCAAGACCAAAGAGCTGTCAAAGGAACGCCAAAATTGTAGACCTGCACCAGGCTGGGAAGACTGAATCTGCAATAGTTAAGCAGCTTGGTGTGAAGAAATCAACTGTGGGAGCAATTATTAGAAAAAGGAAGATATACAAGACCACTGATGATCTCCCTCGATCTGGGGCTCCACGCAAGATCTCACCCCGTGGGGCCAAAATGATCACAAATGTTGAGCAAAAATTTCAGAACCACATGGGGGGGACCTAATGAATGACCTGCAGAAAGCTGAGACCAAAGTCACAAAGGCTACCACCAATAACACACTACGCCACCAGCGACTCAAATCTTGCACTGCCAGACGTTTCCCCCTACTTAAGCCAGTACATGTCCAGACCCTTCGGAAGTTTGCTAGAGAACATTTGGATGATCAAGAAGATGATTGGGAGAATGTCATATGGTCAGATGAAACCAAAATAGAATTTTTTGATTAAAAACTCAGCTTGTCATGTTGGGAGGAGAAAGAATGCTGAGTTGCATCCAAACAACACCATACCTACTGTGAAGCATGGGGGAAACATCATGCTTTGGGGCTGTTTTTCTGCAAAGGGACCAGGATGACTGATCCATGTAAAGTAAGGAATGAATGGGGCCCATGTATTGTGAGATTTTGAGTGAAAACCTCCTTCCATCAGCAAGGGCACTGAAACTGAAACGTGTTTGGGTCTTTCAGCATGGCAATGATCCCAAACGCACCGCCCGGGAAACAAAGGGGCAGTTTTCTAAGAAGTATTTCAAGGTCCTGGAGTGGCTTAGCCAGTCTCCAGATCTCAACCCCATAGAAAATCTTAGTGTAGCCCAGCGACAGTCCCAAAACATCATTGCTTTAGAGAAGATCTGCATGGAGGAATGGGCCAAACTACCAGCAACAGTGTGTGAAACCTTGTGGAGACTTAAAGAAAACATTTGACCTCAGTCATGACCAACAAAGGGTATATAACAGTAAGTATTGAGATGAACTTTTGATATTGACCGAATACTTATTTCCCACCATAATTTGCAATAAATTGCAAATCAGACAATATGATTTTCTGTTTTTTTTTTTTTTCTCATTTTGTCTGTCTTATTTGAAGTGTATCTATGATGACTTGCACAATTGGTGGCTGACTTATAATAACTAATTACTTTCTGCCCCACTGTAGATGCATTAAAGCCCCACTGTGGAATGTTCTAGGCATGCATTGAGCTAATCTGCATCCATCTGCCTCAGGGTTGGTGTAATGTATGCAGTCTATAGAGGAACGCTTTATATTCAGCATGCATCAAATAGGCAGATGCACAGGCCTTTGAATGATAAATGGAGCTAATTTTCAACACAATCTATTTTTCATCTTGTTTCTTTCATGCTTGGATAGAGCTCACTAAAAACTCATTTGCCAATCAACAGTATGGACCCAAAGCCAGCTCCAGTATGTCTGCAGGCGACAGTTTCTCATAAAAGCGATTGAATTCTGTGTGGCTCTCAGACAAAGTTAAACCACATTAAAATGGCTCAAATCACCTTAATACTAGTCTGGATAAAATATGACGACAGCATGTTGCCAGATCCTTTGTTTCATTTTGGATTTGGGACAAACATGACATCCAGGTTCACAAGTGACACTGACAGTGGCATTCTTCTGACAATATTAGAACAAAAAAGGAAACATTCTGCTCAGTTAAGATTGCGTTCACATTCTAGAGCTTGATGAGGTCACAGTTCGAGATAGCGGGCAGGATCCTGTATAACAACAAGAATTTCAAAGAAATATACTCAAATGTTGAACCTTATCGTTCCTCGGATCACCTCCATGTATACATTGGGGCAAAAAAAGTATTTAGTCAGCCACCAATTGTGCAAGTTATCCCACTTAAAAAAGATGAGAGAGGCCAGTAATTTTCATCATAGATACACTTCAATTACGAAAGTCAAATAAGAAAAAAATTCAGAAAATCAAATTGTCTGATTTTTAAAGAAGTTATTTGCAAGCTATGGTGTAAAATAAGTATTTGGTCAATGACAAAAGTTAATCTTAATACTTTGTTATATACCCTTTGTTGGCAATGACAGAGGTCAAACGTTTTCTGTAAGTCTCCACAAGGTTTCACACACTGTTGCTGGTACTTTGTCCCATTCCTCCATGCAGATCTCTGCTAGAGCAGTGATATTTTGGGGCTGCTGCTGGACAACATGGACTTTCAACTCGCTCCAAAAATGTTCTATATTTGTGATCTGGAGATTGGCTAAGCCACTCCAGGACCTTGAAATGCTTCATACAAAACCGCTCCTTTGTTGCCTGGGCGGTGTGTTTGGGACATCTTCAATGCCCTTGCTGATGGAAGGAGGTTTTAACTCAAAATTGTCCTGGTTTCTTTGCAGAAAAACAGCCCCAAACATGACAAGTTGAGTTTTTACCAAAAAGTTCTATTTTGGTTTCATCTGACCATATGACATTCTCCCAGTCCTCTTCTGGATCATCCAAATGCTTCTAGCAAACTTCAGAAGGGCCTGGGCATGTACTGGCTTTAGCAGGGGGACAGATGTGGTACTTCAGGAATTGAGTCCCTGGTGGCGTAGTCTGTTATTGGTGGTAGCCTTTGTTACTTTGGTCCCAGCTTTCTGCAGGTCATTCGCTCATCCTCCTGTGTGGTTTCTGGAATTTTCGCTTACCATTCTTGTGACCCCACAGGTTGAGATCTTGCATGGAGCTCCAGATCGAGGGAGATTATAAGTGGTCTTGTATGTCTTCCATTTTCTAATAATTGCTCTCACAGTTGATTTCTTCACACAAGCTCTTACCTATTGCAGATTTAGTCTTCCCAGCCTGGTGCAGGTCTACAATTTTGGTGTTATATTGACAGCTCTTTGGTCTTGGCCATGGTGGAGTTTGCAGTCTGACTGTTTGAGGTTGTGGACAGGTGTCTTTTATAATGATAATGAGTTCAAACAGGTGCCACTAATACAGGTAATGAGTGGAGGACAGAGGAGAATTTGAACATCACATCACAGACATTCATAAAAGGAGTCAACAAAGACTGTCAGTAATAAGAAAACTCAAATGACTATGTTTCTCCACACCTTTTATTACTGTTGTATAAATCTATCATTAAGCCCATCCTACTGTACTGTTCCACCTGCTTCTATAACATGCTTACTGTTAAAAAACGGACCAAACTCATAGAATCAAAAATAATAAATAAAATCATAGGACTCCCCACACCCAATCTCACAGATCTAAATAATCGGGCTATTGAATGCTTCGCACTCACCATAACACAGGACTCCACTCACTCCCTCCAGGACCATCTAATCCCTCTGTCCTCAGGACGGAGGTATAGGGCGATCAGGTGCAGGAGGGCACGGTTCGGTAGAAGCCTGATCCCAGCAGCCATTGCCTTTTTAAACAGCCCCGCTGAGGCATAATGTCTGTTTTTGTAATGTGTTTATGTAACTGTGATGTTTGGTGTTTATCTGTGTGTATGTCAGATGTGCTCTGTGTATGTGGAAAGGAATCTTCCCGTGGGGACAATAAAGTCTAAGAAGTTACAGGTGAGAGCTAGAAATCTTGCTTGTTTGTAGGTGACCAAATACTTGTTTTACCAAGGAATTTATGAATTATTTTATTAAAAAATCCTACAATGTGTTTGGATTCTTTCCCCCATTCTGTCTCTCATAGTTGAAGTGAACCTATGATGAAAATTAGAGGCTTCTCTCATCTTAAGTGCACAACTGGTGGCTGACTACTTACTTTTTTGCCCCACTGTATATGTATGTAGACAGACAGATAGATATAGATAGATACAAATATAGATCCACACCACTAGGACACAGACATGGGAATGTCACTGGGGCTTGAGAAGTATAGCCAGATGATGACAAATAGAGGGAAGGTAGTCCACACAGTAGGGGTCTCACTCCCAGAAGGAACAATAGCAGTTACAAGTACCTTGGTATTCCACAAGCAAATGGCAACCTTGAAGAGGAAACAAGGAAAGCAGCCATGGCCCAGAGCCAAATACCTCCGTCGAGTAAGGCAAGTCCTAAGGAGTCAGCTCAATGGCAAAAACAACACCTAGGCAATAAACAGCTACAGCCTGCCAGTAATCATGGTAAATGGTCACATTTTTCTATAGCACTTTTCTACCTTCAAGGAACCACTCACCCATACACATTCACACACCAGTGTACGCAGACACAGAAGGCAAGGTGGGTTAAGTGTCTTGCCTAAGGACACAACGACAGCATTCATCTGTGTGAGTTAGAATCATACCGCCAACCTATGGATCAGTGGACAAACACTCTACCAACTGAGCTACTGTCGCCCCCAAATCATATACCCAGCAGGAATCATAAGCTGGCCAAAGGAGGAGATACAGACCACAGACGTTAAGACCTGAAAGCCCCTGACCATGCATGGCGGGTTCCATCCCAAATCCAGCACTCTGAGACTGTACATGAGACATAAGGAAGGAGGTCGAGGACTACTGAGTGTGAGAGCCACAGTCCAGGATGGAACATCCAAGATCCATAAGTGCATCAAGGACAAGACCCCAACAGATGATGTGCTCAGTGTCTCAGGCCGTGGAGGAAGAGGTGCTGGAGGTACCATCATGGGAGGACGAGCCCCTGCAGGGGACTTCACCAGAACAAAAATGAAGTGACTAATATCAAGAAATCTGATCAATGGCTTGAGAGAGCTGGTTTGAAGGACAGAGGCTCTCATCCCGGCTGCACAGGAGCAGGCCTTGAGCGCTAGAGTCCCTTGAGGCATTTCAGCTCATAACTGTAGGGTATAAGATGCTGCAGGGAAAGCATACACAGAGCGGCATAACCAAGTGGAGCCATAGTGTACAGAAACATCTGTGCAGAGTACGGACTGGAGACCCCAAGGTGAAGCTGGGAAACACCTCCACATACAGACTGACAGAATGGTGGTTTATCCACCATTTTATCCACCACCGCAATGTCCGGTGGTGGTGGATAAACAATAGAGCAAAGCCATTGTGCTGGACTTTGCAGAACCAAGTGATGGGAACATAAGGAAAAAGGAACATGAGAAACTAGAGAAATACCAGAGGCTCACAGAAGAGGTGGAGAAGGCCTGGAAGGTGAAGGCATCAATAATGCCTGTGGTCATCGGAGCACTCAGGGCAGACCTCTCAAACTGGAGGAGTGGCTACAGCAGACAGTACAACAGCAAAGAAACTATAGAACCCTTAAGCTCCCAAGCCTCTGGTAGAGGTGGAGGGTGAGGATGCCTTCTACAGCACATCCCGAAGATTCTCAATGGGGTTAAGATCTGTACTCTGTGGTGGCCAATCCATGTGTGAAAATGATGTCTCATACTCCCTGAACCACTCTTTCACAATTTGAGCCTGATGAATCCTGGCATTGTCACTTTGGACCCATGGTCATAACCTTGTCCTTCAGTATATACAGGTAGTCAGTTGACCTCATTCTTTGAGCACATACTGGAGGCTCGTACCTATTTGCTTTGTGTATATATATATATATATATATATATATATATATATATATATATATATATATATAATTAAAATGTAGCAAAAGAAATGAATGTTTCAAAAATATAACAAGATATGTATTTTATTCAAATATTTGATTCTTCGTCGATGTGTGTATATTAGGTTCGATAACATAAATTATGATGGTGTCCATAAATGCAACTTAACAATGCCAGACGCAACCAAGAATAGCTCCATAACTATTCTTTTATTGTTTATCATTGCCTGTCAATCAAACACCCTGCAGAAATGGACTAGTGTCCTCATCGCGTTTGTCTTATACTTAATCCATCAGAAAAGTGCCGAAAGGCATCAGAGATTTTTCAGCATATCTCCTGACAATCATAATACTATTGTGAAAAATGTAATTATTTCTTTTTGCCTACCCAGCTTAGAAACTGGTTAGCCTTAAATAGTACTCAGACAATCACTGTACTAAAATCCTTCAAACCTGCATGTGCTTTTAGGAGTTCAAGTTCTTGGGCCAATGCCGTTCTCCCTCCGTGTCCCCCAGCAAACAGGCCTCATCTGGACCTATGCCGGACCAGGAGCTCAACCTGTTCCAGCTCTACCTCCAGGGAGGAAATCCCTTTGAGATGCACATCGAGCAGAAGGACGAGGAGAGTGAGGACGTGCTAGCTTCTAACGGGGTATGTGCGCTTCTTCGTAGTTGTGCCTTAGACCAGTTGTGTTGCGTGATTTCTCTTGACTTTATTGGATGTTAATTGCTTCTATAGAGTATAGTAACTTTATTAATTAGAGAATATTCATATTTTTCCTTATAAAGCTGGGTGTCCACTGCGTGATTTTGGCTGTCTGCAATGAAAGATTTCTGATTGTGGGGAAAATCTTGGGTTGTGGCTAAAAACTGTGGCACGTACCAGGACAAAGATCAAACATAGATCTCTTTCCATTTCTCGTTTCATTTACTAACTTTTACAAATGCACTGCTAGCATCTAGCATTAGCCTTAGCTAACCTGTTACACCTCAGCTAAGCTACAATTATGGAGATGTTTCCACACAGAGCCTGGAGCCTGATATTTGCCTAGGAAAACTTTGGTCTTTTTCACTCGCATGCACCATCGCACAGTGTGCCCGTGTCTTGCTTCACAACTGTATTTTTAGCTGCAGACACCACACAGCAGTCTCCTTTTGTGAAAACGTGCCGCTTGTACAATATACTAAAATTTTTCATTTACAAAAAAATGTTTTTAAGGAGCAGCAGGCTGTCTCTGCTGGCCTAAACATGCTCAGAAAAGTTAATTTATTTTATTTTAATAAATATGTAAACTAAAATATCCTCTATTCTCTGTTCTCTTTATGAGATATTATATCCACTTCATTGAGTGGCTTCCAATGTTGTTTATTATGTTAGAGTTTTTTTTCCAATTATATTTCATCTAGCTTGGGTTGTCAGGCAAATTTAATTTTCCTGGGGCCTTCAGAGTAAACAGAGCAGGCCCTGTCCACTGTAAGTAGACACAGATACAGTCAGTTTCAATAACCAATCAGATCTCTATTCTGCATTCCAGGGCCAAGGAAAAGCGTTTGTCCGTCATTTCAATACTAGCAACTATGAACGGTGCCTCACATCTCCTAAAATTAAGTGTTGCTTGACTAGCCTATTGAGGTGATGTTGTAATGCAGGGGTGCTCAGACTTTTTCAGTATGTGAGCTACTTTTAAAATGATTGTGTCTGAAAGATTTACCACCTAATACAAAAATGTTAAACATATATTTATTTGTAAATGTATTATGAATTCTTACATGTACAGTGCATTTTGATGTACCTTGCACAACGTCATGAGATAATACTGCACAACACAATTGAACTTCTTACATGTTCATAATTACTTGAATGATGATTACTGCTCTGATGACTTGCACTGAATGGAATCAGTGAGGGATGCATAGTTCGGGCAGTAGCTTCTGACAGCCAGGAGTAAAATAGCATTTTTCGTTTGAAAGCGATAACAGAGCTATTCATGTTGATTACGGTTTTGTCTTTTTTTATAGCCATAAAAATCATGTTAAATTAAATATCAGAATTTACTGCATTTTTTTCACACAACTACTTCTATTTTACACATCCATCCGTAATGTATAAGTGGGACGTCACTGAAGGCACAAGGGCGAAATGCATGGCCCGCCACTGTTTTTAAGTATATGTATTTATACTTTTACCTTATTCCAGAAGTTAGTGTGAGTGCTGCCATTTTCATTCAAATTGTATTATTTTGCATGGGGCTGCCGATATCACTGCAAATACAGATGTGGACAAAATTGTTGGTACCCTTCGATTAATGAAAGAAAAATTCACAATGGTCACAGAAATAACTTGAATCTGACAAAAGTAATAATAAATTAAAATTCTATGAAATTTAACCGATTCAGTCAGACATTACGTAAAAAAAATAAACTCATGAAACAGGCCTGGACAAAAATGATGGTACCCCTAGAAAAGACTGAAAATAATGTGACCAAAGGGACATGTTAATCCAAGGTGTGTCCACTAATCTATCTAATCTAAACTAGCATCACAGGTGTCTACAATCTTGTAATCAGTCATTGGGCCTATATATAGGGCTACAGGTCGTCACTGTGCTGTTTGGTGACATGGTGTGTACCACACTCAACATGGACCAGAGGAAGTAAAGGAAAGAGTTGTCTCAGGAGATTAGAAAGGAAATGATAGACCAGCATGTTAAAGGTAAAGACTTTAAGACCATCTCCAAGCAGCTTGATGTTCCTGTGACTACAGTTGCACATATTATTCAGAAGTTTCAGATCCATGGGACTGTAGCCAACCTCCCTGGACGTGGCCACAGGAGGAAAATTGATGACAAATCCAGAAGACGGATAATACGCATGGTAACAAAAGAGCCCAGAAAAACTTCTAAAGAGATTAAAGGTGAACTTCAAGCTCAGGGAACATCAGTGTCAGATCGCACCATCCGTCGTTTGAGCCAAAGTGGACTTAATGGGAGACGACCAAGGAGGACACCATTGTTTAAGACAAATCATAAAGACAAAGCAAAGACTCCAAATAAAATCATTGAAAAATTTCTGACACACACATGCATTGGTCTACACAGCTCAAATTCACATCACACGTGTGATATGAGGGTATTAATAAAATGGATTATTAATTGTAATAAAAATGAACACTATAGCGCCCCCTACTGTAGGGGATTCCTACGAAATTCGGGGGATAAATCAGTGGCTTGAGAAGAAACAAAAAATTACATTATGGCCATGAGTCATTTTCCACGGTTGGCCACCAGGGGCGCAAATACAAAAAAAAAAAAATCGTTAAAAAATTTCTTACACGCACATACATGGTTCTAGACAGCTGAAATTCTCATCACACATGTGATATCAGGGTATTAATAGAATGCACTATTAATTGTCATCTAAATGAACACTATAGCGCCCCCTACAGTATTGGTAAAATACACAACTTTGTCCGATTGGCATGAAACCTGGTGAGATCATTGTGGGACTCAAAAGGGGGAAAAAAAGTTCATTCATTCACCATACCTGTATTATTCATGAGGTTGCCGGTTCAACGCCGTGGACAGCCATTGTAATGCGATGGCCACACTGCGCTATAGAAACTGTGTGGAGGGGGGGCGGGTTGCGGCCGTGGGGTGGCCATGCGGGGAAAATGGTGCGTGGGGGCGGTGGCCGGCTCCGGGCGGTCGCGTGGGGGGCCGGCCACCGCCCCATCATCATCGCCGCTCGCGGCTTTAATTTATATTTATTATTAATTTGGTCAAATTCAAGTTATTTCTGTGACCATTGTGAGTTTTTCTTTCATTAACTGAAGGGTACCAAAAATTTTGTGTAAGTTCTATATGGACTACAAAGCTATTAAAGCCTCTTACTGAATCGGTGCACTGTTGACTTGTTGGTCACATGAACATTGGACATTTCACACAAATCAACCTATTGATTTCTGCAACTACCTTTTTCATCTTTGCTACAAATCAACCTACTTTATATCAGATTTTAGCTGCAAAATCTTTCTTAAATTCTCTGCAAAATAAGGTCAATAGATATTAATGATTGATAGATTCAAATATACTCATCAGTACCTATATATGGTGTATTTGTGTGTGTGTGTTTTTTTTTGTGTGTTGGGTTGTTTTGTTTTTTTTTGTTTTTTTTTAATTTATTGTCATCCAACAATCTTATGAGGCAAAAAAAAAAAAAAAAAATATATATATATATATATATATATATATATATATATATATATATATCACCAGGCTATGGACAGTAACTTCTCAATTGGAAGAAGGATGTCAGTGTCGCCAACATATTCACAGGTGAAACAGTGGTTTGCTGGGATTAAGAGTCCGATTATTGACCACAGGCTTAGACTATTGTAGCCACAGCTACCTTGGGGTTAGATTGACGGCCGTGATATTTGCCATAACCACCACCAATCACTCTCACACACACACACTACACTGATTCTAGGCAGAGTGGTTTAAGTATCTTGCCCAAGAACACAACATCATAGCGGTTGCCCATGACAGTACTTAACAGGCCTAATTGGATTTGGAGATGAGTCATTCTCTCAGTGGTATGAACCTTAATGGGATGGGTATTGGGTGCTGTATTTACATTCATATAAGACATTATTCAACTCTTATTATCAGTTGTTATTATTATCAGTATTGACGCCAATAACAATATAAAACACCACTTTCAATTTAAATTGGGGACTTTTTTTTGTTTTTTTCATTGTCAGGAAAGTACTTAATATCCAATCAATGCAATCTTACAATGTGTTGTACTAAAGCATGTTCTGGTCTAAATGTAACTATCACTTGGCTATGACTATGTTTCTCTGCAGAGCAGCATATATGGACTTATGTTATCTGTTTTGTTTATGCCGCAGTATGAGTCAGATGAGCTGGAGAAGAGCGTGTACCAAGAGTATGACAGTGACAGTGATGTCCCAGAGGAGCTGAAGCAAGACTATGTGGACGAGAAGACTGGGGACGCCCCACTCAAGAGGTGCACAGTTTATATCAGTCCCCAAAAATAATCCAGAATCCAGCCCGGCTCGAGCCCGCACGTGTGCTGTCTGAAACCAACTTGGACCCTAATTTTCCTGTGTATGTCTTAGTCCGACCTTGACCCACACACTCATAGAACCGAGTTATGTTAAGTAACCAGAGTTTTTAAGTTCTGTGCGGAGCTTTAGTAGCAGAATAGAGGTTATCAACACTCAAAGACCCTGCTCAAATTAGCTTTATACATCAAAATGAAAGCTGAAAGGTGTTTTTCTGTTGTTTCTGTGACTGTGCAGAGCTTACCTAGCCTGTTGGCTATCGATAGCGGGAGATAAAGGACACTTCAACTCGCTCTTCAACAATTAATCTCCTCAACACACAGATACATGTTATTTAAAGAGAGAAAGGTTCAGTTTAGCTGTGTCTGCCTCCAAAGTCTCTACCAGTGACAAATGTGTGTATCCAGTGTCTCTTTAATTTAACTGTTAACTGTTTTTCTACTGTTGATTTGATTTTCTTGTTTTAGATGTCATGTACAAACTAAATATTTAGCAGAGCTGTAGGCTTTTATATTTGCTTTTAAGATGTAGCAGTTAATTCACATTTTAGATGCATTTTGAGAAGAAAATATTCTTACTGCCATTCACACTCATAACGTTGCCACTCAATGTACTCATATACACTGTGTGCACATTTATAAGGCAAGCTGTAATTTTGAGCATTAATTTTGTTATTGTACAACTATGGTCCTCTTGGTCAATCCAAAATGTTAACAAACCCTCAAACCTGAACATTTAAGTAGTAAAGGGGAAGTTTTAGCTTTCTTAAGAGAATATCTACATGTACACCATTATCAGGCAACTATTAGTGTGCAGAATTATTATGCAACTAAATGAAAAACAAAGATTTTCCCATCTCACTTATTTATTTTAACCTGTTAAAGTGAGAATAATAAACAAACTCAAAATTTACAAATACACATTTCTTAAAAAAAACTCAGTGACAGTCAATTTCTTGATCTGGTCAGAATTAACTTTTTGTGCAGCCGCAACCGTAGCCTCACTGTTCAGAGGTGTACTGTTTTCGTTCACTGTAAATTTCCTGCTCAACAAGGGCCCAAAAGTTCTCAATAGGATTTAAGTCAGGTGAAGAAGGGGGCCATGTCTTTAGTTTTTCATCTTTAAGGCCTTTACTGGCCAGCCACAGGGTGGAGTACTTTGATGCATGTGATGGAGCATTGTCTTGCATAAAATCAAAGTCTTGAAAGATGCAGACTTTTTTCCTGTACCACTGCTTTCTAAAAATTGGCAGTAGGCCTGAGAGTTGACTTTGAGTCCATTTTCAACCCGAAAAGTTCCAAGTAGCTTATTTTTAATAATACCTGCCCATACCAGTACCCCACCTTGCTGGCGTCTGAGTCGAAGTGGAGCTTTGTGTCTGTTACTGATCCAACCACGGTCCCATCCATCTGGTCCGTTAAGAGTCACACTCATCTCATCAGTCCACAAAATCTCTGCTCTGTCTTCAGATATTTCTTGGTCCATTCTTGACATTTCAACTTCTGTGTCTTGCTCAGAGGTGGTTGGGTTTCAGCTTTTCTTACCTTGGCCATGTCTCTGAGACCTGAACACCTCGTACTTCTTGACACTCCAGGTAGGTTGGTCTTTTCTTCTTTTTCTTTTTCTCTTCAACACATTTCTTGCAACCCTGTTGACTATTTGCAACAAAAAGTTTGATGGTTTTGTGATCACGCCCAATATGTTAGATATTTCATGCAGTGCTGCATCCCTCTTAAAGACCTTTTACAATTTTTGACTTTTCAGAGGGCATTTTTTTTTGGCCCATTTTTTCCCAAGGAGACGAATCTGTGTAATAATTATGCACACCTTGATATGGGGCGCTCCCTTGTTACACAAATATACATCACCTGATATGCATTATATCTAATAAGCATTCAAGTTTATAGAGCTTGGAGTTGGAAATTATGGATAAAATGATATGGTCAAAATAATCACTTGCCTAATAATTGTGCACACTCTGTAATGCTGCCAAAAATTAATGTTGATGTCATTTGCATAACCTTTAGAAGTGCAAAGAATCTAAACTTCCACAGCTCACACTCAAGAAGGACGCGGGCGCAGCTCACACTCAAGAAGCACGCGGGCGCAGCTCACACTCAAGAAGGACGCGGGCGCAGCTCACACTTAAGAAGCACGCGGGCGCAGCTCACACTCGAGAAGCACGCGGGCGCAGCTCACACTCGAGAAGCACGCGGGCGCAGCTCACACTCGAGAAGCACGCGGGCGCAGCTCACACTCGAGAAGCACGCGGGCGCAGCTCACACTCAAGCACGCGGGCGCAGCTCACACTTATTACTGAAATTTGGAACCTCTTGTTGAAGTTAAATAATGACTGGTCTTACTCTTGCCAACCATATAAACAACAACCGTTTGTCTGCACTGTCTTTGCTGCCTCATTCAAATGCATAGGCTAGAATGTCAGCACCAGGCTGTGTGCAGCAATTTTAAATAGGTCCTGCTGGGAGGGTCTCTAATAGTATAATAATATAATAATGATTGGAATTATCTGGCCTTTGTGATCATGATAATCAGAAAAGAGGTTGGGAGGACTCATTCATTAACTTGATATTGAGATAAAGGCCTGTTGCCAATCCTTTGGCTTAATGTTCTTTCACCTGTATAATTAAAGCATATTGCTCCAACTAGTCTGCGATGCTATAGTGGAAAAATAATTTGTCCTTACTTCATTTGAGGTAACAGAGAAGACTGAAGATAAACCATGTGCCAGATTTAGTTTCATGCGCATGGAACCAGTAATATACTTGGAATACTTGTAAGTGCACATTTCTGCCATGAATATGTCCCACCTCAATTTAAAACTATGCGTTCTTAAGACATGTTGATGACGTCACATGAACACAGCATAGGTGCAAGTGAAGATTAATGTGTGTCTCAAATGATCGCTGGAATGTTAACGTTCTCAAGTTAATACGTTATTACTTCATGTAAATAATATTTTTCAGGCAAATGCTTATCAAAATAATGCAATATTTGAAATACATAGCGAGTGAACTATAGATATAGACAGTGAGAGAAATATATATATATGTATGTGTGTGTGTATGTATGTATGTGTATGTATGCGTGTGTCCCAATCAGAATAGTGTACTTTATTATTAGCTGCAGACAGCACACAGCAATCTCATTTTGTGAAACGTGCTGCTTTTACAACATAAAAAGCTGCCATCATCATCACTCAGGGTGTATTTTTTTTCATGGGGTTGCTGATCTCACAACAAAAAAGTTCTATACGGACTACAAAGCTATGAAAGCCTCCCAGAGATTCAGTGCAGTGTTGATTTGCTTGTCACATGAACATTTTACACAAGTCAACCTAATTTATATCAGATTTTTGCAGCGAAACCTTTGTCTGTTTAATCCCTCAGTTGTCCAGGACTGATCCATAGCAAAAGACGAAATTTAATCTGTCAACTGGACAAATCATTGTTGGTGTGAAGACATTTCACTGCCCATCCAAGCCGCTTCTTCAGTTCTGATGAGATTGCTGGTGGACATTGCCTTCAGATAGATACAAGGCAGTGTCGCAGCTTGCCGTGCATGTTCGTACATTCTATGATATATAATATAGTAATATATAAAGATGCAATATTCAGTCATGTCCATGTCCTGCTCCCTGTGAGAATGTTAATCCTCCATTACTGTGGGTCAAATGGTTCACTGACCCGCTGCTGTGACGCTGCTCTTCTCTCAATAACCGTCTGCAAATGGCTTTTGATTCTGTAATTACATGTGTCTGCGCTGGCTGTCAGAGTGCAGGATTAGTCTTGTTAACACAGATTAGATACCTTACACTTTTCTCACTCATGCAACCTCTGACCTCTGCACAGCGTCTCTCGGGAAACAACCCGGAGCAAGAAGAAGTCGGACTACAACCTGAACAAGGCCAACGTGCCCATCCTGACCAACACCACACTCAATGTCATCCGTCTGCTAGGTCAGTCTGCAAGATCTCTTTTAAAGGACCAATATTATGCATTATGTGTATTGTTATTGGCCTTGAAACATGCTCTTGAGTACCTTTGCTTTGGCATTTCAGGTTGTAGAACTTAAAATAATGCCTATCTACAGGCAATGATTGATTTTACGCCAGGTATGCAAAGAATTACTTACAATTATTTATGAACTTAACGTAACAATCCTGGAAAATTAAATACCAAATGTTCTGTGAGCACACAAAGGGATGGGACTTGGGAAACAAGATGTATTAAATAAGTCTGAATAAAGCAAAATACAACTCAAGGTATGTTTTTGATAAAGAAACAATGTTATATAATGGTTAAAAGCTCACAAAAGGCTATTTTGTATAATGGTAAGGGTACATTATAGTACACTTACATTTGCATTTGACCAATCCTTCAATCCCACTGCAGTGCCGTACTTTGGGACACATCTCCATGATGATCTTAAGCTAGGCTTAGTCAGGACTACCTCAGCTAGCTAATATGTTTACTTTAATAATAGTAGCTTGTGTATGTACTTGCCTGTCTAGTTTATACACCAGAGCACAGTGGATGTAGTGTCCCTGTGCTAAGTGCAGTTTGCCTCTCCACAGGGAAGTACATGCAGATGATGAACATCCTGAAGCCCATCGCCTTTGATGTCATCCACTGTGTGTCCCAGCTCTTTGACTACTACCTGTACGCCGTATACACCTTCTTCGGCTGCAATGACACAGTAGGTCCCCCTCATGTACTAAAAGAGGCTAGGTCATGTAATGTAAAAAGTAGGCATTGATTTATAATTATTTACAACACAAGAGCTCCTCAGAAACGGCACAAAAGCTCCTCAGAAACAGCACAAGAACTCCTCAGAAACAGCACAAGAGCTCCTCAGTAACAGCACAAGAGCTTCTTATTAATAACACAAGAGCTCCATCATGAGCAGGGCTATCTCTCCCGATTCCTTTACATTTTCTAACTTTTACATACGCATATCACGTAGCACTAGTCTCAGCTAACGTGTACACTTCCAGACACGTTACCAATGACTGATCGTGTGCACCTTTGCAGAGTGTGACATGTGTGTGACATGTGTGACATCCAACATTCTTATAAGACACAAAATAATTGTGCAGTCAACACCATGCTTAACACAATACAATTATTTATATAATGTAACATTTTGGGATTTTGCTGTACTGTCTTTATTGTTTTGGTTACTACTTTGGCCAGGTCTCTAATGTTAAAAAAAAAAGAAAAAACTCAATGGGTTATATATATATATATATATATATATATATATATATATATATATATATATATATATATATATATATATATATATATATATATATATATATATATATATATATATATATATATATATATATATATATATATATATATATATATATATATATATATATATAAACCTAGTTATTAGACATTTTCTAGTCAGACAAGTTTTCTTTCATTTTTTTTTTCTGAATTCCAAACAGTCACAACAAAGCACATATCTGAATGACGTATACATTGCAGTTGGATCTTTTTACAAATGGCTCTGCTTTCCTTGCTTCTCCGCTGTGGTAAATGCACACCCTCTCATTAGCACACTCCCTCACAGCTTCGGTTCTGAAAATGCTAATATTTCCCCTGCTCTGGAAATGCTAATGTTCCTTGTGAATGTTTGAAAGGGTTCATATGGTGGCAGGTCGCCTGGGGCACTGCTCTCTGTACCCTCTTCCCATTGAGATGGAGAAGTTTGACTTTCCCTTTCGCATTAATATTCTAGAGGTAAATAGTGGCACATTTAGATGAGCCAGTCTACCGGTGCTCAACCAGCGCTGGATTCAGGCACCAGGCTGCCCTCAAAGAGCAGACCCTCACTTATTCACACGTGCATGTTCTACATTTTTGGAAACAATTTGAAGACACATTTATTTTAATTATGTGTAAAGATTTTTTTATTTATTTTTTATTCAGATGACATTCCCAACAGTCTTATGCCTTGTACAGAGATGGGCAATACATTGTAATAATAAAATAATATTATATATTGCAATATTATTGCTCCCTTAGAGATAGGGTGAGGAGCTCAGTGACAGGAGAGGAGCTCGGAGTAGAGACACTGCCCTTTCACGTCTGGACACCTCCTGGGGGAGGAGGGGGCATATATTCAGATATGTTCAGTCCCACCTTTCTTTTAAATCTGAAATAATTTGTACCTTTTGGTAAGTGCTTCTGCTCCCCTAGTTGGGAAACACCCTCCAGAACACAAATAGAGCCTATTAGCAAATTTAATTCCTCTTGCTCTTCTCAGAAAGCAGCAGGTCAAAGGTGAGAGATGGATGTTTTTAACAGGTTTATATGTCCATTGATGTGCTGTCTCTGAGCTGAGGGGAGCACAGCGTGGGATCATCTGAGTGTTTTAGAGGCTTTCCATTACTTCCAACTAGGTTACAAACATGGTGGCAGGATAAAGAGACAGTTCTCTGACTAAAAGTTTAGAAAAACCCTCAAGGACATTGTTTTTACGATTTTTAGAAAACCAAATGTTAAGCTCTACCAAATGGGACACTGTTATGACAATAGGGAAAGCAAAGAAGACTGAAATGTTTGGAGTTGCATCCCACGACTGCAGATTTTAGAATTTATATATATACTCAAGATATTTACTCAAGAACTGACTACTTTCTGATGTACAGCACAGATAGATATAAAGATGTTCCTGTATATGTGAATTTGCTTTTGACAGCTGAGAAGAAGAAAACACTCTGCAGCCTTAATTTCAATTTATTGAGAGGAGGTACAAAAGAGGAAAATGATGATGAGAGATGATCCCACCTGTGCTATAGGATGTGTATGCAGTAATACAGAGGTGAATGAGATCTGTCCCAAGTGCCTTAAGTCTCTGGATGTTGAGGGTTGTGGGTTGTCTTGGTTGACTTGTCTCTGCAGCATCACATGGCCGTCAGCTACAGTGCCTGTGGAATGGCAGACCGGGGTGATAGTCCCAGAAGGGGGGACCGGAGAGTGTGTTCCATTTACAGGGGAATCACACTCCTCAGCCTTCCCAGTAAGGTGTATTCCAGGGACTAGAGAGGAGAATCCGACCGAAAGTTGAACCTCGGTTGAACCTCGGTAGAAGAGGAGGAGTGTGGTTTTCATCCCGGTCGTGGAACACTGGACCAGCTCTATGTTCTTCATTGGTTGCCCGAGGGTTCATGGGAGTTTGCCCAACCAGTCCACATGTGTTTTGTGGATCTGGAGAAGGCATTTGATCGTATCCCTCGTAGTGACCTTTGGGGGGTGCTTAGGGAGTATGGGGTCTGGGCCCCTTTGCTAAGGGCTGTCCACTGTCTTTATGACCAGAGCAGGATATGTTCATATTGCCGGCACTAAGTCAGACCTGTTCCCGGTGGCAAGGCAAGTTTATGTGTATAACACAATTTGTACATAAAGTAATTCAAAGTGCTTTACAGGACATTAAAATCACACAAATCAAAACATAAATATTCACAAATAATCATCATAAAATTAAAATAAACATTAAAACAGAAGAGTGCATTATAAAAAACCTTTATAAAAACCTTTCAGTTGTATGCACAGCTAAACAGAACTGTTTTGAGCCTGGATTTAAACATTGTCAAAGTAGAGGCCTGTCTCACATCTTCAGGAAAACTTCCAATTCCCCATGTTTAGTCCTGACCGTGGGCACTAGCAGGAGGCCTGTCCCTGAAGTCCTCAAAGTGCGAGATGGTTCATATAGCACTAACATTTCGGAGATGTACTTTGGTGCTAGGCCATGGAGAGACTTATACACAAACAGAGCTGCTTTAAATATTCGTTGAGCTACAGGAAGCCAGTGCAGAGACCTGAGCACAGGACTTATGTGCTCGTACTTCTTGGTTCTAGTCAGAACGCAAGCAGCAGCGTTCTGGATGTACTGCAGCTACCGGTGCATGTTGGACTCCACCAGGGCTGCCCTTTGTCATCGGTTGTTTTCATTGTTTTTAGGGACAGACTGAAAGACTATCTAGGCACAGCCAGTGGCTAGAGGGGGTCCAGTTTGGGGACCACAGGATCTCATCTCTGGTGTTTGCAGATGATGTTGTCCTGATGGCTTCTTTGAGCCAGGACCTGCATCATGCACTGCGGTGGTTTACAGCCGAGTGTGAAGTGGTTGAGATGAGAATCAGCTCCTCCAAATTCGAGACCATGGTTCTTGACCGGAAAAAGGTTGCTTGCCCTCTCCGAATTGGTGGTGAGTCCTTGACTCAAGTGGAGGAGTTCAGATATCTTGGGGTCTTGTTCACAAGTGACGGAAGGATGGAGCATGACAGGCCGATCAGTGCAGCATCTACAGTGCTGCGGTCGCTGTATGAGACTGTTGTGTTGAAGAAGAAGCTGAGTTTAAAGGCAAACCTCTCAATTTATTTGTCGATCTACGTTCCTGCTCTCACCTCTTGTCATGAGCTTTGGGTAATGACCGAAAGGACAGGATCGCGGATACAAGCTGTCAAAATGAGTTTCCTCTGCAGGATGACCTGCCCTTAAAGATAGGGTGAGGAGCTCAGTGACACGGAAAGAGCTCGGAGTAGAGCTGCTGCTCCTCCATGTTGAGAGGAGCCAGCTGAGGTGGCTCGGGCATCTGTTCAGGATGCCTCCTGGACGGCTCCCTAGGAAGGTGCTCCGGGCATGTCCCACCGGGAGGAGGCCCCAGGGAAGACCCAGGACTCCCTCGAGTGACTGTCTCTCAGCTGGCCTGGGAATGCCTTGGGGTCCCACCGGAGGAGCTGGAGGACATTTCTGGGGTGAGGGAAGTCTGAATCCCTGTTTAGACTGCTGCCCATGGAAACAGACGAATATGGATGGATGAAACAAAGATATTACGAAATTGAAGGGAAATCAACAAACGCTTACAAGTTTAAAAAAGGAAAATGCCAGAAGTAGTATTTATAGGATAAGTCTAAAGAAATGAAATAACTGGGAAGATTAAAACGTGTTTTGAACTGTATTATGCAAATTAATATGCAAAGTCAACAGTTGATAATAAAACAGAAATTGATTTATTTTTAGATAAATGGATGTTACTAATGATAACTGAGGAACATAACCAATGTGTTGTATTTGAGATTACAGAGAGAAATTATTGATTTATTTATTTATCTTTATTTATACAGGGGGACCCAATGAGAGCACTTGGGCTCTCTTTTTCATGGGTACCCTGTTTAAAATACAACACAAACCGAAAAAACAATCAAAACAAATAAGTCCATAAAAAACATCAATAACAAGCGCAGGTGTGTGTATAAAAGTTTGTTGTCAGATTATTAAATTGCAATTGTGTCACCAATGTGTCCAGTTTTGCTTTTCCTTGGAGCATATTCCATTTTTGTGAAGCAAAACAGCTAAAAGCCCTCTTTCCCATCTCAGTTCTGGTGTGGCTCATCCTTAGCCTTATGCAGTCACGTGATCTGGTGTTAAATGTTCCGATATCAATAATTAACAAGCAGGTGAGGTATTCTGGCAGTTTTTGAAGTAATCCCTTATAGATAAACTTAATGCAGTGCTGTTCTCTTTTAACAGACAGTGATGGCAAACCCACTTTTTCATAGAGAAAACAGTGATGAGTTACAAATCCATCACCAGTGTGATGTGCTATATAAATAAACTTGAACCTGTAACAAAGCGAAGGGCGGAGTGAAATAGTGGATCCAATGGTTTCAAAGCAGAGGCTGAAGTCTGCATATACACCACATCCCCATAATCCAGTACGGATAGGAAGGTTCCTTGCACTGTTTCTTTTCTGTAACTCATTGGGATACAATATTTGTTTCTGTAATAAAATGATAATTTAGATTTTAAGCTATTACATAATTCTGAGATATGTTTTTTAAAGGACAAGTTTTCATCAAGCCAAAACCCAAGATATTTATAAGTGTCGACTCTTTCAATGGATGTACCATTTAGTGTGTAAAGGTTTGTAGCTTGCATGTTACTGAAATGTTTTTTAGAAAAAATCATATACTTAGTTTTACTTGCATTCAAAAACAGCTTAAGATTTATGAGGGAGTTTGGGATTTCATTAAAATCTTGCTGCAGTTTTAAAAGTGCCTGATCAGCAGAAGGAGCAGTTGCATACAAAACAGCATCATCTGCATATAAATGTATGTGGCTTTCTTTTAAATTGTGACCAATAGAATTAATAAAAATAGTAAAAAGTAGGGGGGCCAAAATTGAGCCTTGGGGCACTCCTTTACTTAAAGTTAAAAAATCTGATTTAAAACCATCGGCTACTACTGCTTGGGTTCTGTTTGAAAGATAATTTTGGAACCAGTTACATGTAGCATTGTCAAATCCAATCTGCTTCAGACGCTTCAGGACGACTCCATGATCCACTGAATCAAAAGCTTTAGTTACAGCAAAAAACAGAGCTACACAATCTTGTTTATCATTAAGGGCTGAGAAAATGTCATTTAAAACTTTTCTGGTTGCAGTGACAGTACTATGCCCTTTTCTGAAACCCGACTGATGAGACATCAAAATGGAGAAATTATTTAAATAACCTGTAACTTGATTTGAAACTAACTTTTCTAAAACTTTTGCAAGACAAGGTAATTTAGATATTGGCCGGAAATTATTTACATTTTTAGTTGTCCCACCTTTATGTAAAGGCAAAACGTGCTGTTTTCCATAATTCTGGTATAATTGCCATTTGAATTGACAAATTAAAAATATGTAAAAGAGGTTGAATAAAATATGGGGCAGCTAATAAAAGAAGTTTTGGATCGAGATCGTCAGCTCCCGTGGACTTAATCATAATAATAATAATACATTTTATTTATAAAGCACTTTACATTTGAACAACAAATCTCAAAGTGCTACAGTGTAAAAAGACATTAAAAACAGAAGACAATTAACATTAAAAACAGAAGACAATTAGTGTAAAAGCAATAAAACAATAGCCGGTGTTTATCTGTAGGCCAAGGTAAAAAGGTAAGTTTTTAGTTCTCTTTTAAAAGCATCCACCGTCTGTGGAGCCCTGAGATGGTCTGGGAGGGCGTTCCACAGATGGGGAGCAGCCACTGAGAAGGCTCTGTCGCCCATGGTCTTGAGCCGTGTCCTGGGCATGACCAGACGGTGCTGTTGGCCTGACTGAGTCTTAGTGGAGGTGTGTGGTGTGAGCAGTTCAGTGAGGTGGGGGCCGCACCGTGGAGACAGTGATGGGTGTGCAAGAGGACTTGGTATTGAATGCGAAAGTGAATGGGGAGCCAGTGCAGAGAGTGAAGAATGGGGGTTATGTGCTCGTGTTTACGCACCCTCATCAGGACCCTGGCGGCGCTGTTTTGGACATACTGGAGCTTTTGAATGCTCCTGCCAGAGATCCCGATGAGGAGTGCGTTACAGTAGTCAAGCCTAGAGGAGACAAAGGCATGGACGAGCTTCTCTGCAGCAGGGAGGGAGAGAGAAGAGCGAAGTTTGGAGATATTACGGAGGTGAAAGAAGGCAGTTTTGCAAATGGAGGTGACATGATTGTCAAAGGAGAGGTGGGGGTCAAATTTGACCCCCAGGTTTGTTACAGAGGGAGAGAGGGGAATGGTGTGTCCGAAAAATGAAACAGAGGTGATTGGAGAGGGGCGGAGTTGATGAGAGGTACCAGATTGGATGGCTTCTGTTTTGGAGCCATTTAGCTGCAGGAAGTTTTGACTCATCCACGCCTCTATCTCCTCCAGGCAGGAGCTGAGATGGGAGACTGCGGCAGAGGGGGTACAGGAAGGAGAGATGGTGAGGTAGAGTTGTGTGTCGTCAGCATAGCAGTGGAAATTTATTCCATGCTTGCTGACTGAGGGGAAGCATGTAAATGGTGAAGAGGGTTGGGCCGAGAACGGAGCCCTGGGGGACCCCCAGAGCTACGTACTCAGTTCTGTCGGTGAGGTAGGTGTGAAACCAGTGAAGGGCAGTGCCAGAGAGACCTGTGTAATGCTGGAGACGGTGTAGGAGGATGTGATGGTCTACGGTGTCAAACGCAGCAGAGAGGTCGAGAAGAATGAGGAGGGATGTGGAACCAGAGTCAGAAGCCCTCATCAGGTCATTGGTGACTCTGATGAGGGCTGTTTCTGTACTGTGGTAGGGGTGGAAACCAGATTGAAATTTTTCATACAGGTTATTGGATTTGAGGTGGCGGTGGAGCTGGGAGGAGACAACCTTTTCTAGGATTTTTGCGAGAAATGGGAGGTTTGATATTGGTCTGTAGTTTGACAGAGGTTTGGCGTCCAGGGTGGGTTTCTTGAGGAGGGGTTTGATAATGGCAGTTTTGAGGGTGCTGGGGACATGGCCTGTTTCTAGGGAGGTATTGATTACTTTTGTGATGAGGGGACTGATGGAGGAGCAGTGAGTTTTGAGCAGGGGTGATGGGAGAGGATCGAGTGGGCAAGTGGATGGTTTAGATTTATGGATGATCTTCTCGACCTCCTGCTGCGTTGTGACAGTGAAATGGGTGAGTATGTTTGTGACTGGTGTTAAGGGTAGGTCGAGTGTGGCGCTGTTGAATGGTGGAAATGAGGTACGGATGTTATCTATTTTTGATGTGAAAAATTGTATGAAAAGGTTGCAGTTTAAATCTGTACTGCTGTGGAATGGGGGGATATGAGCATTGAGGATGTGATTTATTGTGGAGAAAAGTTTTTTTGAGTTACCTATGTTGTTATTTATTCTGGTGGAGTTGTGTTCTGACTGGGCCTTGGTGAGTGCTTTGCAGTATGTTGTGCGGTGTTCCCGGTAGGCCAACTGATGCACCGTTAGGCCGGATTTTATGGATGCACGCTCCAGGACACGGCCCACCCTCTTCATTTCTCTGAGCTCCTCTGTGAACCACGGGGCAGAGCGGGTGAAAATTACAGTCCGGGTTCTTAATGGAGCAAGGGAGTCTAGGATGGAGGCAAGGTTAGCATTGTAAAAATCCATTAAGTCGTCGGTTGATGAGTGAAGATGGGGGGAGAGAAACTGGAGCTGTTGGCAGAAGGAGTCCATGTTTTTAATGTTCCTGAAGGTGATTTGTCGGGTTGGTTTGGTGGTGGGACAGGGCACAGGGATGGTGACTGCCAGGTGGTCAGAGACACCAACATCATACACCTGTAATCCAGTGACAGGGAGGGAGTCAGTCATTACAAGGTCTAGAGTATGACTTCTTTGGGTCTATGGAGCAGAGAGCATTTAAGACCTCCATGGAACTGAAAGGTCTTAAAGAAAAAATGTGGTTATCTGTCCGAGGTTCAGATTCAACATAATCAAGATCAGAAGGACCATCATTGTTCAACATATCACATGCAGAGATAAAATCCCTATTGAAAGCATCACATATTTCCTCTTTAGAATTTATAATACAGGAATCTAATAAAATATCAGTTGGTAAGGTATAATTGTTGTGTCCAGAACTTAGTTGGATTTCCGTGGCTCTCTATCAATGCAGACATGAAGTAGGATGTTTTTGCCTTTCTAATTGCTGCTAGACATTTATTTCTCTTCTGACGAAAACATGCCCAATCCAACTCAGACCTAGTTGTGTGAGCGGTTTTCCAGGCAGCATTTCTTTCTCTAATTAATTGTGCAGTTTTTGAATTGAACCAGGGATTATTACAATTTTTCATTCTAATTTTTCTTTTAGGCACATGCTGGTCGACAATTTCATTAAATGTATTAGTAAAAAAGTTCAAGGCCATATCAGGGTCAAGGAATGGAATGAAATTGAATCTACAATTTCAAAACTAAAGCTAACAAGCCCTTGGAGGCGAACCGCTACAGCTCAGAATGGTACAAGATATTTAGAGAGTTATTAATTCCATTTTTTCCGTCTGTGAACATAGAGCTCATGTGCCTTGGCAAAAAGTTCAATTTTTGTCTCATCTGTCCATAGGACATTCTCCCAGAAGCTTTGTGGCTTGTCAACATGTAGTTTGGCAAATTCCAATCTGGCTTTTTTATGATTTGTTTTAAACAATGGTGTCCTCCTTGGTCGTCTCCCATTAAGTCCACTTTGGCTCAAACAATGACAGATGGTGCGATCTGACACTGATGTTCCTTGAGCTTGAAGTCCACCTTTAATCTCTTTAGAAGTTTTTCTGGGCTCTTTTGTTACCATTTGTATTATCCCTCTCTTTGATTTGTCATCAATTTTCCTCCTGTGGCCACGTCCAGGGAGGTTGGCTACAGTCCCATGAATCTGAAATTTCTGAATAATATGTTTAACTGTACTCACAGGAACATCCAGCTGTTTGGACATGGTCTTCTAGTCTTTACCTTCAACATGCTTGTCTATAATTTTCTTTCTAATCTCCTAAAACAACTCTTTCCTTTGCTTCCTCTGGTCCATGTTGAGTGTGGTACACACCATGTCACCAAACAGCGCAGTGACGACCTGTAATCCTATATATAGGCCCACTGAATGATTACAAGATTGTAGACACCTGTGATGCTGATTAGTGGACACACCTTGGATTAACATGTCTCTTTGGTCAAATTATTTTCAGTCTTTTCGAGGGGTACCATCATTTTTTTAGTTTCATGAGTTTATTTATTTTTTTTATAATTCTGTCGAAGCATGGTTGAAAAGCAATGACTGACTTTCATTGGTTTCATAGAATTTGTATTTATTATTACTTAGATTCAAGTTATTTCTGTGACAATTGTGAATTTTTCTTTCATTAACCAAAGGATACCAACAATTTTGTCCATGTGTGTATTATGGGAATGGACCCTAAGAAGGCATTTGATCCGGTCAGGTGGTTTATCTCACCGGATCAAACAGAGATATTCAGTGAGCTCCTTTTTGTTTGCATTATTTCCTGAGACCCATAGTCTGTCACTAAAATGAAATGATAACATGCAGGGTGTAGCTATGGATCGAGGGATGCAAAAACTCACACTATTTGTAGATAATGTTTTATGATGATATATTCGTCTAATCCTAATACTTCTTTACCAGCTCTAATGTCAGAATGTGGAGATTTTGGATCTGGCTACAAAATAATTTCCAATAACACAAAACCGAACAGCCATAGGAGACAATATAAAAAATCTATATGGAATTGACTGGAATTTGAAATCAATTTCTTGGTGTAAAATTGACAAAAGTCTTGAGCCAATAAAAACAGATATGACTTGTTAATAATCAAAATAAAGGAGGTTGTAGAAAGATGGAATTTGAATTATTTTACGACAATTTTGTCAAGAGTGAAGGCAATCAAAATCAGTATTCTCCCTTGATTATTGTACCCTTTCAGAGTGGAGATCCAGAGTAAGGAGTTCATCGAATAGGATACATTTATTCCAGGGAATATTTGGCAGTGGAGAAGATTGAGAATAAAATATAGAGCACTATAGTTGGCCAAAGGGAAGGGGAAGGTTGGCTGTACCATGCTTACCAATTATAAAACAACACAAATAAAAAGACATGAAGAGGAAGCCAACAAGGCCAGTTACGTCACCCAGACTGGCATTAAAGGGGCCTCACCCTGGAGCCAGGCCTGGGGTGGGTGCTCGGCAGCGAGCGCCTGGTGGCCGGGCCTTTCCCCACGGGGCCTTGCCAGGCCCGGTCGGGCCCAGCCCGAAGGAACAACGTGGGGCCGTCCACGAGGGAGGAGCCATGAGGGGTGGGTGCAGAGAGATCCGGGGGGCAGTCGAAGGCGGGGGCCTCGATGACCAGCTCTTCGGACATGGAGACTAGCTCTGGGGACATGGAATGTCACCTCGCTGGGGGGGAAGGAGCCTGAGCTTGTGCGGGAGGTTGAGCGTCACCGGCTAGATATAGTCGGCCTCACCTCCACGTACAGCTGGAACCCAACTCCTTGAGAGGGGCTGAACTCTCCATTTCTCTGGCGTTACCCGCGGGGAGCTGCGGCGAGCTGGTGTGGACTTGCTTATTGCCCCACAGCTCAGCCGCCTCATGTTGGAGTTCACTCCGGTGAACGAGAGGGTCACATCCCTGCGTCTTTGGGTCAGGGACAGGTCTCTGACTGTTGTGTCGGCCTACGGGGCAAACAGCAGTGCAGAGTACATGGCCTTCTTGGGGTCCCTGGGAGGGGTACTAGACAGTGCACCAGCCAGGGTGCCCGTTGTTCTCCGGGGTGACTTCAATGCCCATGTGGGTAATGACAGTGACACTTGGAGGGGCGTGATTGGGAGGAATGACCTCCCCAATCTGTTAAAAAAGTTTCTAATACTTAAAAATATAGTCTGTCTGTTTAGACACATTCGAAAAAATTTACCAACGATGGTGCAAAAGTGTTTCTAGATGCAATCATTATTTCACATGTTAATTATTGTATATCTTGTTGGTCTCAAGCAAGTGAGACAACAACAAAACCTCTAAAGTCCTTATATAATCAAGCTGTTAAGATACTGGACAAAAAGCCACTGCGATGTCATCATTGTCCAATGTTAAACTTTGACAGTTTAATTACCTTTTCAAATGTGCATTTAGTTTTTAAAATCTTAAATAATGCCGTGCCCCCTCCAATGAAAAAAAATGTGCAGCTCTGCTCTGAACAAACAGCAAGGACCTCCAGGTCCGCAAGTCACAATGACTACAGATTACCGAAACGGAGCTCGGCCTTCGCACAGACAGCGTTTTTCTTTCAAAGTCATCAAAGGATGGAACAAACTGCCACAAAGTCTGAAACTTTCCTCTGACATGAAAAACTTTTCATTTAATGTTAAGAAATTATTATTAGAGAATCAGCAGTGTCAGCATTAAGAATGGTAATTTGTATGATATAGTTTTAGTGAGATTTTATTGTAAAATTTTATTGTGTAATAATTAGTCATTTGTAGTGCGTGTGTGTGTGTATTGATTATATTGTTTACATTTTATATTCTATTTCTCACTTGCTCAGGGACAACAGATGGAAACAAGCTTCAGCTATAATCTGGTGTAAAGCATCTTTAAAGTTTTTGCCCACTGTACCTGTCAAATAAACTAATAAAGAAAGAAGGAAAGAAAGGAACCCGAGCGTTGTTTTGTTATTGCACTTCTGTGCTAGTCACAGTTTGTCCATAAAGAACACCATGTTCGAGCACAAGGGTGTCCATCAGTGCACATGATCGACTTTGTTGTCGTGACATCTGATCTCCGGCCACTTGTCTTGGACACTCGGGTGAAGAGTGGGGCTGAGCTGTCACTGCGGTCACTGTATCGGTCCATTGTGGTAAAGAAGGAGCTGAGTCCAAAGGCAAAGCTCTCGATTTACCGGTCAATCTACGTTCCTACCCTCACCTATGGTCATGAGCTCTGGGCAATGACCGAAAGGACTAGGTACAGGATGCAAGCAGCTGAAATGGGTTTCCTCTGTAGGGTGGCTGGGTGCACCCTTACGCATAGGGTGAGGAGCTCAGTCACACGGGAGGGACTATGTCTCTCGGCTGGCCTGAGAACGCCTTGGGGTCCCGCTAGAGGACATGTCTGGGGTGTGGGAAGTCTGGGAGTCCCTGCTTAGACTGCTGCCCCCGCGACCTGGCCCCGGATAAGCGGAAGAAAATAGATGGAGGGATGGACAAATAAAAAGCTTGTTAAACTTTTGCAATCCCTCGTATTCTGCTCGGTGGAAGAAAATGGAATATGTAGGATTTAGTAGAATATGAAGCCTGCTTTTTCCCAATCTGCCTTCTGCTACAAAGCCATTAAAGAATGGAACGGGCTCCCAGACAACTTAAAGAACATGGCATATTTTCACAGCTTCTCACGGGCCATCAAAGATTGGCTTTTAGAGCACCAGTCTTGTGCTCACTAACAATACCACGGGTATCCAGACTATCAGACGACTTATTTACTGCTGTATCCACACCAGTTGGATATATATAGCTACCGGATGCTACCCTCGTGGGTACATCTGGTAGCTATTGTTATCGCTATTGCTATTGTTTTTTCTGACGCACTTTAAACATACTGAGGCACTTTACTTACCTCTTGCACTTTAAATAATACTGACCCCCTGCACTTTAAGGAACTGCTGCAATTTTACTTCTACTTGACTATTTTATTGTTGCTTTATTACTTGTTTTATTAGTCTGTTGAACACTGAATAATCTGTACTATTGAATTCTTGCACCGATCTGTACTGTATTGTTTTTACATTGTATGTGTTAATTGTTGTTTTAATTGCTGTTTAACTGTTATATTAGTTGTTGTTTTAGGACTACAGACGGAAAGTAGCATTATGCTAAATCTGGTGCAGCCAACTTTTAATGTAACTGCACATTGTCCTTTAAAAAAAATAAAGTAAAGGAAAGGAATGGGATAAGACTAACCAACATACATGGAAAACAACATCATTAATGAGAGCGCATGGGAAAATGTAGTGAGATTTTTTTAGAACTCCAGTATTAGGAAACAGTGTACAAAATTGTATATTCTGTAGTACAGAGCTGTATATTCTGTCCTGCAAAACCAATGAAAAAAGGAGGCTTTTCGCTCTGACAGACCGACTAATGGACTTTTCCACAGCTCCAGCATCAAGGAGAGAGCTTTAGGAGACCAAACCAGCCTAAGAGGGGATCATTACTCTGCCAGGAAGTGTAGCTGCCATCACTGAATACATCATATTTTGAAAATAAAGAAACTGATTTAATCAAGAAGCCATATTGCCCAACCCCCATCTTAAATTATACAAATATATGTACATATTAACCAAAATGGATTGTTGTGAGCTTGGAGCCATGTTATAATGCTGTCACCTCCTCAAAACATACCTGGAGTTGTGTTTTGTTCAATTCACATGTTTGAGTAATACTGGATTATTAGTCTGTCTACATCTCCAAAGATCAAAATGCTCTGTTCCACCTTGTGATGTCAGTAGTGGTAGTTTTCAAGTTGACAGCCACTTCCTGTATTGCCATATGACATCACAAGGTTTTTTCATTTGAGAGAAGAACACATGCTAAATATGCAAAGATTGTGTGTTAAATTATGTGAATGAAGCAAAACACAAGTCCACTTTGATGAGGAAACAACATTAGAACTTAGTTCAGAAATCTGTGTCACATGGGCCCTTTAACCCTATAGCGTCGGATCCTATCGTCGCCGATAGAGCGCGGTTGCGGACTTTCCAGCAGCGTAACTCCGCAACAAGTCATGCTCTCATGTAAATTCAAACGGCGTCTCAAAGCGGAGACATGGGGCTATCTAAATATTTTACCATCATTACGGTAATCTGCCTCTGTTGTCCCTCGAAGGTGACGAATGAAAGCACGGGTGCTGCGGGGATTTTCCCAGTCATTTATTTGATGTGTAAAAGAAAAAATACAAATGGATATGTAAAATAGAAGTAGTTGTGTGAAAAAATGCAGTAAATTCGGATACTTCGTTTAAGATGATTTTTATGGCTAAAAAGAGAATAAAAGTCTAGGCGAGCTATACTGACCCATACTGTGCTCAGTCCTTAAAGGGTTAAGTGATTCAGAAGGGACACATCCCGCAGTGGAGGGATCGGTACTCCCCTCAGCACCTGTGTGGATGCGCTGTCCCATGTGTCTAATGTGTGTAAACATGTGTATGTGTGTGTGTGTGCAGTACGAGGCGTCGGGGCTTGGCCTGATCAGTAGCAGACTACGCAGCACGTTGAACCGGATCCAGGAGAGCCTCATTGATATGGTGAGTCTGTTTTCGCACATTTTCTGTCATTTTGTGTCGGGTTACCTTACCCTTACCCTGTCCCTGGCCATGTGAGCACATCCACGGCCCTCAGCCCTCAGCAGTCTATGGCTGCCGGGTCCATTATGGGGTCATTATGGTGGGCTCTGGATGGACCGGACCCTCCATTAGCACCCTCAATTACCCTGCTCACTAATGCTGTAGAGACAATTATACTGGACATGTGGAGCAGGCTCCCTTTGCAAACACAGGTGCACAAAATGCTCTGGTCTTAAAAGAAGGTATCATCCACAATGCTAGAGAAACTTCTGGAGCATTCAGACTTGTACTGCTGTGAGAACTGATGCCAAAATATATTATACTTTATATATTCTTGTCCTCATAAGATAATTGCCTCGTGACCCAAGTCATTTTTCAGATGCCTATGTCAATAAGCGCTGTGTTTTTAATAATTGATACTATAATAATGCAGCTGATGTTATCAACATTCCCAGGGGTGTGATGCTAACTGAAAGGTTAGACTACATCTGAAGCTCTGTTACTAAAGTTAGACTTTAATCTGAGCTTTGTTTTAACACAATCTGACCAGAAAGAGCTGACCTAGTTGTGCTATTAAAAAGTCTCTCTTAAATAATATTACACACCCAATTAAGCTAGGATTAGCCATCAGTTTTTTCCAGTTAGCCACTTTGACCTTTTTGTTAAAAAACAAACTTCATTCCAAAATGGGTCCAGCCCATAGAGCTGCATTATGGAAATGCATTATGGAAATGGATCAAAAGATGTGATGAAATATACCTTCTTAAATTAGGGTTTCTGTATTGACAAGGGAATACAAAGGTGCATTAGGTCAGTTTGTAAAGAAAGACAAATGTCTTTGCAAAAAGATTGTTCATTGTACAATCAGAAGGAACTTCAAGAAATACTTTGTCAATAATAATCAAACATTAAATCCATTACAGACACATGAATTAGGTTATTTAAAGACAGTTGTATGTACTTCCAAATGTTGTTACCTTTTTAACTGAAACATGGCAAAATGCCAAACAAATTATGTTTGCATAATGTGATCAGGTGGAGTACTACTGTGTAAATGTGCTACAACATTCCTTTACTACATGACATCAAAAGACACATCAAATAATTGTTGCATCTCACTAGGGCTGAAATTATTAAATTAGTAAATCGAGTTTTTAACTGTCTCCACGATTTGTTTAATATAACTCGTTAAAACCACTTGAAACTGAAGCGCACTGACCAAACCATTGCAGCAATTGTTTCCATGCAGAGTATGTTTTTGCATGGAGCCTGCACAGCACTGGCTGCACATCACTGAAGAGATCAGGGTATTTTAGATCCATAAGTGAGTTTAGGGAGTGGCGTGTATGGAGGAGCTTAAGATGAAAACAAACCAGTTCAATAAAAGATGCCGTCAGTAGGCATATCAATGAATACTTCCATGGGCACACAGAGCTAGCGCCGCAAAATGACTCGAGCACAGGGCAGAAGGCAGAGCTCAAACCACAGCAGGATAGAATAAATATTCTAGACTAGAACCAGGAAGTACGAGCACATAAGTCCTGTGCTCAGGTCTCTGCACTGGCTTCCTTAGTTATACACTTTAAAGCAGCTCTGCTTATGTATAAGTCGCCCCATGGCCTAGGTCCAAAGTACATCTCTGAAATGTTAGTGCCATATGAACCATCTCGCACTCTGAGGACTTCAGGGAGCGGCCTCCTGCTGGTGCCCAGAGTCAGGACTAAACAAGGGGAATCAGCATTTAAGTTTTATGGAGCGAAAACCTGGAACAATCTTCCTGAAGATGTGAGACAGGCCTCTACTTTGACAATGTTTAAATCCAGACTCAAAACAGTTCTGTTTAGCTGTGCATATGACTGAAAGGTTTTTTATTCTGCACTCTTCTGTTTTAATGCCAATTTTATGATGATTATTTGTGATTATTTATGTTTTGATTTGTGTTATTGTAATGTCTTTCTTATTCTGTAAAGCACTTTGAATTACCTTGTGTATGAATTGTGCTATACAAATAAATTTGCCTTGCCTTACCTAGGGACATTTTGACCTGGCCTGTAGTAGAACTGAAATGTTTATGTTTTTTTCAAGCAGAAAAATGACTGATTGTATTTAATTATAAATGACTGATTGTATTTAACTATAAACCATAGCTTTATATAATAACAGCTAATATAAGGATATTCAATGGAAGGTAAAAAAAAAAAAAAAAAGATTACTTGATTATTAAAATAATGTCTACATGTCACCACGTATCATTATCTAATGGTCATCATGAACATCTGTAAAATTAGCAGTTTTGTCTCATTCACTTAAAAATGTTAAGATCATATCAAATCAATTTTTTTGTAACTGGAAAACCGGAAAAAGGTGGTTTGCCCTCTCTGGGTGGGTGGTGAGTCTCTGCCTCAAGTGGAGGAGTTCAAGTATCTCGGGGTCTTGTTCACGAGTGAGGGAAGGATGGAGCGTGAGATTGACAGGCGGATTGGTGCAGCATCTGCAGTGATGCCATCGCTGTATCGGTCCGTTGTGGTAAAGAAGGAGCTGAGCCCAAAGGCAAAGCTCTCGATTTACCGGTCAATCTACGTTTCTACCCTCACCTATGGTCATGAGCTCTGGGTAATGACGAAAAGGACAAGGTCGCGGATACAAGTGGCTGAAATGGGTTTCCTCCGCAGGGGCACCCTTAGGGATAGGGTGAGGAGCTCGGTCACACGGGAGAAGCTCAGAATAGAGCCGCTGCTCCTACACGTCGAGAGGAACCAGTTGAGGTGGCTCGGGCAACTGCTCAGGATGCCTCCTGGACGCCTCCCTAGGGAGGTGTTCTGGGCATGTCCCACCGGGAGGAGGCCCCGGGGAAGACCCAGGACACGCTGGAGGGACTATGTCTCTCGGCTGGCCTGGGAACACCTTGGGGTCCCACCGGAGGAGCTGGAGGACGTGTCCGGGGTGAGGGAAGTCTGGGAGTGCTTAGACTGCTGCCCCCGCGACCCGGCCCCGGCCCCGGATAAGCGGAAGAAAATGGATGGATGGATAATAATCATGTTCCACTTCCTCAGTGATAAAACCATCCAGGTGGTCTTCACCTAAGATCAAAATAAAATACCATTAGTCAGCTTAGATAAATGTAAGGCAAGTTTATTTGTATAGCACAACTCATACAGAGTAATTCAAAGTGCTTTACAGAATAAGAAGGACATTAAAATCACATATATCAAAAGTAAAATAATCATAAATAAACATTATAAAATTAACATTAAAACAGAAGAGTGCAGAATAAAAACCTTTCAGTTGTATGCACAGCTAAACAGAACTGTTTTGAGTCTGGATTTAAACATTGTCAAAGTAGAGGCCTGTCTAACATCTTCAGGAAGACTGTTCCAGGTTTGGTTTGGTTTGGTTTGGTTTAGCTTTATTTTATTTTACCTTTATTTTACCTTTAAAGTACATGTTGAGTCAGCCTTGAGACCTCTCAGTTTAGATTTAAAAGCATTCAAAGAAATCAACTCTGTCAAGTTCCAGTCTTTCTTTAGCTGCATGAAACTGAAACATTGATTCCCCATGTTTAGTCCTGACTCTGGGCACCAGTAGGAGGCCTGTCCCTGAAGTCCTCAGAGTGCGAGATGGTTCATATGGCACTAACATTTCAGAGATGTACTTTGGACCTAAGCCATGGGGCGACTTATACATAAGCAGAGCTGCTTTAAAGTGTATAACTAAGGAAGCCAGTGCAGAGAAGACCTGATCCAAGGACTTGTGTGCTCGTACTTCCTGGTTCTAGTCATGATCCGAGCAGCAGCATTCTGGATGTTTGGAGAGGCCCGTGAGCAGGCCATTACAGTAGTCTAACCTACTGGAGACAAATGCATGGATAAGTTGTGAAAGTTGTTTTGCATCCACACACTGAGTTAATAAGCTGTTGGTAAACAACTTTTTCAAGGACTTTGCCTAGAAACGGCAGATTTGAGATTGGTCAGTAATTGTTCAATATCATGGCATCAAGACTGCTCTTCTTCAGGAGAGGCTTGATAACTGCAGTTTTCAAAGCTCTTGGGAATGTTCCAGATTGAAGTGACATATTAACTATGTGAGTGAGTGGTGGCAGCAAACTGTTGAGCACTTTAGAAATTTAGTGGGTAACATATCGAGGCAGCATGTAGATGAACTCACTGCACCTGTAACTGACAAAACTGTCCAAGAGATTGTCACCAAAGTGAGTCAACAAGTGAACAAATCATCAACATTAGAACATGAGGCATTTTGAAAGTGTATCATTTCCATGAACAATGCACCTGTTTTATCATTTATGTGTCTCCTTTGAACAACTGCTGGACCAGCTGCTGGTTTGGGAATAACAGACACATCAAAAAAGACACAGAAATGATCAGACAGAGCAACATCCACCACATTGACATTTGAAATATTTACTCCTTTTGTAATGAGCAGGTCCAGAGGGTGGGCTTGCTGACATGGTTGGCACAGCAGGAATGCTTCTCTCATTCCTTTTTTCTCGCCCTTCTCTCACTTTTTTTTTTTTTTTTTTTTTTATCGCCCTGTCCAGGCCAGTGCCTCAGAGCATGAAGGAAGTTATCCGTCAGCACTCTCACTCCACTTTTGCTCTGGTGCGGGCCATTTCCCTTGAACAAGTCCTCTCGTTTCCAGAATAGATCAATAGATCAATGTAGTGCAGTCCTCTATCTACACATTCATTGAACAGCCATATGTTCAGCTGAAACAGCTTTGGTTTCTTCCCCCGGACATGTCGCTGGCTCGTCAGAAATTTAGTTAAAATGTAAAAATGGTTTAAAAGTCTTGGTTTACTTAAAGGAAATCATATCTGAACAAATCTTCCAGCACTGAAAGAGGTAAAATGATTAAAAAGACAGTAAAGAAGGAAGCAGCAGGAGCAAACAAGGTTTTCGTCATGTAGATGATTTTTTTCCTTATAATTTAAATCTAACTTTACAGACACATTGCACTCGTTGACGGTGAACAGTGGAAACATGACGCAGTGCACTTGGACCACTCGGTAAAAGCAGAAACATTATTCCTAGAATTGAATGCATCAATTTGAGGTTTATATTACACGATTTATGAATAAATATTAGTTTAGGCATAATTAAACTATGCTTTTTCAGTCAAATAAATAAAAAAATGTATGTTATCCTACCTCCAAGCTACACTGATGTGTTTAGCTTCTTTTCCTCTAATAGTAAAAACATAGTGTTTGTTGCCAATCTGTCCAAATATGAAAATATTTTAGTGGACCTTTCCCCATGTTAGCTGCAGATTACTAGGTAAACTTTTAGTTAAAATCTTCGAGGCTCATGGAATTAAAAAAAAAAAAAAAAAAAAAAAATTGACAGTTTTAAGGGTGTTATGCTTTATGACTGTACTCATGTTGGTAATCAGTTTATTATGTTAAGTGTGTACAGTGTTCCTTCGTTTATCGCGAGGGTTACATTCTAAAAATAACCCGCAATAAACTAAATCTGCAAAGTAGAAAACTTTATTTTTTACAGTTATTATATATGTTTTAATTCAATTCAATTCATTTATTTTTGTAAAGCCCAAAATCATAACAACAGTTGTCTCGAAGGGCGTTCATGTTTTGGTTGATGGGGGAAACCGGAGTACGCGGAGGAAACCCATCCAGACACGGGGAGAAACATGCAAAACTCCACACAGAAAGGCCTGGGTGACCCGGGGATCGAACCAAACCCTCTTGCTGTGAGGCATGAGTGTTGCCACTCAACCACCGTGCTGCCGAAGGTTGTAAAATCCCTCATCAAACACTTCATACACTTTTCTTAGACAGGCATTAATATTTTTATTTCTCTCTTGTTTAAACACTCTCAAAGTTTAAACCTTTGTAGATTATACTGTAAATAAAAATGACAGCCTTTAGAAATACTGTAAAAAAAAATGTAATGATCAGCCTACAAGGTTGGACACATAAGAAATGATTAATAGTGACTCACACGTATTTCACAGTTCCTCTGACTGCGCCTCTTCATCCTCGCGCCGCTCCACTGTAGTGTCTCGTAATGTTCTTTTTCCTGCAGTCCCTGATCTACAAAGCTAAAGCAGACTCCATCCTTACAATGGTCTTGTTGCGGGCAGTTATAACCCTTTTTACATCCTTGTTAAAATTTACTGCTGCTGTCGTCCTGATGCAACGGACGCTCTGGATGGGCGTCAAGAGTGTCCGTGACGCGCGTCAAATGTAAAGGTGTAAAGGTGTCCAACGTGTTTTTGACACCCCAGTATTTCAGAGTCACACTGTTAACATCGAACATTTATGTAAATTTGGCTGTCAGGACGCAGAACACAATGCATGTTTATACACCATGTTTATACACCTTAAAAACCTTGAAAAGTGAACTGCGATATAGCAAGGGAACACTGCAACACTGTACTCTCATATTTTCTCCCGTTATGCTGCCACCTGGCTCTGAAGCGTATGTCCACTTTTTCATGTTTCATTTCATATAATTTCACAATACCTGGCTAAAAGGAGAAGACTGTATGCGCAATGGTGCACATAATCAGTCAGCAAACTAGTGTCACATTTTAACTGTGTTTCAGCTTACTTAATGGGAAAGGAAAAAAAGGGTCCAGGGGAGCTCTTCTGCCTTGGGCTCGCTATGTGACCAAAATTACAAAGGTTGCAAATTGCTTTTCAGTACCGTTGGACTGGCAGACTGGGGTGGTGGTCCCACTGTATAAGAAAGAGGACCGGAGGGTGTGTTCCAATTATAGGGGAATCACACTCCTCAGCCTTCCCGGTAAGGTCTATTCCAGGGTGCTGGAGAGGAGAATCCAACTGATAGTCGAACCTCGGATCCAGGAGGAGCAGTGTGGTTTTCGTCCCGGTCATGGAACATTGGACCACCTCTATACTCTCTATTGGGTCCTCGAGGGTTCATGGGAGTTTGCCCAACCAGTCCACATGTGTTTTGTGGATCTGGAGAAGGCATTTGACTGTGTCCCTCGTGGTGTCCTTTGGGGGTGCTCTGGGAGTATGGGGTCCGGGGTTCTTTGCTAAGGGCTGTTCCGTCCCTGTGTGACCTGAGCAGGAGCTGTGTTCGCATTGCCAGCAGTAAGTCAGACCTGTTCCCAGTGCACTCCGCCAGGCCCTTTACTTTTACTGCTGTTGTCACCGGTCCTGTTCATTATATTTATGGACAGAATTTGTAGGCGCAGCCTGGGGCCGGAGAAGATTCTCATCTCTGCTGTTTGCAGATGATGTTGTCCTGATGGCTTCTTTGAGCCAGGACATGCAGCAGGCACTGGGGCAGTTTGCAGCCAAGTGTGAAGTGGCTGGAATGAGAACATCACTTGGACAATATCAGAACTCTGTATCACACTTCACCACATGGTGTAAAGAAAATCATCTTCAACTCAACCTCAAGAAAACACAAGAAATGACCCTTGGCCCTGGAATATTTGACCCTACCAGTATTGACAATATCACAATAGACACTGTTGAACATTTCAAATATCTTGGACTCACAATTGGTCATAAACTGACTTTTGACCTTCACACTCTGGACATTTCAAAAAGATGCAATCAAAGACTTTCTGTTATCCGTAAGTTAAAAGGACTCCATGTTTCACCACATCTACTGCTTATTCTGTACACCAGCATCATCCAACCTGTCCTACTGTACTGTTCACCATGTTTTCTTACCATGCTCACAGTTAAAAACTGTAATTCATTTACAAAAATAACCCACCTAGCAGCAAAAATCATTGGTCTCCCTACTCCCAGTCTGTCACAGTTAAACTCTAAAGCCATCACTCGTATAGCACAGACAATAACACAGGACCACACTCACCCACTGCACCAGTACTTTACTCTACTGCCTTCAGGACGACGATACAGGACTCTCAGATGTAACAAAGCATGCTTCAAAAATAGTCTCATACCCACAGCCATTATTAACTTGAACAATTTATAGACTACGGAACTCTAATTATCATTATGCACTTTTACAATGTCAATTACCTGCCTTTGTGTTTGTCCAATATATGTGATGTGTTTGTGTGGCATTGTATGTATGTATGGCGTTTTTCTCTGTGTGTTTTTGACTGTGAAGACAAATTTCCCCTCGGGGACAATAAAGTAACTAACTAACTAACTAATCAGCTCCTCCAAATCCAAGGCCATGGTTCTCGACCGGAAAAAGGTGGTTTGCCCTCTCCGGGTGGGCTCTTGCCTTAAGTGGAGGAGTTCAAGTATCTTGGGGTCTTGTTCACGAGTGAGGGAAGGATGGAACGTGAGATTGACAGGTGGATCGGTGCAGCGTCTGCAGTGATGCGGTCACTGTATCGGTCCGTTGTGGTAAAGGAGCTGAGTTGAAAGGCAAACCTCTACCCTCACATCCGCAGTGTGGCTGGGCGGTCCCTTAGGGATAGGGTGAGGAGTTCGGTCACACGAGAGGAGCTCGGAGTAGAGCTGCTGCTCCTACACGTCGAGAGGAGCCAGCTGAGGAGGCTCGGGCATCTGCTCAGGATGCCTTCTGGACACCACCCTAGGGAGGTGTTCCGGGCATGTCCCAGTCGGGTAAGATCCAGGACACGCTAGAGAGACTTTTTCTCTCAGCTGGCCTGGGAACACCTTGGGGTCCCACCGGAGGAGCTGGAGGACGTGTTTGGGGTGAGGGAAGTCTAGGAGACCCAGAAAATGGAAGAAAATGGATGGATGGAAACTGCTTTTTATAAATTACAGATTGTCTTTGCTCTAAAGTTTGTCCCTGTGTCACTGTCACTTGTAAGATCCATGTTTTTGAGCTAAATTGCACTATTATCTTCATGATCAGTTAGAGATGCACTATAACAATGGTCACTGATAAATATAGGTCAATAGTGGGAATTATAACATCACATGGAGAAATCCAATAATAACATATTTCACCAATAATTGGAAGCCCTAAATACACTGACTTTTTTCCTCCAAGGCCCTCCCTCATAGCACTCACTCTGAGCCTTGGCTCCACCCCCTGATTCAGCCTTGGGTCAGAGGCAGAGAGCAGAGGACAGGGGTTTACATATTCGGGCTTGTTTTATCTTTAGAGCTAAGATATTAAACAAGATTTGTACCAGCCTCACGACACAGGAGGGAATACAGGCTTCTCACATTAGATCTATCAAGTCATTGAAAAGTTTTCATGGCGAGGATGACTGAAAACATGGGACAACCCCAATGGGCAGCCAAGACTGCGACAGTCATTAGCGCTGTAGCTTAACGTGGATGCTATTGGGTTGATGGGGTTGGACTATGTGAGGATCTTGTTGTATTTTAACACCCAATCAAACAAGAGGACGCATGCTGCAGCCAGACAAGTTTGCCTGCTGGTGCTGCTGCTGTGACCATGTGTGCATACGGAAATCAAGTGTGTCATGCAAACACATTTCACTAAACAGCGCACAGGGCTGTGTTACGGCCTATATTCACTCTATAGTCAGTGGCTGCTTTGACGTAGTATCACTCAGAATCCGTTTCATCAGAAAGCATGCATGAAGCCCATGGTCCATGTTAGAATGTGACTAATCTGAAGCATATTGTTAATAATAGTACAAAAAAACAACATTTACAATGTGGTAAGAATAATTAATGTAGCCCTGTATGAAACATAGGGACATAAAAAGTCTATAATTAAATTATATTGAACGTTTGAGCAGGCTAATATGTTACTTCATATTTGTAAATGTCATATTTTTAAGGGTTTGTGTGGATTTTATGGTCTGCTTTATTCACATTTAGGCCTATATAATAAAGCAAACAAATATTTTTTTCAAAAAAGCTGCACATTTCAAAATTGGTTTTATTTTATTCGTCATTTTTTTCCATTATTGATGACACACACCCACATCTTGAAATTATCGGTTATTGTATCAGTTGAAAATTACATTATCCTGCATCACTATGATCATTAAGTTATCAGCAATGTACTATGTGTAATAGTACTATGACACTACAAACTTCGTCTTTTCACTGTGGAATGGAAACACTGAGTTAAGGACAGAGTGCCTAAATCTTTGCTCAGAATCATCACCACACTCTACTCTCTGATCTAACAGCAATATTTTGCAGGAGAAAGGAAGTCCATGTAACAGTGTGATTTGGTTAATCACACCATTTAGCCTATCATGCAATTATGATGTACACCCCACACTGATGCCAGTCTGGGTCTGCCATCAGCCTATAAAGTGATGTCCAGGTAGACAGGGGAGCCCGTGTCCACTTCATAGACTATGTATAAATGGACATAACTAACATACTGGCTGCGGCATTCCAAGTATGAAGTGAACATGGGTGTGAAATGGTTCCTTCGATCTCTGATTACAATTGAATTTCATTGAAAAATCTTCACCCTTTCTGTTAATGCTGCTATCAGGCTCATTATTCTGACTGTAAAAAGTTCATCTAAACCTTCCATCCATCCATCCATCCATTTTCTTCCGCTTATTCGGGGCCGGGTCGCGGGGGGCAACAGTCTAAGCAGGGACTCCCAAACTTCCCTCACCCCAGACACGTCCTCCAGCTCCTCCGGTGGGATCCCAAGGCGTTCCCAGGCCAGCTGAGAGACATAGTCCCTCCAGCGTGTCCTGGGTCTTCCCCAGGGCCTCCTCCCGGTGGGACATGCCCAGAACACCTCCCTAGGGAGGCGTCCAGGAGGCATCCTGAGCAGATGCCCGAGCCACCTCAACTGGTTCCTCTCAACGTGTAGGAGCAGCGGCTCTACTCCGAGCTCCTCCCAGTGGCACTGTCCCCGACCGCCACGCGATGTTGCAGAGATGCGTCAACTAAGACAGTCCCACAACATCCTTGAGGCTTGAGGTACTCGGGACGGATCTCGTCCACCCCCGGAGCCTTGCCACCGAGGAGCTTGCTAACCACCTCCGTGACTTCAGCCAGGGTGATGGACGAGTCCGCCTCCGGGTCCCCAGTCTCTGCTTCCTCCTCGGAAGACATGACGGGGGGATTGAGGAGATCCTCAAAGTATTCCTTCCACCGCCCGACAACATCTCCAGTCGAGGTCAGCAGCTCTCCACCCGCACTGTAAACAGTGTTGGTGAAGGACTGCTTCCCCCTCCTGAGGCGTCGGACAGTTTGCCAGAATTTCTTTGAGGCCGTCCAATAGTCCTCCTCCATGGCCTCCCCGAACTCCTCCCAACCCCGAGTTTTTGCCTCTGCAACCGCACGAGCCACAGCACGCTTGGCCCGCCTGTACTCATCGGCTGCCTCAAGAGTCCCACGAGCCAACAAGGCTCGATAGGACTCCTTCTTCAGCTTGACGGCATCCCTTACTTCCGGTGTCCACCACCGGGTTCTAAATTAAGATATGAACATTTATAACTGTAAAATCTGGTGCATGCTTTTCCGACACTTTCGCTAGTATTAGTAACAAATTGATTGGCAGCTTCGTTGCTAAGTGCCCACACCGCTGGTTTGGCAGGGGGTGTGTACCTTCAACAGCCTCACTCCTCATTGGTTCTTTCATTTTGAGCTCAGATTTCAAATACAGTCCCTGGTTACAGACACAGCCACTGTAACTCCTAGCCTTGATGAGTTTCATTTGGTTGCAAACGAATGCTATAGGTGACGTCACACTCCCTTAGGCCTTGTCTATTATACAGTCTATGGTGCACCTCAGTAGGCAAGGCAAGTTTAATTGCATAGCACAGTTCGTGCACAATTTCAAAGTTCTTTACAGAATAAGAAAGACATTAAAATCACAATACAACAAATTAAAAGGTAACATTAAAAGAGAAGATTAACCCCTTAACGTCCCGTCAAACCGCCCTCAGGCCGCCGCCTTTACGTTACAACTTTACAGCAATGTCCGTATATTTCTGCGTCACCCACACAAACAATCTACACATCAATTGGAAGCTACGGCACTCATCTTTCTGAATATGTAAACCATTTACAACTGTAATCACTACAGTGCTGACAGGAAAGCAGTTTTTTACAGAGAAGTCAGAAATGTGGATTTGGACTTCACTTACCTTTGAGCGCTCTGGTTCTGTCAAACATCAACATATTCACACAAAGTTGGTCTCATTCGTTCCGTATAATCCAGTCAAGAAATTATGTCCACAAAAGAAGTTAGATCCTCCATGTCCAATCTGCTGTAGGAAAGTGAAATCTGCTCCGTCACTTTTTGCATTTTTTGCTTTTGTCGATTTCAAGCATAATAAACTTCTGACAGCGGCAACTTTGTTCCTCAGTGCAAAACAAACTTGTTATCTTGTGATTTACACCAAAGTTGGCCAATAAAGTGGGGGTTGTGGGTTACTGGAGCTCCGGACAGTGAATGAGTGCTACAGATGACTGAACGAGTACGCCCCACTCTCCCCCTCCCCCCGAATCAAGCAGTTACATTACACATGTATAGTGATGTTTTCCCCTTAAAGCCAATGAACAGCGGTGTGAGATGGTTCATGTGGCACTAACATGCCGTAAATGTACTGCAGGACCAGCCGCTGGTTTGGGAATAACAGACAAGTCAAAGAAGACACTGAAATGATCAGACAGAGCAACATTGACATTTGACAATATTTACTTCTTTTATGAGCCTGTCCAGAGTGTGTCCTCTGTTGTGGATATGCTTGCTGACATGCTGAGTCAGACCAAAGGACAGAAATGAGCTCTTTAGTGTTTCTGGAAAACACATTAGCATATCAGAAAAATCATCAATAAAACTCAGACAGTGCTTGGGAGGTTTGTACATGACTCAGTAGAGTATGATTTTAGCTCAGGTTTAAAGGAAACATACTCAAAGGAAGAAAACACACCAAATGACAACCTGTGAGTAACTCAATTATTTTTAAAAAAGCAAACACACACCACCACCCTTTTAGTTTGCTTGTGTTTCAGATTCAAATTTGAAGTTGGGTAGAGTTGATTCCACCAGAAATGTATTACCCGTGTTTCGGTTAAAAACAAAGTCAAGAAATAAAATCATTAATTAAAAATGTTGTTACGTAAAGATCTGATATCAAGTATCAGATTAGTTTCAGGACTAGATATTGTCTTATTACAGGCAATGTGAACTAAATTTCTCTGATTGGACAGTCTATCCTTCTGTTAATCAGTCTTCGTGGTGTAACTATAGATATAGCTCGATCACAGGTTCTCACCATGATATCTTTATCATGACTGTATGTCCTGGGACAGCAGAGGCCCTGTGTGTCCTAGCTCTTTGTGATAACAGCTCTGGGTGAAGGCAGGGAAGGGCTAGCAGGGGGGAGTTTAGGTGAGGGAGCAGGTGAGGGTCGAGGAGATGGAGAGGGGGACGTGTAGGTGAGGGACCAGGTGAGGGCCAAAGAAGCGGAGCCGGGGAGAGTGCTGGTGGTGCTGACACATTGGCTCGGTCTCTGGCTGGCACAGCAGGGATGCTTCTCTCATTCCTCTTTTCTCTCACTGGGCCAGGACCCTGTCCAGGCTGGTGCCTCAGAGTGTGGAGGAGGTTCTCCATCAGCACTCTCACCTCCACCTCTGCTCAGTTAGGGGCCATTTTCCTTAAACACGTCCTCTTGTTTCCAGAATAGATCAAAGTTCTCAATGTAGTGTAGTCACGTTGAACAGCCATGTGTTCAGTTTAAACACCCAGGTAAATTTGTTCATCAGCCTTCTGTCTATGTTAGGAAGAGGTCCACTAATGAATGTCTTAACCTCCACTTTATCAAGCGCCTCAAATAATTTAATGAAATCCCTTTTTAAGATTTCAGTCTGCTCCGTTCTGGTGTCAACTGCACCCTCGTTGTGTTGACAAAAATTTTGAGATTACAAAACAATGAGTTTTGTAATCTCAGAAATAGTGTAACTGGGATAGGAGCAAGTTTGGATTCCTCTGTTGCTCACATCTCTGATAGCACCGTCTCCTAATAGCATGTTTGGATTCCTCTGTGGCTCACATCTCTGATAGCACCCTCTCCTAATAGCAGTGAATCTCCCACCTTGACATTTGGCACAGATCGCGTCTGCCTGCGCTCTTTTGCCAACTTCATTGCTTTTGTTTTGTGACAAAAATCCATTTTCTGTTTGTACGTTGACATCAGTCTGTGACAGTGACAAAAATCAGTTTGTAAGCTGTATTTTGGGTAGTGTAACTATATTAGCATTGTCTTTTGTCAGTTCTTGCATTGGCTTGGCATTCTTGTCTTTAGAGATTTCGAAAAGACATTGTATCACTCAGTTTTAAGTTGAAAGTAGCTGTTTTTTGACCCTCTTCTCTGAAAGTGACTGTGGGCTGCTTACCACTGGAAGTCACAGGGATCATAAATTTGTTGGTGATAGTTCCAACAGTGTTCACAGAAAAAATTCCTTTGGTTTCTGTCCCGGACATGTCGCTGGCTTGTCAGAAATGTTGTTAAAACATGTGAAAATGTGGTTTACGTAAAAGACAATCATAATCAAACAAATTTTCCAGCACTGGAAGAGGTATAAAATGATTAAAAAGCAAAGCCGAGTTCCATATAGTATTTGAAATTCTGACTGCAAGTGTCATAGCAACCAAAGAACCAATCTGGAGCGAGGCTGTTGCAGGTAACACTCCTTCCCACCTGCATCACTGGTTTAGCAGGGGGCGGGCCACTTGGCAATGCTGTCAATCAAAACTGTTGTTAAAGCTAGTGGGAGTGGGGAAAGAAAGCAGAAAAATTCAAATCTGTCAACTGGACAAAAAGTTGTAGGAGTGGAGACGTTTCGCTGCTCATCAAAGCTGCCTTTTCAGTTCTTCAGTTCTCCTACAGCTCTTTATCCAATTGACAGATTTGATTTTTTCTTTTACTATGGATCATACCTGGACAACTGAGGGATTACACAGACACCTTATTGGTCTGTTATTAATCTTCTTGATTTAGGGACAAAATAGTCAAATAAAAACACCAGCATCATGTACATGGATTAGCACAAACATAAGACCAAACTGCTGAGCCTAACAGCAGCAGTTACATAGAGAGGGGCCACAGTTATTCCCATTTATATATACAGTCTGACTGAGAGCCACACAAGGTGCACATACACATGCACATACACCGACACAGCTAAACCCCCACCCACATGAGCCAGGCTGAGAAGGGCTCATGAACCCTCGTGTCCCACCTCCTGCTGTAGGCACCTCCAGACCCACAGCCCCAAGTCCACTCCTAAGGTCCACTCTCCGCCAGGTCCCCTCCCCCAAGTCCACTCTGTAGGTTCACTCTCCCAGGTCCACTCCCTAGGTCCACTCTCCTAGGTCCACTCCCCTAGGTCCATTCTGCCAGATTAGTTTCCTCTCATCCACTCTCCTAGGTCCACTCCCCTAGGTCCTCGCCCCTAAGTACACTCTGCCAGGTCCACTCTGCCAGGTCCACTTTGCCCTATTTAGAGTCCGTTCTGAAGCTTTATCATTATGTTCCAGTCAGATCTGAAACTTTGTTGATCCATGAGAGAAATCCATCTACTTCCGCTAATCCAGAACCGGGGTGTGGAGGCAGCAGTCTAAGCAGGGACTCCCAGACTTTTCACCCGCCAGACACGTCCTCTAGCTCCTCCGGTGGGACCCCAAGGCATTCCCAGGCCAGCCAAGAGACATAGTCCCTGCAGCATGTACTGGGTCTTCCCCAGGCCTCCTTCGGGTGGGACATGCCCGGAACACCTCCCCAGGGAGGCATCCAGGGAGAAGCCGGAACAGATGGCCAAGCCACCTGACTCCTCTCGACATGGAGAAGCAGCGGCTCTACTCCGAGCTCCTCCCATGTGACCGAGCTCCTCACCCTATCTCTAAGGGAGCGCCCAGCCACTCTGCGGAGGAAACCTATTTAATTCGCCTGTATCCGCGATCTTGTCTTCGGTCATTACCCAAAGCTCATGACCATAGGGACTGCACCAAACTGCCTGTCAATCTCACGTTCCATCCTTCCCTCACTCGTGAACAAGACCCCGAGATACTTGAACTCCTCCACTTGGGGCAGAGACTCACCACCCACCCGGAGAGGGCAAGCCACCTTTTTCCGTTCAAGAACCATGGCCTCGGATTTGGAGGAGCTGATTCTCATCCCAGCCGCTTCACACTCGGCAGCACCTGCTTCATCAGGACAATGTCATCTGCAAACAGCAGAGATGAGATCCTGTGGTTGCTGAACCGGACCCCCTCCGGCTCCCTGGCTGTGCAGGGCAGCCCTGGCATGTCCAGCCTTCACTGGGAATAGGTCTAACTTACTGCCGTCATTGCGAACACAGCTCATGCCCTGGTCATACAGGGACTGGACAGCCCTTAGCAAAGGGCCTCGGACCCCATACTCCCGGAGCACCCCCAAAAAGACATGGTTGAATGCCTTCTCCAGATCCACAAAATACATGTGGACTGGTTGGGTAAACTTCCATGAACCCTCGAGGACCTGATGGAAAGTACAGAGCTGGTCCAGTGTTCCGCGACCAGAACAAAAAACACACTGCTCCTCCTGAATCCGAGGTTCAACTATCAGTCGGATTCTCCTCTCTAGTACCCTGGAATAGACCTTACTGGGCAGGCTGAGGAATGTGATTCCCCTGTAATTGGAACACACCCTCCAGTCCCCCTTCTTATACAGAGGGACCACCACCCCGGTCTGCCAGTCCAGCTGTACTGTACTCGACCACCACGCGATGGTGTAGAGACCTGTCAGCCAAGACAGCCCCACAACCTCCAGAGACTTGAGGTACTTGGGACGGATCTCCTCCACCCCTGGAGCCTTGCCACCAAGGAGCTTTCCAACCACCTCGATGACTTCAGCCAGGGTGATGGATGAGTCCTCCCCCGGGTTCCCAGTCTCTGCCAAAGACGTGACTGTCGGTTTGAAGAGATTCTCAAAGTATTCCTTCCACCATCCGACAACATCCCTAGTTGAGGTCAGCAACTCTCCGTCCGCACTGTAAACAGTGTTGGTGAAGCACTGCTTACTCCTCCTAGGGTGTCCTGATCCCACATGCACTGATGGACACCCTTGTGCCAATAACAGAACATCACTCGGGTTCAGATCAGTTCTTCGTCGTGCCCTTCCAAGTGCCACGGTCATTGCCCACATGGGCATTGAAGTCCCCCTTTAGAACAACTGAGTTCCCAGTCGGTTCACTTTCTAGTACCCCTCCCAAGGACTTCAAGAAGGCCGTAGGCCGACACAACAGTGAGAGACCTATCCCCGACCCAAAGGTGCAGGGATGTGACCCTCTCGTTCAACATGAGGTGGCTGAGCTGTGGGGCAATAAGCAAGCCCACACCAGCTCGCAGTCTCTCCACGCGGGCAATGCCAGAGTAATGGAGAGTCCAGCCACTTTCAAGGAGTTGGGTTCGGTTCTTGAGCCCAAGATGTGCGTGGAGGTGAGGCCGACTGTATCTAGCTGGTAACACGCTCCCACTTTTGATCACTGCCCAGATACACCCTTCGCATCTGCCTTTCATGGATCCTCCTCAGGTGGTGGGTCCACAGGAAGACGTCCCCACGTCGCTCCTTTGGGTTGGGCCCAGCAACCACGCCGTCGCTGGTTAGCACCCACCCCAGGCTTGGCTCCACAGTGGGTCCCCGGGAAGGCCAGTCTGGGCGACAAAGCTGACCTTGATCTATTGCTCATCATGAAAGGCTTCTGACCCGTCCCCCTGGACCTGTTTGCCACGGGTGCTCAAACCACCATGTTAAGGTGGCGGTTCAGGGAGGGGACAAGAGAAATCATAAATACAATATAAAACATTCTTAAAAGCAGCACTCAAATAGAATAGTTATAGCTTTATTATTATTTTATTCTGTTTTATATGCATGTTTTACAATGTCATAAAGAGTGTTGTCACAATACTGAAATGTCAAACATGATTTCGATACTAAGGAATAGACTCGATACCAATTATGATCAATTTTCAGTTTCAACATTTAATTTTAATACCTTCTTTAATACTTTTATGTGGCCTTATATCTGTGTTTTCAATACTTTTTGCAACCCTATAAAGCAGTAGAATGAATTTTAAAAATATAGATTTTCCTACCCCACCTAATTAAACATTTAAATGTGCCACACAATATTGATGCAGTTTTAAAGCCAGATTAACCCACCTCTTTTATCTGGAATGCTCAAAGCTCCACTTACGTCCAGTGTGTGTATGGGGGCTGGGTGTTCTTCTGACTAACTTGGGACCAGAGGATTGTTGGGCTGCCTGTTCTTTTGAGTGAAAATCCCCTATAGAATCCTTGAGCCTGCACTGGCATTTTGATCTCGTCTGATGACTTGCCTCCCACAGCAGTCTAACACTGTTGTTTTTAGTCTTGAGAGTTTCGACATGCTTCTTACTCTCATATTTGAGTGAGACGATATGATGTGCCTGAATACAGAGGCTGGAGTTCCACTGGGGCCACTGCACAGACTTCATTAGCAACACATTAAAAAGTTGATTGTATGTTGCATTTGATTTGGGCGCTGGATCCTTGCGGTTTTGTTGCTCTGGTTTCACACTGCTGTGGTCTGAAGCAAACACATAGTAAACTAATGCAGTGGAAGTCCCTCGTGGCTGTGAGGGAGATCAGCTCCTGTTGATGTGCTTGTCATCCTTCCTATATCTCTGATTATCCGTCTCAAATCCTCCTGGTGCATTTCATTATGGTGCCCACAAACATTTGATTTATATAAATGATTCCTTGTTCAAAAATATACACTTGTATAGATTTAAATTGATTAGTGCGCACGATGAAACAGTGGTGCGTGTTGTTTATTATTCATAAACGTTATTCTGTATTCTCTGTTTAAAGACAATGTTTAAAGACAATCATGTAATGTCTTTGCAAAAGTACATTTGAGATTCTAATATAAATGAGAGCTACAGTTCCACCTGAGGTTATACTTTTTAACTCTCAATGAACAGCAGCTGACATTCTCCTGATCTAGGTTTTATTTTATGAAGCCTTGTAAAATTCTTGTTCAATACTTGGCCTTCACCAGGCTTACTTGCAGGATCTGTTTCCATAGCAATTGATATGTTTCATGGAACAGGAACAACAAGTATATGAGCCTCACTCCTCAGTAAGTGTCAGCTCTCTGTGAAGATGCCAATGATTAAATTGTGTTTCAGGAGAGCGCTGAGGGAGCAACGGTCCACGGCGCATCTGAGGAGAGGAAGGAGAAGGTGCCCAGCCCTCACCTGAGCCAGTTGGTCGACCTCTGCAACAGCAGCGCCCTGTTCGGCCTGGCCCAGCGTGTGGTGGCCACCGAGTCTCTGTGAGAACCCACTGGCAGAATGAGCACATACAAATGAGCACCTTCTGAGCATTCACCCGCAAACAAACACCTGCAAGCAAGTACCCGCAAAAAAGTACCCACAAGCAAGCACCAACAAACAGATCACAAACCTGAGAGTTTGCACCGAGAGCAAGCACCCACAGAGCAGGAAAACACACACACAAATACCTAAAATATGTCCATGTCAAAACCAGCACACAGCACAAGCACCCACTAACAGACGGAGTACCAATAAATGAGCACCCACTAGCAGAACAAACACATACAAAAGAGCACACAAATACAACATCTTCAGCAAACAAATTTCAAAATAATATCTGCCACCACAACAGCACATTGATCTGTGCACACCATAGTCTGTATAAAGAAGTGGAGGCAGTGTGATGTCACCCATAGTGTTCGGCTCCAATCAAATGAAGCTCATCAAGGCTAGCAGTTATAGGGGTGAATTTGGAACCGAGTTTCATATTGGAATTCTGATGTAAATTGATCACTTCCTATTTGGAGCAGGGCGGCTAGCGTCCATTTATATATAGTCTATGGTACACACACACACACTGAGCACATGGCACCACATCCTCATACATCCAAAGGGCACAACATGCATGTACAAGTGTCTCTCTGTGTGATAAGCATGGGTGTACCTGATTTTAAATCTTCATATGTGTGGTGTGCCCCTGCCTCTTCCTGTAGCCCCCCTGCCTCCTCCTGTAGCCTCCCTGCCCTGTGTGTGCCATCTCTTAGTTAAAGAGCTATTTTTTTTGTGCATGATGGATTTTACAGATTTGTGTCACTGTCTCAGTCTAGAATCTGCTCAAGAGGATCAAAAACATGTCTTGAAGATTTAAAGAGACAAAATTGTCAATCCAGATTGATATCTCTCTGTATTTTTTATACACAACGATATCAGTCTGGTCCCCACACTCTCCATTGAGTCTCAAGCCCAGCCAAATGTGATCATGCAGTCATATTTCTCTCACCTCACATTTAAAGAGTTTAGTGCTTTGCTTATTGATTCTGCAGAAATCCACCGTGTGTGTCAGTCCCCTGGGATATATTTTTTCTGTATCTTTTCTGATACGGATGGACAAATCCCATATTAGCTGTCAATCACAACCATTTGACTTACATTTTTGGAAAGTATTTAAGAAGTGTGTATTCTGGGTCCCAGACAAGCACAATAGGCTCAAGCCAGCTGTCTGGTGCCTTAAAGATGACACATCATTCAGTATTCTTGCACATAGGGATGCACAGAAATTGACTATTTTAAAATGACCTGTTCCAGCGTGTTTCTGGCAGAGCAGTTTGAGGCGCTCCAGTCTCATCTGGACTCCATGATGCCTCCAGCCAAGAAGCCCTTCCTGCAGCAATTCTACTCACAGGTACTTCACACACAGTTCACACAAAGTACCACTTTGCAACTGTGTCCTAAACTGTATGATATGTGAGACCTGTATACTCCTGTGCAGACAGTGTCCACGGCCAGCGAGCTGAGGAAGCCCATATACTGGATTGTAGCGGCCAAGGCCATTGACTATGAGCAGATGCTGCTGCTGATGGCAGGAGTCAAGTGGGATATCAGGGACATCATGTCACAGCACAACATCTATGTGGATGTGCTTCTCAAGGTAACACTGCTGTCCTGCACACACAGAGGGATAAAGGCTCTTCCAGTACTGATGAAGATTGTCAAATCTATTGAAAATCAGATACTAATTGATACTAAAATTTGTATCGAAACTAAATACTCATTTGACCAGGTATCGATGAAAAAAATAAACAGGACAGAAACAAACCTTTCCTGAACAGCTTCAGATTTTGAGTTGTATCTTTTACAAGACACATAGACTAGTATACACCCATGGAACCTACATGGACCACTGAGGGATTATACAGATATAAGGCCACATGAAAATATAAAATATATGTAAATGACTATGTTTTAATGTTGAAAATCTCATTCTATTGCCTATATAGTGTTTTTATTATCTTCGTGGTATTAGAATTGGTATTGACTATCAAGTCTATTCCTTAGTATTGTAATCAAGTCTGAAATGTTTATATCGTAACAACGCAGCTGCACATGTAGCTGTTACTGATAATATTCTGTCCCATTCATTTTAATGAGGCAGCAAAATAACATGATTCTTGACCTTTGTATACTGCACAGATAAATGGGAGTTGTTTATATGTCTGTAATGAATATTTCCCCAACTCCAGCTCAGTTCAATTGATGATTTGTGGAGCTTGATGAAAACATAACTTTAATTTTATTGTCAAATGGTTGTGACCCTGTCTGTTTTTGGTGCTTTGTTGTCCTGCTTATGTTAGATATATAGATGTATGTTAAATATATTTAGTTGTAGTTGTGGTGGTTATAGCATGTTCATTTCAGTGGTCATTGCTACTTCAATGACCTAAGCTAAGCTAAACTCTGTCACATGTGGTAATGTTTTCTAACAAATCTCTGGTGTTACTGTGTGATCGAGTAGTGTTGCTGTTTCATAGTTTGTGATGTTTGGAGCCCACATATGGGGGGGTTTAGAATCCAGAGAAACCGATGACCAAAAAGCTGGACAACTGTTTTTGGGCCGATAAGGACGGAGTTGTATTCCATCCATCCATCCATCCATCCATTTTCTTCCGCTTCTCCGGGGCCGGGTCGCGGGGGCAGCAGTCTAAGCAGGGACTCCCAGACTCCCCTCACCCCGGACACGTCCTCCAGGTCCTCCGGTGGGACCCCAAGGCGTTCCCAGGCCAGCCGAGAGACATAGTCCCTCCAGCGTGTCCTGGGTCTTCCCCGGGGCCTCCTCCCGGTGGGGCATGCCCAGAACACCTCCCTAGGCAGGCGTCCAGGAGGCATCCTGAGCAGATGCCCGAGCCACCTCAACTGGTTCCTCTCAACGTGTAGGAGCAGCGGCTCTACTCCGAGCTCCTCCCGTGTGACCGAGCTCCTCACCCTATCCCTAACGGTGCGCCCGGCCACTCGGAGGAAGCCCATTTCAGCTGCTTGTATCCGCGACCTTGTCCTTTCAGTCATTACCCAGAGCTCATGACCATAGGTGAGGGTAGGAACGTAGATTGACCGGTAAATCGAGAGCTTCGCCTTTGGGCTCAGCTCCTTCTTCACCACAACGGACCGATACAGTGACCGCATCACTGCAGACGCTGCACCGATCCGCCTGTCAATTTTACGCTCCATCCTTCCCTCACTCGTGAACAAGACCCCGAGATACTTGAACTCCTCCACTTGGGGCAGAGACTCACCACCCACCCGGAGAGAGCAAACCACCTTTTTCGGGTCGAGAACCATGGCCTCGGATTTGGAGGAGCTGATTCTCATCCCAGCCGCTTCACACTCGGCTGCAAACCGCCCCAGTGCCTGTTGCAGGTCCTGGCTCGAAGTAGCCATCAGGACAACATCATCTGCAAACAGCAGAGATGAAATCCTGTGGTTCCCAAACCAGACCCCCTCTGGCCCCTGGCTGTGCCTAGAAATTCTGTCCATAAATATAATGAACAGAACCGGTGACAAAGGGCAACCCTGGCGGAGTCCAACATGCACCGGGAACAGGTCTGACTTACTGCCGGCAATGCGAACACAGCTCCTGCTCCGGTCATACAGGGACGGAACAGCCCTTAGCAAAGAGCCCCGGACCCCATACTCCCAGAGCACCCCCCAAAGGACACCACGAGGGACACAGTTGAATGCCTTCTCCAGATCCACAAAACACATGTGGACTGGTTGGGCATACTCCCATGAGCCCTCGAGGACCCGATGGAGAGTATAGAGCTGGTCCAGTGTTCCAAGACCAGGATGAAAACCACACTGCTCCTCCTGAATCCGAGGTTCGACTATCGGTCGGATTCTCCTCTCCAGTACCCTGGAATAGACCTTACCGGGAAGGCTGAGGAGTGTGATTCCCCTGTAATTGGAACACACCCTCCGGTCCCCCTTCTTATACAGAGGGACCACCACCCCGGTCTGCCATTCCACAGGTACTGTCCCCAACTGCCATGCGATGTTGCAGAGACGTGTCAGCCAAGCAGCCCCACAACATTCAGAGACTTGAGGTACTCAGGACGGATCTCATCCACCCCCGGAGCCTTGCCACCGAGGAGCTTGCCAACCACCTCAGTGACTTCAGCCAGGGTGATGGACGAGTCCGCCTCTGGGTCCCCAGTTTCTGCTTCCTCCTTGGAAGACGTGACAGTGGGATTGAGGAGATCCTCAAAGTATTCCTTCCACCGCCCGACAACATCCCCAGTCGAGGTCAGCAGCTCTCCACACGCACTGTAAACAGTGTTGGTGAAGCACTGCTTCCCCCTCCTGAGGCGTCGGACGGTTTGCCAGAATCTCTTTGAGGCCGTCCGATAGTCCTCCTCCATGGCCTCCCCGAACTCCTCCCAACCCCAAGTTTTTGCCTCTGTGACTGCCCGAGCCACGGCACGCTTGGCCCGCTGGTACTCATCAGCTGCCTCAAGAGTCCCACGAGCCAACAAGGCTCGATAGGACTCCTGCTTCAGCTTGACGGCATCCCTTACTTCCGGTGTCCACCACCGGGTTCGGGGATTGCCGCCGCGACAAGCACCACAGACCTTACGACCACAGCTACGAGCAGCCGCATCGACAATAGAGGTGGAGAACAAGGCCCACTTGGAGTCCATGTCTCCAACCTCCCCCGGGATCAAGGAGAAGCTCTCCCGGAGGTGGGAGTTGAAGACCCCCCTGACAGAGGGCTCCGCCAGACATTCCCAGCAGACCCTCACAATGCGCTTGGGCCTGCTAGGTCTGTCCGGCTTCCTCCTCCGCCAGCGGATCCAACTCACCACCAGGTGGTGATCAGTTGACAGCTCAGCCCCTCTCTTCACCCGAATGTCCAAGACAAGCAGTCGGAGATCAGATGACACGACAACAAAGTCGATCATCGACCTCCGACCTAGAGTGTCCTGGTGCCACGTGCACCGATGGACACCCTTGTGCTCGAACATGGTGTTTGTTATGGACAAACTGTGACTAGCACAGAAGTCCAATAACAACACACCGCTCGGGTTCAGATCGGGGAGGCCGTTTCTCCCAATCACGCCCCTCCAAGTGTCACTGTCGTTACCCACATGGGTGTTGAAGTTCCCCAGGAGAACAACGGAGTCCCCGGTTGGTGCACTGTCTAGTACCCCTCCCAGGGACTCCAAGAAGGCCGGGTACTCCGCACTGATGCTTGGCCCGTAGGCCGACACAACAGCGAGAGACCTGTCCCCGACCCGGAGGCACAGGGACGTGACCCTCTCGTTCACCGGAGTGAACCCCAACACACAGCGGCTGAGCTGTGGGGCAATGAGCAAGCCCACATCAGCTCGCCGCCGCTCCCCGTGAGCAACGCCAGAGAAATGGAGAGTCCAACCCCTCTCAAGAAGTTGGGTTCCAGAGCCCAAGCTGTGCGTGGAGGTGAGGCCGACTATATCTAGCCGGTAATGCTCAACCTCCCGCACAAGCTCAGGCTCCTTCCCCCCCAGCGAGGTGACATTCCATGTCCCCAGAGCGAGTCTCCATGTCCGGAGATCCGGTCGTCGAGGTCCCCGCCTTCGACTGCCGCCCAGATCTCTCCGCACCCGCCCCTCATGGCTCCTCTCGCAGGTGGTGACTCCACGGAAGGACGGCCCCACGTCGTTCCTTCGGGCTGGGCCCGGCCGGGCCCCGTGGGGAAAGGCCGGCCACCAGGCGCTCACTGCTGAGCACCCACCTCAGGCCTGGCTCCAGGGTGTGGCCCAGGTAACGCCAGTCCGGGCGACGTAGCTTGCCTTGTTGTTTGTCTCTTCATCGGATTTGTATTATTTTCCTTAAATTCTATAATTTAAATTTACTCCAAAACTCACCCACAAACCTTTAAGAGAGCTATGCAGTCATTCTTTAGTTTTTAATAGCTATTCTTTAGGCAGCAGGTCAGCCAAAACAAAATATTGGCCTCTGCTGGAGATTTAAGGTAGCCAATACACTAAAAAGTGCAAATATCTTCTTGATATATTAGCCAACGGACATATTGGCATATCTATAATGTCTACATTTGTTAGTAAAAGCAATTTCACATTTTTTCTCTTACGTAGTACTGATTTTAAATCCTGTATTGGTACAGGAAATTAATACTGATGTTTTTTTGTTTTTAATCAGACAAAAATAAAATTAATAAATAAATATTGAGTGAAAAGGTCATAACTTTTTTTTTTGTTTTTTTGTTTTATCATATCACACAAGCCTGTTCTTCTGAGCATTCGTCATTACTACCGTTGGAGGTTGTGTTCTGTCAGTGGTATAGTGTTCATATCTGTGGGTGTCCCTGTGAGGTGAATTCCCACCATCATTCAGACTGAATAATTAGTGATGCTCAGTGTGAATAATTCACCGCAGTCTGCAGCACTGTACCAGGGTTCAGTCTGGTTAAAGACTCTGCTCTTCACTATTTTAGCTCCTCCCGCTTGTCTCCTCTAATGTGTCTCTTTAATATTCCCTACATTTATCTGCCCATCCATCTTTTATCTGAGGCTACAAAGGGCTCGCAGCTCTCAGGAAGATTTCCATAAGGGCAGTCAATCATGAGCCAATCATTAGTTCACTTCTGGCAATCTCAGCTTTATTGTGAGTGACGTGCAATTGTGTTGTCAGTGTGGTCAAGCATGAGGTGGGAGACCTGGGTCATCTCCATAAAGCAGTGTTTTTCAAACTTTTTTGAGCCAAAGCACATTTTTTTCATTGAAAAAAATCACGCGTCACACCACCTGCAGAAAATGTTAAAAAAATAAAACCTAAATTTACAATATAAAGTTGTTCTCATCAAAGTGTCTTGAACAGGAATCAAGCACAAAGAAAAAGTATTTTATAATAAAATAAAATATTTCTACTCACTCTGTGAATCCTGGGCCTGTTTGGATGAACACAAAGCTGATATCCTGGCATGAATTGAAGAAAGACACACACGAAGCTCTTCCTCAACAGCACTCAGTCTCTCTCTGTTTTTAGTTTTTATAGCAGTCAGGCTTGAAAAGCTCACCTCACACAGATATGCCGTGGAAAATGTGAGCAATATCTTTGTTTGCCAGAATGAGGTTCAGTAAAGTTATGTCCTTTTCAACAACTGATGCTCAGCTAAGACATTCTGGCTGAAAAAAAATGTTGAATTATTTCCCACAATGCAGCAGTGTTAACATGTTGCCGTTGCTTGGTGAGTGTAAACATTTCAGGGTTGCCACTTTCGACATGTTGCTGGAGTTGCACCTTTGAATGGAATCCTTTTATTTTATCTGTACTTGTAAGTAGCTTTTCATTTCGGCTTTGCATTTGTGTGTTCAGTTAATTCAGATCTGAAAAATATCTGCCAGGTATGCCAGCCGTGCACACCAGTCATCACTTGCAAGCAGCTTTGCGTAATCGGACCTCTCATTTGTCAGAAACATTGTTAGTTCCTCATACACACGGGCCAAGAACATGCCGCGCGACAACCACCGGACCTGCGTATGAAACAGCAAGGCTTTAAAGATGCAAATATGAGACTTTTTACAGGTCGTAACTTTACAATGTTTACCATGTGCAGAACATCCAACACATGAACTAAGTCTGCTGGTGAAGTCTTGGCTACAATGGCCTCACGGCCACCATCTACTGATATGGAAGTGTATTACATGGTTACTCTGCCAATCACTAGAGCAGACACAGCACAATGGCACACTATTTGCAGACAATAATTAGTTTTCAAAAAATATTTTTGAGACCAATTTGGTGAAATTGGATAATTTCCCATGGCACACTAGACAATATCTCATGGCACAGTGGTTGAAAAACACTGCCATAGAGAACATGCAGAATGCCTTCCCCAGATCTGACCCCTACAGAGATTTAACAGTGACCATGTTTCCATGCATGAAAATAAAACACAAAAACTGGTCTAGTTCAGTTTCAACACATTTTTCAAAATGCATGTAAACTTGGGAACTACGATTGAGGAGTCATGAATCAAATCTCAAAGGTCCCAATAAAATATCTGGAGAAGCCGGTACATACTCCCAGACCCACTGCATGTAACCGTATAGTCTGATTTACATTAGGTGCAGACTAGGAGAGGCGTTCAATTGCACGGGATAAGAAACAGCCAGGAAAATATTGTGTGTGTTTGGGTATTTTCTCAATAGTTTTAGGTCAGCAGCACTAACAAATTTCAGTCCCTCCACCGCACACTAGCACTAGCTTTGGTGCTTATGTCAACTTACTATAGACCTGTCTGAACATCCCGTAGTGTGGTAGTTTCAACAACAGTCACAGTTGTCACTTGGTGTGAGCTGAGTGCACCCAACCCCGAATTTGTTCCTATCGTGTAACTGTCATGTGTCTATAGAGACACTGCCAGATGGAACACTGTCACTCTATATGCAGGGGTAGGCCATAGGTCTGCACAATATGTCGCAAAAATATCAAAATTGCAATAAAATAAATATATCACATCAACACAGACTTCTCCATTTTACAGTATTGTACTGATTTTAAAAGAAAAATTTACCAAAAAAATATATTTACCAAAAAAATATATTCACAATTTTCCTTATCAAGCCCTACATTAGACTTGGATTGGTTTTGGTTTAGTTGCTGTTAAGATTTTACTTTTACGCAGTTTAACTAGTAATTAAATGTGTATTTTTGTTTTAATTTAACAAGCCCCTATTGCACTATTTTCTGATCTATCTTATAATGTTAATTCCTCCTAGAAAAGCCTTCCTGCTTTGTCATCATCTCCTAAATTGAGTATGATGTAATTTGTGAAGCGAGGAGAACATGAGTGCCATTCTTCTTACAGCTCCACTGCACTGCTGGATAAATGTGAAGAAAAACGAGAAATATGTGGTTATTAAAGCTGGGACTACCTGTTTTTTACTGTCTTAAAGGTACAGTATGTAGCTGTCTGGAGGTGACACATCACCTATATGATTCCAGGGAAATACAAGATCAAAACCATACTTCGGAACATTTTCCATGGAGATGGATATTTTATGCCACGCTATGGAAGATTATAGGCAAAGGAACAACACTTGCATGGAAACAAGCAGCAGGAGGCCCTCCTCCAGGCCCAATAAGAGTCAGGTTTGTGGAGAAGCAAGTAAAGATGTTCTATTTTTTTTTTTAAATGGCTCATCTTAAACAGTTTGCAGGGGTTCAAAGTTATTCCTCACATACTTTAGGCATTCCTGGCATCCACTTATGCACTTTATAATTAGATGCAGACAGTACTCTGTGGACTTATGTTGACCTCAAGAGCTGCTTATACAATATATCTGTACAGGGGCATGACATATTTTGTTCATATACGTGGGAAAAATTGAGTACAATGTGGACATTTTGGCTAGTCCCCATTATATTGTAAAAACAGCAATTTGTGACATAATCAGACTTCTCCACACATCAATGCTCTAATCATAAAAATTGTTATTGATTGCAAACCCAGAAAAAGGAGCAGTGTGCTGTATGAGCTCTCTGATGGTGGCTGTTTTGACTGTAGAATGACATCTCCACCCTGCTTCACTTCTACATCTGTAAAAGCTGTTCTAAATCTGAGCATGTACCACAAAAATAACGCTTGGCAATAAGACAAAGGGATTATAAGAGCTGGGAACTACCATGATAGATTTAAATATCTCCTTTAATGGTTTAAAAATCTGGCGCCCCAGCTTTCATCAAATCTGTGCCATCCACTCAAAGACCATTTTCATTCTAAAAATAGAGCTACTTTTGAAGGAACTGTATGTAGCTTCGTCTCTTACTGTTTTAAAAAGTATGACGATCACAACTGAACCTGGGTTGCCAGTGGATAGAGAACACATACACATTTTTCTCATTCTCACTACATGGACAAGCCTCATGTGAAAGCTCAGAACCTCCAGGAACTCACAGAGGTGCAGAGGCTTCACTACCACTGATTAATGATTGGCTTCTGATGCTGATGTTTAGATGGTGCCAATTCAAATCAGAGAGAGTACTTTTAGGATTTCAGCATTGAGACTGGCAACCCAAATGAAAAACTCCTGTGAGGCATTAGAATTGTTCAACCTGTAAAAGCTTAATTTCGTTTGAATATGTCCACCTTGTGTCTGAGGGCACTGTTAAGTCACATGTAAAATCCGTTTAAATAGGAGGTGGTGATTGGTGCATTTTCAAACCCAGCTGTGTTGTTGAGTCCATTGCCTCTGCACATCCATCGTATAGTGTTATTTTCAGGGCTAATATGTGTCGTGTCACATGTCTTCCGGAGTGCTGCTGGAGCAGGCCTGTTCAATCACAGTCCTGAATGCAGGCTGATCACTGGTACTCACTGCTCATTTGCATATAAAGTGGTGAGGAATGCATGGACAAAATTACTCCATTGAGAAAGTGTCTAAACTAAACTGTTGTGGGGCTGTTAGCGACAGACCTTTCCCTTTGCATTCTTCCGTATGCATCTAACATCCTGCATTTTTAATAAGCCATAAGCCCTACGTTTGTGACAGTGTGATTTTCATGGAAATGCTGTACTTCTTGGATGCAGTTTCATGAATATTTGAGCACACAAATATATCTAGAGCCTAAGTCCCTGTCTACCTGACATGTGAGCACATAGCCATGGAAGTCCCAGACAATTAAACTCTAGCATTACTGTGGTTTACAACATTCAACCTCCATAGAATCTGACACGCTATAGTGCACATGTTAAAGGATGACAACACAGGTTTTCTATTTTCTATATTCTATTGTACACAACTCAAGCAATAAAGCAGACCTATTGTGCTTGTGTCTGCTACATAATTAAAAACTGTGACACATGTGGCTCATTATATTATAATTTGCACATTTCAAATTGCAATATTCATCTAAAAAAAATGTATAAAAGAAACAAGAGTGCCCAGAGTGCAACAATTGATGCACAAGTGGCAAGTTTTAACTAGACATGGCATAATAGCAAAATATTGTGTGTCAATTATCATGGCCAAAATAATAGCAATTAACGATTATATCACGATAATGATTAAAGTTGTTATGGATATGAATAATTATAGCTTATACAAAGAATATTATGGATCAACTGAAATATGGAGGCACGGGGCAATAAGCCTCACATGCCTTCCCTCTAATACAGTTCCTGGGCCCCTAAGACCCAGGGGCCCCGGACAACAGACCCTTTTGTCTCCCCATCGACTCCCCTGTGGATAAGTCATTTTTTTTCTGCACATTCAGGTGATATGATGGCGATTATCTTTGTTAGTGATTATCACGATTATCATGATACCATTATCACGGTTGATCCAAGATGGCGCCATGTACGGTCACCCTGGTGATTTGGTGTGCTGTGTGTTTTTTGTTTTTGTGTGTTTGTCCTGTGTCAGCATGCTCTTACACCCGTGAAGAGCTCTTAACTATCAGAACAATGACTCCTGCTGATCTACTGCCAGTTTTCTTAGTGCCTGCAGTAGATTTTGTTCGCTCTTTGGCCAAAAGAATGAGACGCTGAAGACGAGGAAAGCGGGCAGGGGCCTTGGTGCGCCTTCAGAGACCAGCACTCACACACCCTTACCTGGGATTTCCCTCTCTAACATTCGCTCTCTCAGCAGCAAGACAGACGAACTGGCGCTGCTGATGAGGAGAAACAAGGACTTTTCTTCCTCTGGCATCTTGTGCTTCACGGGGACATGGCTCAACGAGCGTATCCCGGACTGTGCGCTTCAACTGGAGGGATTCCAGCTCCTCTGCGCGGACAGACAACGGGGACTCTCTGGGGAAAGATGAAAGGTGGAGGTGTCTATTTCTACATCAACAACGCCTGGTGTACGGATGTGACTGTGATCTCCCAACACTGCTCTCCCGTCGTGGAATATCTGTTCATTAACTGTAAGCCTTTCTATTCTCCACGTGAGTTTGCTTCATTCATTCTGGCCGTTGTTTACATCCCTCCGTGCGCGGACATGCACGAGGCCCAGCGCGTGCTCGCAGAGCAGATTCTGAATGTGGAGCAAACCTTCCCGGACTCTTTACTGATCACCCTGGGGGATTTTAATAAGAGAAATCTGAGCCAGGAACTGCCCAAGTACAAACAGTTTATTAAATGCCCGACGAGAGAGCAGAAGACACTGGATCATTGCTACACAACGGTCAGTGGAGCCTACAGAGCCGTGGCCCAGTGAGGAAAATTATATAGCTTTTATGCGAGGTTTGAAGACTCACACCGCTCCTCCCTCACCATCATGGACATTACAGCCAAACCCACCTCGGACCCCTCCTCCTCCCCCACTGCCCTCACAGTTTTGGAGCAGGACCTAACTAAACTTTTCAGGAAGCAAAACCCCCGTAAGACCCCAGGCCCGGATGGTGTCTCTCCTTCCACCCTTAGACACTGTACTGAGGAACTGGCTCCTGTCTTCGCTGACATCTTTAACACCTCCCTGGAGTCATGTCACATCCCAGACTGCTTCAAGCTGTCCACCATTGTCCCCGTCCCCAAGAAGCCCAGGATCACTGGACTTAATGACTACAGACCTGTGGCGCTGATGTCTGTAGTCATGAAGTCATTTGAGCACCTGGTCCTGCACCACCTCAAGTCCTTCACCTCCCCCCTCCTGGACCCTCTGCAGTTTGCCTACAGAGCCAACCGGTCTGAAGACGACGCCATTAACCTGGCCCTTCACTTTGTCCTCCAGCATCTGGACTCCCCGGGAACCTACGCCAGGATCCTGTTTGTGGACTTCAGCTCTGCATTCAACACCATCCTCCCTGCTCTGCTCCAGGACAAGCTCGCTCTGCTCAACTAGCCTGACTCCACCTGCAGGTGGATCACTGACTTCCTGACAGGAGGAAGTGCGTGCGGCTGGGGAAGAATGTCTCGGACACTCGGACTATCAGCACAGGAGCTCCACAGGGCTGTGTACTTTCTCCCCTGCTCTTCCCCCTGTACACCAACTGCTGCGCCTCAGCCACGACTCCGTCAAACTGGTTAAGTTTGCGGATGACGCCACACTCATTGGACTCATCTCGGATGGACATGAGTCTGCTGCCTACCGGAAGGAGGTGGACCGGCTGGTGTCCTGGTGTAGCAGCAACAACCTGTAGCTTAACACCGAGAAGACAGTGGAGATGATTGTGGGCTTCAGGAAAGTTACAGCTCCTCTGCCTCCCCTCACCCTGACGGACTCCCCCATCACCACTGTGGACTCCTTCCGCTTCCTGGGCACCTGCATCACCCAGGATCACAAGTGGGAGCCGACCATCAGCTCCTTCATCAAAAAAGCCCAGCTTAGGATGTTCTTGATGACACCCAGAGGCAACAGATGATAGAAGGTGCCTGAAAACATATTTTCAGACCACCTGGACGAGGACCAGGTGCTCTCTTTCAGGCGGCTACTAGGTGCCCTCTTTCAGGGGGCTACTATACTATAGAAATGCGATTTAAAAACACCCCCTTTAGTGTTTGTTGGGCAGAATAAACAACATATGCAGAAAACAAGCACAAGCCAAACCGCCATGCCGATCTGATATACCTGCGGCAGCTGAGGAAAGGCAAGCTGCCGGCCCAGATGATGGTGCAGTTTTACACGGCCATCATTGAGTCCATCCCCATCTCCTCCATCACTGTGTGGTTCTCTGGGGCCACTGCCAGGGACAGACAGACTGCAGCGCATTGTGCCTCTGCTGAGAAGGTGATTGGCTGCAGCCTTCCATCTCTACAGGACCTGTACGTCTCCAGGACTCGGGGGGAGCAGTATGTCCAGGGTGAGCAGCTGACACTTCTCACCCTGGACATGGACTATTTGAGCCACTTCCCTCTGGCAGGAGACTACAGTCCATTGGGACCAGCACCTCTTGTCATAAGAACAGTTTCTTCCCCTCTGCCATTTCTCTTATGAACGCTTTGTAATATCTGCACAAAACTCGGCACTTTATAATACCGGTCACTCTACCTCTAAGTATTTTATTTTATTTTTTAAGCATATCTTTTAACTTTCTGCATGCCCTTATTTGTATTTGTATTCATTCAGTGTGTTTTATGTTACACTTTATCACAAAAGTAAGTTCCTAGTTTGTGAACTGTGTTCACTGACGATGGCAATAAAAGTCTTCTGATTCTGATAAAATGTCCCAAAAACAATTATTGTCGACCCTTTTTATCATGATAAACAATATCATTGTTTATTGCCCCGCCCCTAGTTTTAACATTCATTTTTAAAGTTGTTTTATATTGTGTGTTATGTGTAAATGAGACGGGCTTTGCCCCTTGTTTATGGTGTTAAATTCATAGAATTACACCTACCTCTATCTACTGCCAACAGAAGGAAGTAATATTATAAACAACAATATTCTCAAACTAGGTCAAACTAGTTAAAATTAAAATCTTAAATAGGATTACGATGGGGCAAAAAAGTATTTAGTCAGCCACCAATTGTGCAAGTTCTCCCACTTAAAAAGATGTAAGAGGCCTGTAATTTTCATCGTAAGTACACTTCTACTATGAGAGACAGAATGGAGGGAAATAATCCAGGAAATCACATTGTAGGATTTTTTTATGAATTACTTGGTAAATTCCTTGGTAAAATAAGTATTTGGTCACCTACAAACAAGCAAGATTTCTGGCTCTCACAGACCTGTAACTTCTTTAAGAGGCTCATCAGTTCTCCACTCGTTATTTGCATTAATAGCACCTGTTTGAACTCGTTATAGTATAAAAGACACATGTACACAACCTCAGTCAGACTCCAAACTCCACTATGGCCAAGACCAAAGAGTTGTCAAAGGACACCAGAAACAAAATTGTAGACCTGCATCAGACTGGGAAGACTGAATCTGCAATAGGTAAGCCGCTTGGTGTGAAGAAATCAACTGTGGGAGTAATTATTAGAAAATGGGAGACATATAAGACCTCTTATAATCTCCCTCAATCTGGGGCTCTATGCAAGATCTCACCCCATGGGGTCAAAATCATGACAAGAATAGTGAGCAAAAATCCCAGAAACCACACGGGGGGACCTAGTGAATGACCTGCAGAGAGCTGGGTCTAAAGTAACAAAGGCTACCATCAGTAACACACCACATCACCAGCGACCCAAATCCTTCGATGCCAGACGTGTCCCCCTACTTAAGCCAGAGGGTGGAAACATCATGCTTTGGGGCTGTTTTTCTGCAAAGGGACCAGGACTACTGATCCGTGTAAAGGAAAGAATGAATGGGGCCATGTATCATGAGATTTGGAGTGAAAATCTCCTTTCATCAGCGAGGGCATTGAAGATGAAACGTGGCTGGGTCTTTCAGCATGACAGTGATCCCACACACATCGCCCGGGCAACCGAAAAAGCATTTCAAGGTCCTGGAGTGCCCTAGCCAGTCTCCCGATCTCAATCCTGTAGAAAATCTTTGGAGGGAGTTGAAAGTTGGCCCAAAGAATGGGCCAAACTACCAGCAACAGTGCGTGAAACCTTGTGAAGACTTAGGTAAGAGAAAACGTTTGACCTCTGTTACTGCCAACAAAGGGTATATAACAAAGTATTGAAATAAACTTTTGTTATTGACAAAATACTTTTTTCCCACCATAATTTGCAAATAAATTCTTTAAAAATCAAATGTGATTTTCTGGATTTTTTTCTTGTGTGTGGGTTGAGTTTTGTGAAGTGAACCTATGGTGAAAATTACAGGTCTCTCATCTTTAAGTAGGAGAACTTGTACAATTGGTGGCTAACATTTTTGTCCCACTGTATGTTTTAATGAAGTGAGTGGTCTAATCTGTCATATGCACTTTTCTGTTTTATTGAATGTTTTGGCAACTTGCTTAGACACCCAGTTTCTGGACAAGGGCAGAGCAGGGGTATTAGACTTTTAGGGGTCTAAGACTTCTTTCTGTTCTCTTTTCTTTTAAAAGCTGATTACAGCCAATTCCTCTGATAAACATTCTTGTGCATTAATTTTGTATATTTGGAGCTGAAGTTAAACAGTTATAGAACAGATAATACATTGTGCATATAGCTGTATGTATTCTCTAGATTTGTTTTTCTGAGTACCATCAGATCTAAGCCAGGTCTACTACAGGACAGTTTTAGGGCTAAACAAGGATCGACCAGGTCTGAAATAGGACTACACTGCTACAATATTTCTACATACGTATTTTACGGACAATAAGTTGCTCCAAAGTATAAGTCGCACCAGCCGAAAAAAGAATAAAAATGGAGAAAAAAAACATATATAAGTCACACTGGACTGTAAGTCACATTTTTGGGGGAAATTTATTTGACAAAATGACAATGATAAGACTAAGAACAGACATTTTTATCTTTAAAGGCAACTTTTAATAATAACAATAAAATAGAGAACAACAGGCTGAATATCAGTACAACACGCTAATGTAACACATTTATATTTATTCAGCTACATGAAGCATAGACAGAACTGAATACGTGTCTGGTATGTTAACATAAGATATTAACAGTTAATGTTAGTCAGATAACTAAAACAGAAAAACAAGCTTAACAAGTTTACTCTCGATCTCAGTCCAAATGACTGAATCCAGTGAATTCTTCATCCGTGGTGACGCTTCTGAACAACTCCGGAGGTACATGAAGCGCCTCTTTCACTTCTGAGTGGCTGTCATCAAACTCAGCAGAATACAAGTTTCTTTTAGGGGGCATTTTTGTTCAGTCTTTCTCAGATGTCTTTTAAATTACCGTAATGTTTAAATTTTCAATTTTCAATGGTACAGGAGTAATAGATACTGGTACACAAGCCTAGAGGACCCACGCTCGGTTGTCAGTGTGACAATAATGAAGATGTGAAATTATATGTTTTAATCATTTCACATATAATTTGCGTCATAGTATAAGTCGCACCCCCGGCCAAACTATGAAAACAGTGTGACTTATAGTTCGGAAAATACTGTAACTTTTGCTGTCATATTACTAAAAGTTCAAACACGATTTTTGTTGGTAAGGAATAAACTCGATACTCAATACCAATTCTGATACTACAATAGAATGTGATTTTCAATATTAAATGTTGGTACTTTGTGTTCTATTTCCATGTGGTCCAGGTAGGTTCATAGCGGTCCATGGGTTTATAATAATATGTGTCTTATGATGTTCAGCTCAACATCATTCTAAACAGATTCAGGAAAGATCCATTTCTGTCCTGTGAATGTGACTTTTTTAGTATTGATACCTGCTCAAATGTCTAGTTTCATTACTAGTTTTAATAACAGTTATCTGATTTGTGTTTCCATGTGTCAGGAGTTTGAACAGTTTCACCAGCGCCTGGCCGACGTGTCCAGACATGTGCGTATCCCTCTGGCTGTGTCCAACGTCTTGTGGGAGCACTGCATCCGACTGGCTAACCGCACCCTGGTCGAAGGGTAGGACTAATCTTATACTCCTCTGTCCTCTGTATATTTGCCCTCTGGAGATTTGTACATGTGAACTACCTTCTCTCTTATGCACTATTTGTCTTCTCTCCTCTGCATTTGACCTGCTGTTTGTCCTGTTTGTACTTAACCTGTCCTTTGTCCTTTGTTCTATCTGACTTGTTGTCTGTCCTCTATATGTAACCCGCCCTGTCCACCATGTGTCCTCTGTAGTATTTGACCTGTCTCCTGTATTTACCCCATCTTGTGTCCTCTGTAGATATGACCTAGCTTTTGTCCTCTTTAATTTGGTGTGTCTTGTGTCGCCAGTACACTTGACGTTTTTTGTGTGCTGTTTTTGACCCATCCTGTGTCCTCTTTAGATGTGACCTATCCTCTATTCTTTATCTTCTGTAGTATTTGACCTGTCTGCTATCTTCTATACACAATCCTGTATGTTAACTTGCTATGTGTCCTCTGCAGTATTTGATCCATCCTGTGTCTCCTATAAGTGACCTGTCTTGTGTTCTCTGTATTTGGCCCATCCTGTGTCCTGTATATTTGACTCGCCTTGTCTCCTCTGTCTTTGACCCGTCTTGTGTCCTCTGTATTTGAGCCATCCTGTGTCCATCCATCCATTTCCGTCCGCTTATCCTCGGCCGGGACGGGGGGGCAGCAGTCTAAGCAGGGACTCTCAGATTTGCCTCACCCCAGACATATCCTCCAGCTCCTCCAGTGTGACCCTAAGGCGTTCCCAGACCAGCCAAGAGACACAGTACCTTCAGTGTGTCCTGGGCCTTCCCTGGGTCCTCCTGCTGGTGGGACATGCCCGAAACACAGCCCTAGGGAGGCATCCAGGAGGCATCCTGAACAGATGTCCGAGCCAACTCAGCTGCTCCTCTCGACGAGGACTCTACTCCAAGCTCCTCCTGTGTGACTAAGCTCCTCACCTTATCTCTAAGGAAGCGCGCAGCCACCCTGCAGAGGAAAATCATTTTGTCATCTTGTCCTTTCGGCCATTACTCAAAGCTCATGATCATATGTGAGGGCAAGAAAGCAGATTGACCAGTAAATCAAGAGCTTTTCAGCTCAGCTCCTTCTTCACCACAACAGCCTGATACAGCGACTGCATCACTGGGGAGGCAAGGATTCACCACCCACCTGGAGAGGGAAAGCCACCTTTTTCCAGTTGTAAATCATGGCCTTGGAATTGGAGGAGCTGATTCTGATCCCAGCCGCTTCACATCAGCTGCAAACTATCCTAGTGTCAGCTGCAGGTCCTGGCTTGATGAAACCATCAGGACAACATCATCTGCTAACAGTAGAGATGAGAGACTGTGGTCCCCAAACCAGACCCCTTCCGGCCCCTGGCTGCTCCTAGAAATTCTGTCCATGAATACAATGATCAGAACTGGTGACAAAGGGCAGCCCTGGTGGAGTCCAACATGCACCGGGAACAGGTCTGACTTACTGGTCATACAGGGACCGGACAGGCCTTAGCAAATGGCCGTACTCCCGGAGCACCCCCCAAAGGACACCACGAGGGATATTTGTCGAATGCCTTCTCCTGATCCACAAAGCACATGTGTATTGGTTGGGCAAACTCCTATGAACCCTTGAGAACCCTATGGAGAGGATAGAGTTGGTCCACTGTTTCACTACCGGGACAAAAACCGTGGAGGTGAGGTTGGCTATATTTAGTTAGTAATTCACAAGCTCAGGCTCCTCCCCATAGCGAGGTGACATTCCCGGAGCCAGTCTCCATGTCCATCGATCCGGTCATCAAGGCCCCCACCTTGGACTACTGCCCAGACCTCTCTGCACTGGCCCCTTACTGATCCTCCCGCAGGTGGTGGGTCCACGGGAGGACAGCCTCATATTGCTCCTTCAGACTGAGCCCGACCCGGCCACCAGGCGCTTGCTGCTGAGCACCCACCCCAGGCTTTGCTTCAGGACCTGTTTGCTATGGGTGACCCTACCCAGGACATGAACCCCCAGACAACAGCTCTCAGGATCATTCGGGTGCTCAAACACCTGTACCACGTTGAGGTGGCGGTTCAAGGAGGGGCTATCCTGTGTCCTCTTTAGTATTTGATTCGTGTAGTGTTTGACAGATCCTGTGTCCCCTATAATTGACCTGTCTTGAATCCTCTGTATTTGACCTGTCTTGTGTCCTCTTTATTTGACCCCTCTTGTGTCCTCTGTATTTGACCCATCTTGTGTCCTCTGTATTTGACCCGTCTTGTGTGTTCTGTATTTGACCCATCCTGTGTTCTCTTTAGAACTTGATTCGTCCTGTGTCCTCTGTATTGTTTGACCCATCTTATGTCCCCTATAATTGACCCATCCTGTGTATTTGACCCTCTGTAGTATTTAATCCATTCTTTGTCCTGTTTAGTATTTGACCCATCTTGTGTCCTTTGTAGCTATGCAAACGTGAAGAAGTGCAGTAATGAGGGCCGTGCACTGATGCAGTTGGACTTCCAGCAGTTTCTCATGAAGCTGGAGAAGCTCACAGACCTGAGGCCCGTACCTGACAAGGAGTTTGTGGAGACCTACATCAAAGCCTACTACCTGACAGAGGGCGACATGGAGCAGTTCATCAAAAACCACAGAGTGAGGACAGGGCTGGGTGAGGGGCCGGATGAGGGGCGGAGTACTCCCTGACAGAGGGCAATATGGAGCAATTCATAAAGAACCACAGGGTCAGGGCGGGGCTGGGTGAGGGAGGGTCTGGAAGAGGGGCGGGCTACTACCTGAACCACAGGGTGAGGGGTGTGAGGGGGGTGAAGGAGGGACGGACAGGGTTAAGAATGAGCTGAGTGAGGGGCAGCCCAGGTGAGGGGCCGGCTGGGTGAGGGAGGGGCTCGGTGAGGGATGGAGTACTACCTGACAGAGGGCGACATGGAACAGTTCATCAAGAACCATAGGGTGAGGGAGGGGAAAGGGGGCCAGATGAGGCTGGGTGAGAGATGGACAGGTCACCCAAACACCAGTCCCATGGGTGCCACAATAATAACTGTATAAAACAAGTGCACACATTCAACAGCCAGTCTTTGTCTACAATATCAAAGTATTTCAGGTATTGTTAAATCCACGTGTGGAGGGACATGTTTGTTTTGGTTTTTTAAGGAGAAATCTCAAGTCGTCTCAAGTCACAGGGCTTGTCTGTCAAGTCAAGTCACTGGCCTTCAAGTCCAAGTTGAGTCCCAAGTTCATCAAAAGCCTGATTTGAGTCCAAGCCATGCAAGTCCCGACCTCTGATATCTCTTCCACATTTTATTAATAACCAAACTGAGGAGACTGAAGAAGAGAGAAAAATTTACACAAAATAAATTTGTGTAAAACACTGTTAAAAGTAAAAAAAAAAAAAAAAGGAAAACCTAAGCCTTGGACATGTTTTTCCTATATCAATCTTATTATTATAGTTTACATAAAGGGTTAGCTGTTCACACATCTACAAAGCATCAGTCCATAGATGGTTATTCTTTTCATATTGGTGCATGTCTTTAGTATACACGTTGCTTAAAGTGCTGTGTTGGTGTTTCAGGAGTACTCCATGAAGCAGCTGGCTAACCTGGTGAACGTGTGCCTGGGCTCGCACATCAACAAGAAGGCCCGGCAGAAGCTTCTGGCCGCCATCGACGACATTGATCGCCCCAAGAGATAAAATGGAGGAGAGAAGGGAAGAGAGATGGAGACTGAGGGACATTCTCTGGACCTGTTCACTCCCAAAGTCCATCTTCTCATGGTATTTCTGGAATGTCTCTTTCTAGGCTGTCTGAGTCCAAAACTCTGGACTCTAAGTGGACGAACATGGAGCCTTTTGGAGGGAGCAGCAACGGGGACCCTCTTGTGTGCAAACTCATTTACCACATCTCCTCCACATCACCTCCACGGTGACACTCCAAACATGAAGAATCTGAATCTGAAGAAACAAGCCATCCCAAACATGACTGCAGAGCTTGGGATTGAACGTTAAAAATCCACCATGTTGATTTAAAATCTTCATAGAGATATATTTGCCAAAACAATATAATAAAAAAGTAAACCTGCTGGGAAACAAATCTACAAACTGGGTCACAACTGGTAAATACGTTTATCACACTATAGCGTCAGAAAACGTTTGAATGACTAAATGAGTGAATGCTGTATTTGGTATTTAGCATCTTAAAATCTCCACAGTTGAGGATTGCATTCCCTGTACTGCAGCTAAATGTGTCTTGCCCCAGGGCAGATATAGTGTATAAACAACTCTTGAGGTCAAAATAAGTCCGCTGTGACTTGTCTGCATCTAATTTAAAATAGATTTATTGTCCCATAATCTTGAAGTGCGTGTTAGTGTGCCAGTTGTTGTTAGCATTAGTGCTAGCCAAACTCCGTTCTGGCCTGTCAAAGTTGTGAAAAGTGTTCATAAACTCATCGTGGTGAATTAGGATGCATAAGGTAAGAGATGTTTAATATAATAACTATATAATAACTTTGGACCAAATCATTTAAAATTAACTAGTTCTGTTTTTCACATCCTTAAGATGGTAAAAAATGAGAGAGACCTTATCATTAACAACAATTCTCTGAGGTGTGATGACACAATCCCGAGCTCTAGAGCTGCCACCCTGCCCTAAAGGTGACATGTTCTGCTTGGGATGACCTCATCAGAAACGAGCCTGGAGTCGGGGCTTCATAGTTGTGATTTCTGTCATTTAATTATGATTTTATTTGTTATGAATATTTTTCTAATCAGAATTCGCATTTGAGAACTTGTTTGTGGGTCAAAAATTATACTACAATGTTAGAAGCTGTTTTTCTTTTTACATCAGGGAACATGTTATTAAAGGAACTGTATGTAGGTTACGGTCTTATACTTTTAAATAAAAGTATTAGAATCACTACTGAACCTGGGTTGCCAGTGCCTTAACCTGCAGATAGAGGACACATACAAAATTTTCTCATTCTCAGTATATGTATATATCATGTGATAGCTCAGAATCTCTAGAATTCACTCTCTGAGCTGCAGAGGCTGCACTAGCACTGATTAATGATTGGCTGCAGGTGCTGGGTTCAGTTAGTGACCATTCAGATCAGAGAGGCATTTTAGATTTAAACCTACATTAGCATTGAAACTGGCAACCCAAATGAGAGACCCGTGTGAGGGTCATTCTGCTCTCTGATTGGATAATCGTCTTGAACCAAAACACCAAATTGTAACATAAAGAAATGGAGCATCATGTCCAATGTTTTGTTTTGTCTTTTTTGTTTTTGTTTTTTTCCTTTAACTAATTGCAGCCCTTTGTGATTTTATTGATTGATAATGATTCCTGGCTCTGGCTCAATGAGGTGGTCTGACTTCAACTGAAAGTGAATTTTGTAATTAAAATTAAATACTTGTGCTTATTGTGAGTGTGCTCACCTTCCCCATACTTGTGCGATCGTGTGTGTGTTTCATGAAGCATTTTAACTATTTATAATCATTATTTTAACTTATTATAGACAAAAAGCGCAAACTATCCTAGCCAGATCACGGCACAATATGCCTCCTTTAACAGTGCAGTGGTTTTCAGCAAGTGATACAGTTAAAGTTGTAAGTGTATCGAAAACTAAATACTAACCAATAGTAAAATTACTATAAAAATTAGATTCTCCTTTGAACAGACTACATAGACTACTATAAGACCACACAGACTAGTATTAGACCACACAGACTAGTATAAGACCACAGACTAGTATAAGACACACAACCTAATATAAGACCACACAGACTAGTATAAGACACACAACCTAATATAAGACCACACAGATTAGTATAACAAACAGAATAGTATAAGAAACGCAACCTAATATAAGACCACACAGACTAGTATAAGACACACATACTAATATAAAACCACACAGACTAGTATAAAACACACAGACTAATGTAACACCACACACACTAGTATAAGACCACACAGACTAGTATAAGACCTCACAGACTAGTATAAAACCACACAGACTAGAATAAGAAAACACAGACTAGTATAAGACACATGCACTGCTATAAGACCACACAGACTAGTATAACACACAGACTAGTGTAAGACCACACAGACTAGCATAAGACCACACAGTACAAGACACACAACTTAATATAAGACCACACAGGCTAGTATAACACACAGACTAGTATAAGACACACAACCTAATATAAGACCCCACAAACTAGTATAAGACCACACAGACTAGTATAAGACCACACAGACTAAAATAAGACCTCACAGACTAGTATAAAACCACAGAGACTAGCATAAGACACACAACCTAATATAAGAACACACAGACTAGTATAACACACAGACTACTATAAGACACACAGACTAGTATAAGACCACACAGACTAGTATAAGACCACACAGACTAGTATAAGACCTCAAAGACTAGTATAAGACCACAGACTAGTATAAGACACACAAACTAATATAAGACCTCACAGACTAGTATAAGACACACAACCTAATATAAGACCACACAGACTAGTATAAGACACAGACTAGTATAAGACCACACAGACTAATTTAAGACCTCACAGACTACTACAAGACCACAGACCAGTGTAAGACCTCACAGACTAGTATAAAACCACACAGACTAATATAAGACACACAACCAAATATTAGACCACACAGACTAGTATAAGACCACACAGATTAGTATAACAAACAGACTAGTATAAGAAACGCAACCTAATATAAGACCACACAGACTAGTATAAGACCACACAGATTAGTATAACAAACAGACTAGTATGAGAAACGCAACCTAATATAAGACCACACTGACTAGTATAAGACCACACAGAGTAGTATAAGACAACACAGACTAATATAAGACACACATACTAATATAAAACCACACAGACTAGTATAAGACACACAGACTAGTGTAACACCACACACACTAGTATAAAACCACACAGACTAGAATAAGAAAACACAGACTAGTATAAGACACATGCACTGCTATAAGACCACACAGACTAGTATAACACACAGACTAGCATAAGACCACACAGACTAGTATAAAACCACACAGACTAGAATAAGAAAACACAGACTAGTATAAGACACACAGACTAGTATAAGACACATGCACTGCTATAAGACCACACAGACTAGTATAACACACAGACTAGTACAAGACACACAACCTAATATAAGACCACACAGGCTAGTATAACACACAGACTAGTATAAGACACACAACCTAATATAAGACCTCACACACTAGTATAAGACCACACAGACTAGTATAAGACACATAGACTAATATAAGACCACACAGACTAGTATAAGACACATAGACTAATATAAGACCACACAGACTAGTATAAGCCACGCAACCTCAATATAAGACGACACAGACTAGTATAACAGACAGATTAGTATAAGACACATAACCTAATATAAGACCACACAGACTAGTATAAGACACATAGACTAATATAAGACCACACAGACTAATATAAGACCTCACAGACAAGTGTAAAACCACTCAGACTAGCATAAGACACACAGACTAGTATAAAACCACACAGACTAGCATAAGACACACAGACTAGTATAAGACACACAACCTAATATAAGACCACACAGACAAGTATAACACACAGACTAGTATAAGACCACACAGACTAGTGTAAGACCACACAGACTAGTATAAGACATACAGACTAGTATAACACACAGAGTAGTATAATACTACACAGACTAGTTTAAGACACATAGACTAATATAAGACCACACAGACTAGTATAAGACCACACAGACTAGTATAAGACACACAGACTAACATAAGACCACACAGACTAGTATAAGACCACACAGACTAGTATAAGACCACACAGACTAGTATAGGACCACACAGACTAGTAAAAGACACGCAGACTAATATAAGAAAGATGGTAATACTGGTAAGGGCCAACGTGTATCTACCGATGACAAGAATAATGTCTGATATTAAATTAATGGTAATATATGGGTTTGATAAACATAAATTGTAGTAGAGAATATGAAAAATTTGACCAGCACCATTCTGGTACTTTAGGGAACATAAACTGTGAATATTATAATGCAGAAGATTTAATAAATGTTAAGAGTGACTTTACCTTTTCATTGATGCATCTAAACATCAGAAGTATCAAAAAGCATCACAACGACCTGGTTTCACTACTTGCCACTATAGGCCATGACTTTGAGATAATAGGTTGTAGTGAAACTTGGATAAATGAACTAACATATCTTGACTATTTTAATCTGGACGGATACTCACTATATCACAAAAATAGAATTGGTAAAATTGGAGGAGGAGTATGTCTATATATAAGCTCCCAATTCTCAGTAAAGGAACGAACAGATATTAAGTTAGATGATGGTTATTCTGATTCATTATTTGTAGAACTAAAAAACATAAATTCAAAAACTATTATCATAGGAGTAATTTATCGTCCACCTGATTCAGACTGTGATACTTTTAGAGATCAACTTGAGAATGTTTTACTTCACATAAACCAAACTAATACAAACTGTCTTATCATGGGAGACTTTAACATAGACATATCTAAAGAAGATAACATTGGAACAGACTTTCTCAATACTCTCTTCTCCTCATCATTTTTCCCAACTATCAATAAACATACTCGAGTTACAGAGAGAAGTAAGTCAACCTTGGACAACATAATAACTAATATAGCAGAAACTGAATGTAAATCTGGAATAGTATATTCCGATATCACAGATCATTATCCCATTATACATTATTTGAATTTGAAGAACAAAATACCCGACCTATGCGCAAAGAGAAAAATGAAGGTTCTAAACAACAAAACCCTTGCAAATCTGATTCTGCATCTTCAAACTAAAAGGTGGGACTCAGTATTCAATACCTCAGACCCCAACTGTGCATATAATTCACTAATTTCTGAAATAACAGATTCTGTTACTAAAACTATTCCGGAAAAGATAATTAAACAGCATAGTACACATGCCAAACCATGGATAACAAAAGGAATTCAAAAGTCTATAAAAAAGAAAATGAAATTATATAAGCAGTATGTTAAAAATCCTAACACCCAAAACAAAATGTTATATACTAAATACAAAAATAAATTGACAAAAATAATAAGAACAAGCAAACAAATGTCTTTTACTGTCAAATTCAATAATGTTCTTGGGAACCAAAAGGAATCTTGGAAGGTGTTAAATGAGATCCTCAGCCGCACACAAAAACCTTCAGTCCTTCCGGACACGGTGGTGCAAAATGAACTAAATGGAAATACCAACTTATCTAATATCTTTAATAATTACTTTGCCTCTGTTGGTAAACAACTTTCTAAAAATATATGTCAACTAGGGGGTGCCCACTATGAGCATTATCTTCAGGGCTCCTATTCTAACTCACTCTTTTTCAAACCTACCTGTAAAGTAGAAGTCATCAACATCATAAACAAGCTAAAGTCTTCTCATACTACTGGTGCTGATAACATCTGTAGCATAATCATTAAAGCCATAGTAAATGAAATTGCTGAGCCTCTTGCCTACACTACTAATCTTTCATTAGCACAAGGCATTGTGCCAAAATTAACCAAGATGGCAAAAATAATACCCATATACAAGTCTGGGGATAAAAATGACACTCAAAATTACAGACCTATATCCATCCTGCCAACTCTCTCTAAAGTATTAGAACGAGTAGTATACTCCAGACTTGTAGAATATTTGGATAAGTATAACATATTAGTACCTTCACAATATGGCTTTAGGAAAAACAGCACCACATGTATGGCTATTTTAGATCTTGTTGAGAAAATTAATGATGCTTTTGAAAAAGGAGAGTACGGTATTGGGGTGTTTCTAGATCTTTCAAAGGCATTTGATACTATAGATCATGAAACTCTTCTTGGTAAATTGATGCACTATGGTGTCAGAGAAGTAGCACTCCAGTGGTTTAGAAGTTATATCTGTGGAAGAGAGCAATATGTGCATGTTGAGGAACAAAATTCAGACACAAAAATCATTGAGACAGGAGTCCCACAAGGATCCATTATGGGGCCACTCTTATTTATTATTTATATAAATGATTTTGTCTTTTGTTCCAACAACATTCACAAAGTACTATTTGCTGATGACACAAATCTGTTTATATCACATAAAAACCTGGATCAGTTAGGGAAACTTCTAACTGAACATCTCGTAAAGGTAAATACTTGGTTCAAATGCAACAAACTGTCTTTAAATATTAACAAAACCTTCTTTATTGTCTTCCTGCCAAACAGACATAAATCCTGTGATGAGGACCTATGCATAAAAATAGATGGCCAAGTTATCCAACAAGTTGATTCCACTAAATTCTTAGGAGTATACATTGATAAATCTTTAAATTTCAGAAAACACATTGATGAGCTGGTTAAAAAATTATCCAAAATTGTTGGCCTACTGTTTAAAATAAGACATGTACTTCCATCAGAAGCACTGCTGACACTGTATAGATCCTTGTTTGAGACGCACCTGAATTATTGCAATGTGATATGGTGCAACACCGATCCCACTTACACTGCTAAACTCCAGATATTACAAAAAAAAGCCATAAGGGCGATCACCTGGTCCTTGTCAAACTCCCCAACAAATCCACTCTTCCACAGATATGGTCTTCTAAAGCTATGTGAAAGTAACATATATCACAATGCTTGTACAATGTACAGTGTGGTTCACAAACTAAAAAGTCGATTGTGTGACCTTATCCCACTGCAATCATCCTCTCATCAGCACAACACAAGGAAAAAATTTATTTTAAAAGGAAAATTTAGGAAATTAAAATGTACCAGCTTTAGTGTCTGCTATAGAGGTCCACAAATATGGAATGAATTAAGCATTGACATTAAACAGTCTCCCTCATTACATATATTTAAAAGAAATCTGAAATGCAAACTACTGGGAAGCTATAGTGCCTGACTTACTTAGTGCGGCTCAAGTTCTGCATTGGATCTTCTCTCTGCTCATAACGGGTGTGTGTATGTAAACGTATGTGGATGTGTGTGTGTGTATTATACATATATTTATATACGTGTGCAGCTGCATGTATATATGTATGCTATGCATGTGTCATATATAGATATTGTACATGTTGTCATATATATGATGTATAGGTTGTGTATGTATATTGTGTGTATACATGTATGTATATAGATATATACAATATATGGGTGTATATTGTATGTATATGTATGTATGTGTTGGTGTGTGTTATACGTATGTATATATATGTGTATGTATGTGTGTATATATATATGTATAGATATAGATAGATATGTAGATATATTATATATATATATATGTGTGTAGGGCAAAGTAAAAGAAAAGGAATACTTGCCAAGCCATCATTGGGTGTTTCGCACAGGGTGATGGACCCCATTACATAAGCTTTACAGCTTCTTGGGGGTTCCATGTTTTTCACAGGGTCAACTGGGAATAGGTGAACGATAGACACTTTCACTTTGTAGCATATAAACACAGAATTGTAGATAGTATGTTGATACGTGTGTGTATGTTGCTACGTATGTGTATGTATGTATGTGCCTTACTAAACTTTGACCATTGTGAAAAATAAATTGAATTGAATTGAAGACCACACAGACTAGTATAAGCCACGCAACCTCAATATGAGACGACACAGACTAGTATAACAGACAGATTAGTATAAGACACATAACCTAATATAAGACCACACAGACTAGTATAAGACACATGCACTACTATAAGACCACACAGAATAATATAAGACCTCACAGACAAGTGTAAAACCACTCAGACTAGTATAAGACACACAGACTAATGTAAGACCTCACAGACTAGTATAAAACCACACAGACTAGCATAGGAAACACAGACTAGTATAAGACACACAACCTAATATAAGACCACACACACTAGTATAACACCTCACACACTAGTATAAGACCACACAGACTAGTATAACACACAGACTAGTATAAGACACACAACCTAATATAAGACCTCACACACTAGTATAACACCTCACACACTAGTATAAGACCACACAGACTAGTATAAGACACATAGACTAATATAAGACCACACAGACTAGTATAAGACCACAAAGACTAGTATAAGCCACGCAACCTCAATACTAGTAGTACTAGACTACTAGTACTACTAGACTACTAGACTAGTATGAGACCACACAGACTAGTGTAAGACACACAGGTTAGTATAAGACACACAGACTAATATAAAACCACACAGACAAGTGTAAGACAATCAGGCTAGTATAAGACCACACAGACTAGTATAAGACCAAACAGACTAGTATAAGACCACACAGACTAGTATAAGACCACACATACTAGTATAGGACCACACAGACTAGTAAAAGACACGCAGACTAATATAAGACCACACAGACTAGTATAAAACCACACAGACTAGTATAAGACCTCACAGACTAGTATAAAACCACACAGACTAGTATAAGACACACAGATTAATATAAGACCACACAGACTAGTATAAGACCACACAGACTAGTATAAGACCACACAGACTAGTATAACACATAGACTAGTATAAGACCACACAGACTAGTATAAGACCACACAGGCTAATATAAGACCACACAGACTAGTATAAGACCACACAGACTAGTATAAGACACACAGACTAATATAAGACACATAGACTACTATAAGACCACACAGACTAGTATAAGACCACACAGACTAGTGTAACACACAGACTAGTATAACAGACAGACTAGTATAAGACACATAGACTAGTATAAGACCACACAGACTAGTATAAGACCACACAGGCTAATATAAGACCACACAGACTAGTATAAGACACACAGACTAATATAAGACACATAGACTACTATAAGACCACACAGACTAGTGTAACACACAGACTGGTATAACAGACAGACTAGTATAAGACACATAGACTAGTATAAGACAACACAGACTAATATAAGACCTCACAGACTAGTATAAAACAACACAGACCAGTATAAGACACACAGATTAGTATAAGAAACATAGACTAGTATAAGACCACACATACTAGTATAAGACACACAGACTAATATAAAACCACACAGACTGGTGTAACACACAGAGTAGTATAAGACACATAGACTAGTATAAGACCAAACAGACTAGTATAACACACAGACTAGTATAAGACCACACAGACTAGTATAAGACACTCAGACTAATATAAACACACAGACTAGTATAAGACCACACAGACTAGTATAACACCACACAGACTAGTATGAGACCACACAGACTAGTATAAGCCACGCAACCTTAATACTAGTAGTACTAGACTACTAGTACTACTAGACTACTAGACTAGTATGAAACCACACAGACAAGTGTAAGACATTCAGGCTAGTATAAGACCGCACAGACTAGTATTAGACACACAGACTAATATAAGACCACACAGACTAGTATAAGACCACACAAACTAGTATAGGACCACTCTGACTAGTAAAAGACACGCAGACTAATATAAGACCACACAGACTAGTATAAAACCACACAGACTAGTATAAGACCTCACAGACTAATATAACACACAGACTAGTATAAGACCACACAGGCTAATATAGGACCACACAGACTAGTATAAGACCACACAGACTAGTATAAGACACACAGACTAATATAAGACACACAGACTACTATAAGACCACACAGACTAGTGTAACCATCCATCCATCCATTTTCTTCCGCTTATCCGGGGCCGGGTCGCGGGGGCAGCAGTCTAAGCAGGGACTCCCAGACTTCCCTCACCCCGGACACGTCCTCCAGCTCCTCCGGTGGGACCCCAAGGCGTTCCCAGGCCAGCCGAGAGACATAGTCCCTCCAGCGTGTCCTGGGTCTTCCCCGGGGCCTCCTCCCGGTGGGACATGCCCAGAACACCTCCCTAGGGAGGCGTCCAGGAGGCATCCTGAGCAGATGCCCGAGCCACCTCAGCTGGTTCCTCTCAACGTGTAGGAGCAGCGGCTCTACTCACCCTATCCCTAAGGGTGCGCCCGGCCACTCTGCGGAGGAAGCCCATTTCAGCCGCTTGTATCCGCGATCTTGTCCTTTCGGTCATTACCCAAAGCTCATGACCATAGGTGAGGGTAGGAACGTAGATTGACCGGTAAATCGAGAGCTTCGCCTTCCGGCTCAGCTCCTTCTTTACCACAACGGACCGATACAGCGACCGCATCACTGCAGACGCTGCACCGATCCGCCTGTCAATCTCACGCTCCATCCTTCCCTCACTCGTGAACAAGACCCCGAGATACTTGAACTCCTCCACTTGGGGCAGAGACTCACCACCCACCCGGAGAGAGCAAACCACCTTTTTCCGGTCGAGAACCATGGCCTCGGATTTGGAGGAGCTGATTCTCATCCCAGCCGCTTCACACTCGGCTGCAAACCGCCCCAGTGCCTGCTGCAGGTCCTGGCTTGAAGAAGCCATCAGGACAACATCATCTGCAAACAGCAGAGATGAAATTCTGTGGTTCCCAAACCAGGCCCCCTCCGGCCCCTGGCTGCGCCTAGAAATTCTGTCCATAAATATAATGAACAGAACCGGTGACAAAGGGCAGCCCTGGCGGAGTCCAACATGCACTGGGAACAGGTCTGACTTACTGCCGGCAATGCGAACACAGCTCCTGCTCCGGTCATACAGGGACCGGACAGCCCTTAGCAAAGAGCCCCGGACCCCATACTCCCAGAGCACCCCCCAAAGGACACCACGAGGGACACGGTCGAATGCCTTCTCCAGATCCACAAAACACATGTGGACTGGTTGGGCATACTCCCATGAGCCCTCGAGGACCCGATGGAGAGTATAGAGCTGGTCCAGTGTTCCACGACCAGGACGAAAACCTCGTCCTGGTCGCCTTCGACTGCTACCCGGATCTCTCCGCACACGCCCCGACTAGTGTAACACACAGACTAATATAACACACAGACTAGTATAAGACCACACAGGCTAATATAAGACCTCACAGACTAGTATAAAACCACACACACCAGTATAAGACACACAGATTAGTATAAGAAACATAGACTAGTATAAGACCACACAGACTAGTATAAGACCACACAGACTAGTATAAGACACACAGACTAGTATAAGACCACACAGACTAGTATAAAACACATAGACTACTATAAGACCACACAGACTAGTGTAACACACAGAGTAGTATAAGGCACATAGACTAGTATAAGGCCAAACAGACTAGTATAAGACCACACAGACTAGTATAAGACAATCAGACTAATATAAACACACAGACTACTATAAGACCACACAGACTTGTATAAAACTACACAGATTAGTATAAGACCACACAGACTAGTATAACACCACACAGACTAGTATGAGACCACACAGACTAGTATAAAACCACACAGACTAATATAAGACCACACAGACTAGTATAAGACCACACAGACTAGTATAAAAACCACAGACTAATATAAGACCACACAAACAAGTTTAAGACCACAGACTTGTATAACACACAGACTAGTATAAAACCACATAGACTAGTATAAAACACACCCTTACTAATATAAGACCAAACACACTAGTATAAGACCACACAGACTAGTATAAGACCACACAGACTAATGTAAGACATTACAGACTAGTTTAAGACCACACAGACTAGTATAAGACCACACAGACTAATGTTAGACCTCACAGACTATTTTAAGACCACACAGACAATTTTAGGGCGGGTGCAGAGAGATCCGGGCGGCAGTCGAAGGCGGGGACCTCGACGACCGGATCTCCGGACATGGAGACTAGCTCTGGGGACGTGGAACGTCACCTCGCTGGGGGAAGGAGCCTGAGCTTGTGCGGGAGGTTGAGCATTACAGGCTAGATATAGTCTGCCTCGCCTCCACGCACAGCTCGGACTCTGGAACCAAACTTCTTGAGAGGGGTTGGACTCTCCATTTCTCTGGCGTTGCCCGCGGGGAGCGGCGACGAGCTGGTGTGGGCTTGCTCATTGCCCCACAGCTCAGCCGCTGCGTGTTGGGGTTCACTCCGGTGAACGAGAGGGTCGCGTCCCTGCGCCTTCGGGTCGGGGACAGGTCTCTCACTGTTGTGTCAGCCTACGGGCCAAACAGCAGTGCAGAGTACCCGGCCTTCTTGAAGTCCCTGGGAGGGGTACTAGACAGTGCACCAACCAGGGACTCCGTTGTTCTCCTGGGGGACTTCAACGCCCATGTGGGTAACGACAGTGACACTTGGAGGGGCGTGATTGGGAGGAACGGCCTCCCCGATCTGAACCCGAGCGGTGTTTTGTTATTGGACTTCTGTGCTAGTCACAGCTTGTCCATAACAAACACCATGTTCGAGCACAAGGGTGTCCATCGGTGCACGTGGCACCAGGACACTCTAGGTCGGAGGTCGATGATCGACTTTGTTGTCGTGTCATCTGACCTCCGACTGCGTGTCTTGGACACTCGGGTGAAGAGAGGGGCTGAGCTGTCAACTGATCACCACCTGGTGGTGAGTTGGATCCGCTGGCGGAGGAGGAAGCCGGACAGACCTGGCAGGCCCAAGCGCATTGTGAGGGTCTGCTGGGAACGTTTGGCGGTCTTCAACTCCCACCTCCAGGAGAGCTTCTCCCTGATCCCGGGGGAGGTTGGAGACATGGACTCCGAGTGGGCCATGTTCTCCACCTCTATTGTCGATGCGGCTGCTCGTAGCTGTGGTCGTAAGGTCTGTGGTGCTTGTCGCGGCGGCAATCCCCGAACCCGGTGGTGGACACCGGAAGTAAGGGATGCCGTCAAGCTGAAGAAGGAGTCCTATCGAGCCTTGTTGGCTCGTGGGACTCCTGAGGCAGCTGATGAGTACCGGCGGGCCAAGCGTGCCGCGGCTCGGGCAGTCACAGAGGCAAAAACTCGGGGTTGGGAGGAGTTCGGGGAGGCCATGGAGGAGGACTATCGGACGGCCTCAAAGAGATTCTGGCAAACCGTCCGACGCCTCAGGAGGGGGAATCAGTGCTTCACCAACACTGTTTACAGTGCGTGTGGAGAGCTGCTGACCTCGACTGGGGATGTTGTCGGGCGGTGGAAGGAATACTTTGAGGATCTCCTCAATCCCACTGTCACGTCTTCCGAGGAGGAAGCAGAAACTGGGGTCTCAGAGGCGGACTAGTCCATCGCCCTGGCTGAAGTCACTGAGGTGGTTGGCAAGCTCCTCGGTGGCAAGGCTCCGGGGGTGGACGAGATCCGTCCTGAGTACCTCAAGTCTCTGGATGTTGTGGGGCTGTCTTGGCTGACACATCTCTGCAACATCGCGTGGCGGTCGGGGACAGTACCTGTGGAATGGCAGACCGGGGTGGTGGTCCCTCTGTATAAGAAGGGGGACCGGAGGGTGTGTTCCAATTACAGGGGAATCACACTCCTCAGCCTTCCCGGTAAAGTCTATTCCAGGGTACTGGAGAGGAGAATCCGACCGATAGTCGAACCTCGGATTCAGGAGGAGCAGTGTGGTTTTCGTCCTGGTCGTGGAACACTGGACCAGCTCTATACTCTTCATCGGGTCCTCGAGGGCTCATGGGAGTATGCCCAACCAGTCCACATGTGTTTTGTGGATCTGGAGAAGGCATTCGACCGTGTCCCTCGTGGTGTCCTTTGGGGGGTGCTCTGGGAGTATGGGGTCCGGGGCTCTTTGCTAAGGGCTGTTCCGTCCCTGTATGACCGGAGCAGGAGCTGTGTTCGCATTGCCGGCAGTAAGTCAGACCTGTTCCCGGTGCATGTTGGACTCCGCCAGGGCTGCCCTTTGTCACCGGTTCTGTTCATTATATTTATGGACAGAATTTCTAGGCGCAGCCAGGGGCCGGAGGGGGCCTGGTTTGGGAACCACAGGATTTCATCTCTGCTGTTTGCAGATGATGTTGTCCTGATGGCTTCTTCGAGCCAGGACCTGCAGCAGGCACTGGGGCGGTTTGCAGCCAAGTGTGAAGCGGCTGGGATGAGAATCAGCTCCTCCAAATCCGAGGCCATGGTTCTCGACCGGAAAAAGGTGGTTTGCTCTCTCCGGGTGGGTAGTGAGTCTCTGCCCCAAGTGGAGGAGTCGGGGTCTTGTTCACGAGTGAGGGAAGGATGGAGCGGGAGATTGACAGGCGGATCGGTGCAGCGTCTGCAGTGATGCGGTCGCTGTATCGGTCCGTTGTGGTAAAGAAGGAGCTGAGCCGGAAGGCGAAGCTCTCGATTTACCGGTCAATCTACGTTCCTACCCTCACCTATGGTCATGAGCTCTGGGTAATGACCGAAAGGACAAGATCGCGGATACAAGCGGCTGAAATGGGCTTCCTCTGCAGAGTGGCGGGGCGCACCCTTAGGGATAAGGTGAGGAGCTCGGTCACACGGGAGGAGCTCGGAGTAGAGCCGCTGCTCCTACACGTTGAGAGGAACCAGCTGAGGTGGCTCGGGCATCTGCTCAGGATGCCTCCTGGACGCCTCCCTAGGGAGGTGTTCTGGGCATGTCCCACTGGGAGGAGGCCCCAGGGAAGACCCAGGACACGCTGGAGGGACTATGTCTCTCGGCTGGCCTGGGAACGCCTTGGAGTCCCACCGGAAGAGCTGGAGGACGTGTCTGGGGTGAGGGAAGTCTGGGAGTCCCTGCTTAGACTGCTGCCCCCACGACCCGGCCCCGGATAAGCGGAAGAAAATGGATGGATGGATGGACAGACAATTTTAAGACCACACAGTCTAGTATAAGACACACAGACTAATATAAGACCAAACTGAGTAGTATAAGACACACAGACTAGTGTAAGACCTCACAGACTAGTATAAAACCACACAGACTAGTATAAGACACACAGACTAATATAAGACCACACAGACTAGTATAAGACCACACAGAGTAGCATAAGACCACACAGACTAGTATAAGACACACAGACTAGTATAAGACCACATAGACTAGTATAAGGCCACACAGACTAGTATAACACACAGACTAGTATAAGACCACACAGAGTAGCATAAGACCACACAGACTAGTATAAGACACACAGACTAGTATAAGACCACATAGTCTAGTATAAGGCCACACAGACTATTGTAACACACAGACTAGTATAACACACATACTAGTATAACACACAGACTACTATAAGACCACACAGACTAGTAAAAGACACACAGACTAATATAAGACCACAAAGACTAGTATAAGGCCACACAGACTAGTATAACACACAGACTAGTATAAAACCACAGAGACTAGTAAAAGACACATAGACTATAATAAGACCACACAGATTAGTATAACACAAAGACTAGTATAACACACAGAGTAGTATAAGACCACACAGATTTTGCACTCTTTAAAATGATCACAGAGAAAAGATCCCTTTTCATCATTTATTGGGGGTGCAGTAAAGTCATAACAGAAGAGCCAGCAATAACACCGATCAACGTCCCGACAGCAGCACAGACCCAAGTCTGGTGGCTGCTTCTCCACATACCTACTATGATTCAGTAGGCCGGCTTAAATTTGCCGCGCCCTACCTTGGAACTGGTCACGTGATTTCCGGGCAACCAAATAAATATTTACAATAAAACAATGAGTAGTAATGTTAGTTGTCAATGACCAGATACTGTTATTTACAGTGAACACAAATAATTAAAGTGCAAGCGCTATACAAAAGAAACAGTGTTAAAAATGACATGCCCGCAACACCCTCCCCCACTAAAAAAAATGTTACGTTAAACATTTTCCTTTAACCTCACCAGTGCCATGAGATTTCACTATTACCAGGTCACAATAGCAGGTGTTATTAACTAATACAGTACAAACTTAAGCAACCTCAATGCAGTGTCCATTCCTCAATAGTCCTTGGCATGGTGACAATACAAGACTAGAGAAAGTCCCTTGTGTCTTCTGGGCAGGTCAGTCCATTGAAGCATTGGTAGGCCTCCCAATCTTCAGGATTGACTCAAGGAAAATTACTCAAATACCCAAGATTATGCAAGACATAATAACCATGTCTAACCAGACTAAATATAAAACATGTACTATTTACCAAACATAATGAAGCACATGAAATAGTATCACACATGATTACTTAAAAAGGTGCAAGTTATAAGGTGCTTAAACTGTTACTTTATAAAGTGCTTATTAGTTACTGCATTACGACTGGTTATAAAAGGATATGGAGTGGCAGGTGAGCTGGAATAACTGTCTCGAACCCTTGCTGATCTCGTCACACCAACTGGACAGCTCTGGAGCTCTCGGACCGTCGGCTCACCAAGTTGGTCATAGGTGTAGAGGCGCCTAGGCTGTCTCGATCTAACCGGTCTCGAATGACAAGGCTCAGCATCAGAGGTGTCAGAGGCGGATGCTCCAGATTCAGGCACTGCTATTTCCTGCATTTGCTCCTCATCAGAATCTGCCCCTGAGACGACAACGTCAGCTCCAGGTACAGCTCTTGGCTCTGATTGTCTCTGTGTATGGCCCCTGGGCTGGAATTCACTGGCAGTAGGGTTTAGTGACAGAGCAGCAGGTGGAATGAAGAGGTGGTAGTCTTCATCACTAGAGCTCTCAGTGGCTGTAGGCTGGATGTTGTACCTAGCTTTTTGTTTTCTTTCTGGTGGTGATACCCTGGTTCTTCTCCTTTTCGGACTGGCGACCACAGGAACCGATTCAACCAGGTAAGGACAGGGCAAGAGCAGGCTTCGGTGCAGCACACGTCTTCTTCCTCCAGTGTTCAGAGGCTCCACCACATAGACTGGGCTCTCTGGACCTCGGCTCTCAATGACCACATGTACCGTGTCCTCCCAGTGACTGCGGAGCTTCCCTGGACCACCTCGAGGTGTCAGATTCCTCACCAGCACATGGTCACCTGGCATCAGAGTAGAGCTCCAGGCACGCTGGTTGTAATAATCCTGCCCCCTCTTTGCAGATTTTCTCATGCTTTTCAGCGCAATGGAGTATGCTTCCTGCATTGCCTCCCTCCACTTCTCTGCGTAACCAGCAAGGGTCTGTTTCTCTGAGTTGTCGTCGAGCTTCCTTGGAAACAAAAGGTCAACTGGGAGAGTTGGTTCACGTCCAAAGAGCAAGAAGAAGGGAGAGTACCCTGTTGCCTCATGAATGGTGGAATTGTAGGCATGAACAACCTTGTTTAGGTGCTCCTTCCATCTTGTCTTCTCAGTCTCCCCTAGTGTTCGCAGCATACTTAATAGGGTCCTATTAAAGCGCTCTGCAGGGTTGCCTTGGGGGTGGTATGGTGAGGTGCGGGAGTGATGAATGCCACTGTACTTCTGGAGTTTTTCAAATAGCTGATTCTCAAACTCTCGCCCTTGGTCATGGTGGATCTTTGATGGAAACCCAAAGCGTGGGATGAAATCATCAAACAGCTTCTTTGCAGCGGTCTTCCCAGCCTTATTTCTGGTGGCATAGGCTTGTGCATATTTGGTGAAATGGTCCACTAAAACCAAGATGTACTCCTCACCCCCCTTGCATTTTTCCAGATGTAGAAAGTCAATGCAGATCATTTCAAATGGTGCAGAGGTTTCAATGCTTTGCAATGGTGTTCTTGTAACTCTGTTGGGTTTTTTCCTTTTGATACAGTTGCAAACTTGTGTAACATAGTGCTCCATCTCCTGCCTCATCTTTGGCCAAAAGAAACGTTCTCGGGCCAGAGCAACCATCCGATCGGCTCCCAAGTGTCCCATCTCCTCATGGAGGTACCTGTACACCAGGGGCTTCATGGACTCTGGCACCACCAGTTGAGTTCTGCCACTTGTTTTTCTCCACAAAAGTCCATCTTCATCCAGCACTAATCTTTGCCATTCCCTCAGCAATATTCTCACTTGTCCATTTTCAGCTATTTTGTCCTTATATTTCAGGTAAGTATACTTTTTTTTCAGATTCGAGACTCTCTGGATGACTGAATCGGTCTCTTGTTTGGCTTTGATATCTTCAATGGAGAGTGGGTGAGTAGGTGGTACAGTGCTTCCATTTTGTAGTAAGACCTCAGCATTGCAGGTGACAGCAGAAATCCAGTTTATTTCACCTGCTTGGCTAGTCCTAAGGGCCTTGCCGATGCTCCCCATGACCTCTGGCTCACATTCCTCCGTGCATTCCTGAATGATATGTTCAATGGGCGTTGGTCTACGGGACAGGAAGTCAGCGTCCCTGTTGGCTGTTCCAGGTCTGTACTTCAGAGTGAACCGGTAGTCTGCCAACTCTGCAACCCAGCGGTGTCCAGTGGCGTTGAGTTTTGCAGACTTGGTGACATAAGTGAGTGGATTGTTGTCACTGTAGACAGTGAAGTGTGGCGCATGGAACAAATAGTCACGGAAACGCTCTGTAATGGCCCATTTTAGTGCAAGGAACTCCAGTTTACCTGAGTGCAGCTTGTAGTTTTTTTCAGCCGGGGATAGTGTTCTGGAGCCGTAGCCTATCACACGCAGGATTCCCTCTTGACGCTGATACAAAACTGCACCGAGTCCATCTTCAGAGGCATCAACATGCAGAATGAATGGCAACTCAAAATCAGGATAGGCCATGACAGGTGGGTTTGTCAGCTGTTTTACAATGGTTTCCAACGTGACTCTGTGCCTCTCTGTCCATTGGACAGGATAGGAGGGTGGAAGCTGGGCACTGACGCACTTTGTTGCCTTCTTCTTTAAGCTGCTTTTCGGTTGACCCTTGGGCATAGCAAGCAACTCATACAGAGGTTTAGCAGTTATAGAAAAATCTTGGATATAGGCCCTATAATAGCTTAAGAAACCAAGAAGCTTTCTCACCTCTCTGACGGTGGCTGGGGTCTGGTGTACAAGCGCCTTCACTGCCTCCACCTCCTTCGGATTCATCCTGTAGCCCTCTGCAGAGATGACACGCCCCACATAGGTGACTTGTGGTTTAAAGAAGTCACATTTTCCTGCTCTTAGTTTGATTCCACTCTCTCGCTGTCTCCTCAGGACTTGTCGAACATTGTGCACATGTTGTTCAAAGGTGCGGCTGTAAACAAGGACATCATCCAGGTAGGGCACACAGACTTCATCCCGGAGGTTGCCCAGACATCCCTCCATGTGGCGTTGAAAAGCAGCCGGAGCATTAGAGAGTCCAAATGGGATTCTGATCCATTCATAGAGCCCCCATGGTGTTATAAATGCTGTATAGGGTCTGCTCTTCTCACTCATGAAGCCTTGGTGGTATGCTTTGCCCTGGTCAAGAACCGTAAACCAAGAGTTTCCTCCGAGGTTCTCCAGGATTTCTTGGATTCTGGGGATGTGGTGACGGTCTGGCAGTGTCTTCTCATTTAGCAGCCTGTAGTCAATGCACAAACGGAGACTACCATCCTTCTTCCTCACGCACACGACAGGTGATGAGTAGGAAGAATATGACTTTTGAATCCAGCCTCTATTTAACAAGTCCTGAATGTGAGCTTTAACTTCTTGATACAAGTGCCGTGGGATTGCATTGTATGTTCTTTGCACGGGAATATTGTCCTTTAGGTTAATGTCCATTTGTAAGCCAGTAACACAGCCAGCATCCCACTCATCTCTGGCAAAAACATCACACTCCTCCCTTAGCATTTGCCGCACTCCTTGCTGCTGCTCTGCAGAGAGGTGACTCAGGTCCACGGGCGGGTCCCAGGGCTCCCCCTGTGGTACTTGACTGGATTGCTCCAACGGTGATGAGGTGCTGCGGTCTGGTGCCTTAGCTTCTAATGGACAGATTGCATCAACACTATGTAACCAGCCAAGCGTCGTACGGCCACATAGCGTAAGGTCAGTGTCTGTGGTATTCTCAACAAACACTTTAATTCTTGTGTTGGTCTGGGGGAGTAGAATAAGCTGTTCCCTCACTTTACAACCGGTGGGCCATGGCGTCTCTGGGCTAGGTTCCAAAATGGCGTGAGCTCCACTGAACACACCCTGCACGTAATTACATTGGACTTCAATGGTTTTGTTCCTTGGGACATGGATAGGCATCCTCCCAAGACGTGCAATATGGGGCTGGTCCATACGTGACTGTCTCTTTAAAACAGAGAGGACAGCTCTTGCAGTTTTCTGTCCCACTTCCAGCGCTGAACAAAGTCTTTTTATCATATGACCGCTGGAAATACAGCTCTCTGTCCCTTCATTTGTTAAAGCCAGCTCTTCAACTACATTGAATCCGATTATGGGACGTTCAAGTTCAGTAGGGGTGACCAGAATTGGGACAACAACAGGTTTTTCACTCATTCCAGCGACAGCATTTTTAGACAGCCTAAACTCCACTTCAACCCAGCCTTTATATGGAATGTGTGTACCATTTGCCGCAGATAGGTCAAGTCCTCCTTCGTCCAGTAACTCCTCCACACGCCTCAGTGCAACATCCGGTAAGTGTCTCCGTTTCCACTCAGCTCCGACGATGGAAACTTGTGAGCCGGTGTCCCATAGCACTGTGGTGTCCACATTGTTCAGCGAGGCTCGAACAAGACACCTTCTCCCCACTAGCTTGGCTGTTTGTTGTTGTTTGCCAGTGAGGGGCGCTGTGGTGCAGAACCGGTTTTGTTGTGTCTTACCAAGATGTACCAACCTTTCAACTTTGTTGATGGAGGCTGTGGCATTTCTGGGAACTTTGCGGCAGCCGATGGCCCAGTGGTCTGTACTACCACATTTATAACAGTGATCACATCTTCCTCCTGGATTTGTCTGCTGACACTGTTGACACTGTCTGTAGGTGCGTGTTCTTGGTTGTGGCCTGCTATAGTTTTGTCTGGCCTGTCCCCTTGCTTGTGGTGGCGGTAATGGTTGTTGCCTTGGAAGCTGGTGTAGGCTGGACAGCTGAGTGGTGAGGTTCTGAATTGCCTCACAAATGGCTTTATTTCCCTGGTCCACCTTCTCCAGCAGTGTGTCACGTTTCTGGGCTTGATCTGGCATTTTGTTGCTTGTAGGATTACTTTGGTGACCATGGTTCTCTGCAACTGTAGAGTGCGAATCATTACTCACTGCTGACACTTTAACTCTGGCCTTTGTCATTGACAGCTTGCTCCTCCTCTCCATTTCTAGATTGTAGGCAGCAGTCATTTTCTCCAGCAGGACTTCATCCGTTACTCCCGGGTGTTGGAGGTATGGTTTTAAATCCGTGCGGATGGTGTCATCTTGGAGTCCGGTGAGTATTGTTTGTAAAAACTGATTCTGAATCAGCTCTGGGCTGTACTGTAATCCATTTTCTGCTCTCTCAGTAGCAAAGTGTATTTGTTGCCGTAAGTCCATGGCTCGAACAAGGAACTGAACAGGGGTCTCTCTGGGTTCTTGGGCAGCACGAGTGAGGGAATGATACAGCTCAGTAGCATCTTTTTCAACAAAATGAGTCCTTAAAATTTGTCTCAGAGCTTGCAGTGAAAGGTCAGCTCTACTCTCCAGGTAACTTCTGAGTTTTGTGCCAGGAACAATAGCTTGAACAACAGCATCCACAATATCACATTCATCGTATCCCTTCTTGATTGCTTTTGCAATTTGGCGGTCTAAACTTGCAAATCCCAACTTGTCTTTTTGATTATGTTCCCCAATTTGTCCAATTATTTTAAAGTCTTTTCTGTATAACTGTTGTACAAACGTTCTTTCAGGTACATTAAATGTAGCACTGGGAAGAGTAGTGCATTGGTTTGCAGCAGGTTCAGTGTTTGGTGCAGTGCCAACCTTGTCCACCAGAGGGTGCCGGGGTGATGTAGGACCAGACTTAGACAGCGTTTTCAGTTCATCAATGCGATCATTTACTTTTAACAATAAAGACATCCCTCCATCTTCTAGCACAATAATATCCTCACAGTCAAAATGCTGAAGTATGAGCCTTCTCAGTTTTCGGGGGGAGTCCTTATCCTCATCATTAATGTTTATTTCCAGCATGGCACAAATGTCAATAAGCTCCAACACAGGTAAGGTGATTAACTTTACTTCTATTTCCTCAAACATATTCTCCCACTCAGAAGACATTTGCTGTTGTGAGGCAGACATGATTGAAAAGTTGTCAGTTTTACCTTGGATTTGATTATGATTTGCGTTGTTGTCCTTGGAGTAGTAGCCTTGTAGCCTTAGCCGTAGCTCCGCGTTGGCTCCGCGTTAGCTCCGCGCTAGCTCCGCGTTAGCTCCGTGTTAGCTCCGTGTTAGCTCCGCGTTAGCTCCGCGTTAGCTCCGCGTTAGCTCCGCGCTAGCTCCGCGCTAGCTCCGCGCTAGCTCCGTGTTAGCTCCGCGCTAGCTGCTCCCTCGTGGTTTATTCACCAAATCCTCTGACAGGTGCCAAGTGGTGCAGTAATCCACAGCAATAGTCCAAATAGTTACTCCGTCCAACTTAATCCAACCGGGCAGAAACACCACGATTTTGCACTCTTTAAAATGATCACAGAGAAAAGATCCCTTTTCATCATTTATTGGGGGTGCAGTAAAGTCATAACAGAAGAGCCAGCAATAACACCGATCAACGTCCCGACAGCAGCACAGACCCAAGTCTGGTGGCTGCTTCTCCACATACCTACTATGATTCAGTAGGCCGGCTTAAATTTGCCGCGCCCTACCTTGGAACTGGTCACGTGATTTCCGGGCAACCAAATAAATATTTACAATAAAACAATGAGTAGTAATGTTAGTTGTCAATGACCAGATACTGTTATTTACAGTGAACACAAATAATTAAAGTGCAAGCGCTATACAAAAGAAACAGTGTTAAAAATGACATGCCCGCAACACAGACAAGTATAAGACCACACAAACTAGTAAAACACACAGACTAGTATAACACACAGAGTAGTATAAGGCCACACAGTTACCAAGCTCCTGTGCTATGGAACCAACTCTCTGCTGATGTTAAACAGGCCCCCACAGTCTCTGTATTTAAGACCAGATTAAAACCTTCCTCTTCGGTATAGCTTATGACCAGGTTACATAGTGAGGGAGTTAGGGACATTAAAACCCAGGATAAGACAGGCTGCAGTAGGAGATAACTTGCTGGGGGAGGTATGGCAACCTGAGCACTATCCTCTGCTTTGTCCTATTTTCTCATCAGCAATGCTATTCACATGTTGTCCCCTGTCCCACTCCCCCTGTTGAGTGTAACTCTTTCAGATGCCCCGATGACAGCTGGACCCTCTCCTCCTCCCCGCCTGGCCCTCCTCCTTGCCTGGCTCTCATCCTCCTCGCCTGGTTCTCCTCCTCCTCGTCTGGTCTTCCTCCTCCTCGCCTGGCCGATTTTTCTTGTTTTGTCTGATTTTCCTGTTGTTTTGTTTTTGTGTGTAGGCAGTACGGTGGCTGAGTGGCAACACTCATGCCTCACAGCAAGAGGGTTTGGTTCGATCCCCGGGTCGCCCAGGCCTCTCTGTGTGGAGTTTTTCATGTTTCTCCCCGTGTCTGGATGGGTTTCCTCCGGGTATTCCGGTTTCCCCCATCAACTAAAACATGAACGCCCTTTGAGACAACTGTTGTTGTGATTTTGGGCGTTACAAAATAAATGAATTGAATTGAATTGTATTAACACACAGACTAGTATAAGACACATAGAATAGTATAAGACCACACAGATTAGTATAACACACAGACTAGTATAAGACCACACAGACTAGTATGAGACCACACAGACTAGTATGAGACCACACAGACTAGTATAAGACCACACAGACTAGTATAAGACCAAACAGACTAGCATAAGACACACAGACTAGTATAAAACCACACAAACTAGTATAAGACCACACAGACTAGTATAAGACACACAACCTAATATAAGACACACAAACTAGTATAAAACATCACAGACTAGTATAAGACACACAGACTAGTATAAAACCACTCAGACTAGTATAAGACCTCACAGACTAGTATAAAACACACAACCTAATATAAGACACACAGATTAGTATAAAACCACACAGACTAGTATAAGACCTCACAGACTAGTCTAAAACCACACAGACTAATATAAGACACACAGACTAGTATAAAACCACACAGACTAGTATAAGACACACAGACTAATATAAGACCACACAGACTAGTATAACACACAGACTAGTATAAGACCACACAGACTAGTATAAGACACACAGACTAATATAAGACCACACAGACTAGTATAACACACAGACTAGTATAAAACCACACAGACTAGTATAAGACACACAGACTAATATAAGACCACACAGACTAGTATAACACCACACAGACTAGTATAAGACACACAGACTAGTATGAGACCACACAGACTAGTATAAGGCACACAGACTAGCATAAGACACACAGACTAGTATAAGACACACAACCTAATATAAGACACACAGACTAGTATAAGACCACACCGACTAGTATAAAGACCACACAGACTAATGTTAGACCTCACAGACTAGTATAACACACAGACTAGTATAAGACCACACAGACTAGTATAAGACACACAGACTAATATAAGACCACACAGACTAGTATAACACACAGAATAGTATAACACCACACAGACTAGTATAAGACACACAGACTAGTATGAGACCACACAGACTAGTATGAGACCACACAGACTAGTATAAGACACACAGACTAGCATAATACACACAGACTAGTATAAGACACACAACCTAATATAAGACACACAGACTAGTATAAGACCACACAGACTAGTATAAAGACCACACAGACTAATGTTAGACCTCACAGACTAGTATAAGACCACACAGACTAGCATAAGACACACAACCTAATATAAAATACACAAACTAGTATAAGACACATAGACTACTATAAGACCACACAGACTAGTGGAACACACAGACTAGTATAAGACACATAGACTAGCATAAGGCCACACAGACTAATATAAGACCTCACAGACTAGTATAAAACCACACAGACTAGTATAAGACACACAGACTAGTATAAGACCACACAGACAAGTATGAGACCACACAGACTAATATAAGACCTCACAGACTAGTATAAAACCACACAAACTAGAATAACACACAGACTAGTATAAGACACACAGACTAATATAAAACTACACAGACTAGTAGAAAACCACACAGACTATTATAAGACACACAGACTAGTATAAGACCACACAGACTAATATAAGACCTCCCAGACTAGTATAAAACCACACAGACTATTATAAGACACACAGACTAGTGTAAAACCACACAGACTAGTATAAGACACACAGACTAGTATAAGACCACAGAGACTAGTATAAGACCACACAGACTAGTATGAGACCACACAGACTAGTATGAGATCACACAGACTAGTATAAGACACACAGACTAGTATAAGACACACAGACTAATATAAGACCTCACAGACTAGTATAAAACCACACAAACTAGAATAACACACAGACTAGTATAAGACACACAGACTAATATAAAACTACACAGACTAGTGTAAAACAACACAGACTAATATAAGACCTCACAGACAAGTATAAAACCACACAGACTATTATAAGACACACAGACTAGTGTAAAACCACACAGACTAATATAAGACCACACAGACTAATAAAAAAAACACACAGACTAGTAGAAAACCACACAGACTAATATAAAACCACACAGACTAGTAGAAAACCACACAGACTAATATAAGACACACAGACTAGTATAAGACACACAACCTAATATAAGACAAACAGACTAGTATAAAACCACACAGACTAGTATAAGACACACAGACTAATATAAGACCACACAGACTAGTATAACACACAGACTAGTAAAAAACCACAGAGACTAGTATAAGACACACAGACTAATATAAGACCACACAGACTAGTATAACACACAGACTAGTAAAAAACCACAGAGACTAGTATAAGACACACAGACTAATATAAGACCACACAGACTAGTATAACACACAGACTAGTATAAGACCCCACAGGCTAATATAAGACCACACAGACTAGTATAAAACCACACAGACTAGTATAAGACACAAAGACTAGTATGAGACCACACAGACTAGTATGAGATCACACAGACTAGTATAAGACACACAGACTAGCATAAGACACACAGACTAGTAAAAGACACACAACCTAATATAAGACACACAGACTAGTATAAGACCACACAGACTAGTATAAAGACCACACAGACTAATGTTAGACCTCACAGACTAGTATAAGACCACACAGACTAGCATAAGAAACACAACCTAATATAAAACACACAAACTAGTATAAGACACATAGACTACTATAAGACCACACAGACTAGTGTAACATACAGACTAGTATAAGACACATAGACTAGTATAAGGCCACACAGACTAATATAAGACCTCACAGACTAGTATAAAACCACACAGACTAGTATAAGACACACAGACTAGTATAAGACCACACAGACTAGTATGAGACCACACAGACTAGTATGAGATCACACAGACTAGTATAAGACACACAGACTAGTATAAGACACACAGACTAATATAAGACCTCACAGACTAGTATAAAACCACACAAACTAGTATAACACACAGACTAGTATAAGACACACAGACTAATATAAAACCACACAGACTAGTAGAAAACCACACAGACTATTATAAGAAACACAGACTAATATAAAACCACACAGACAAGTGTAAGACAATCAGGCTAGTATAAGACCACACAGACTAGTATAAGACCAAACAGACTAGTATAAAACCACACAGACTAGTATAAGACACACAGACTAGTATAAGACCACACATACTAGTATAGGACCACACAGACTAGTAAAAGACACGCAGACTAATATAAGACCACACAGACTAGTATAAAACCACACAGACTAGTATAAGACCTCACAGACTAGTATAAAACCACACAGACTAGTATAAGACACACAGATTAATATAAGACCACACAGACTAGTATAAGACCACACCGACTAGTATAAGACACACAACCTAAAATAAGACACACAGACTAGTCTAAAACCACACAGACTAATATAAGACACACAGACTAGTATAAAACCACACAGACTAGTATAAGACACACAGACTAATATAAGACCACACAGACTAGTATAACACACAGACTAGTATAAGACCACACAGACTAGTATAAGACACACAGACTAATATAAGACCACACAGACTAGTATAACACACAGACTAGTATAAAACCACACAGACTAGTATAAGACACACAGACTAATATAAGACCACACAGACTAGTATAACACCACACAGACTAGTATAAGACACACAGACTAATATAAGACCACACAGACTAGTATAACACCACACAGACTAGTATAAGACACACAGACTAGTATGAGACCACACAGACTAGTATAAGGCACACAGACTAGCATAAGACACACAGACTAATATAAGACCACACAGACTAGTATAACACACAGACTAGTATAAGACCACACAGACTAGTATAAGACACACAGACTAATATAAGACCACACAGACTAGTATAACACACAGACTAGTATAAGACACACAACCTAAAATAAGACACACAAACTAGTATAAAACCTCACAGACTAGTATAAGACACACAGACTAATATAAGACCACACAGACTAGTATAAGACACACAGACTAGTATAAAACCACTCAGAGTAGTATAAGACCTCACAGACTAGTATAAAACACACAACCTAATATAAAACACACAGATTAGTATAAAACCACACAGACTAGTATAAGACCTCACAGACTAGTCTAAAACCACACAGACTAATATAAGACACACAGACTAGTATAAAACACACAACCTAATATAAGTCACACAGATTAGTATAAAACCACACAGACTAGTATAAGACCTCACAGACTAGTCTAAAACCACACAGACTAATATAAGACACACAGACTAGTATAAAACACACAACCTATTATAAGACACACAGATTAGTATAAAACCACACAGACTAGTATAAGACATCACAGACTAGTCTAAAACCAAACAGACTAATATAAGACACACAGACTAGTATAAGACACACAACCTAATATAAGACCACACAGACTAGTATAACACACAGACTAGTATAAGACCACACAGACTAGTATAAGACACACAGACTAATATAAGACCACACAGACTAGTATAACACACAGACTAGTATAAGACCACACAGACTAGTATAACGCCACACAGACTAATATAAGACACACAGACTAGTATGAGACCACACAGACTAGTATGAGACCAGACAGACTAGCATAAGACACACAGACTAGTATAAGACCACACAGACTAGCATAAGACACACAGACTAGTATAAGACACACAACCTAATATAAAACACACAAACTAGTATAAGACACAGAGTAATATAAAACCACACAGACTAGTATAAGACACACAGACTAATATAAAACCACACAGACTAATATAAGACACATAGACTACTATAAGACCACACAGACTAGTGTAACACACAGACTAGTATAAGACACATAGACTAGTATAAGGCCACACAGACTAATATAAGACCTAACAGACTAGTATAAAACCACACAGACTAGTATAAGACACACAGACTAGTATAAGACCACACAGACTAGTATAACACACAGACTAGTATGAGACCACACAGACTAGTATGAGATCACACAGACTAGTATAAGACACACAGACTAGTATAAAACACACAACCTAATATAAGACACACAGATTAGTATAAAACCACACAGACTAATATAAGACACACAGACTAGTATAAGACACACAACCTAATATAAGACACACAGATTAGTATAAAACCACACAGACTAATATAAGACACACAGACTAGTATAAGACACACAACCTAATATAAGACCACACAGACTAGTATAACACTCAGACTAGTATAAGACCACACAGACTAGTATAAGACACACAGACTAATATAAGACCACACAGACTAGTATAAGACACACAGACTAGTATAAAACACACAACCTAATATAAGACACACAGATTAGTATAAAACCACACAGACTAGTATAAGACCTCACAGACTAGTCTAAAACCAGACAGACAAATATAAGACACACAGACTAGTATAAGACACACAACCTAATATAAGACCACACAGACTAGTATAACACACAGACTAGTATAAGACCACACAGACTAGTATAAGACACACAGACTAATATAAGACCACACAGACTAGTATAACACACAGACTAGTATAAGACCACACAGGCTAATATAAGACCACACAGACTAGTATAAGACACATAGACTAGTATAAAACACACAACCTAATATAAGACACACAGATTAGTATAAAACCACACAGACTAGTATAAGACCTCACAGACTAGTCTAAAACCACACAGACTAATATAAGACACACAGACTAGTATAAGACACACAACCTAATATAAGACCACACAGACTAGTATAACACACAGACTAGTATAAGACACACAGACTAATATAAGACCACACAGACTAGTATAAGACACACAGACTAGTTTGAGACCACACAGACTAGTATGAGACCACACAGACTAGCATAAGACACACAGACTAGTATAAGACACACAACCTAATATAAAACACACAAACTAGTATAAGACACAGACTAATATAAAACCACACAGACTAGTATAAGACACACAGACTAATATAAAACCACACAGACTAATATAAGACACATAGACTACTATAAGACCACACAGACTAGTGTAACACACACTAGTATAAGACACATAGACTAGTATAAGGCCACACAGACTAATATAAGACCTAACAGACTAGTATAAAACCACACAGACTAGTATAAGACACACAGACTAGTATAAGACCACACAAACTAGTATGAGACCACACAGACTAGTATGAGATCACACAGACTAGTATAAGACACACAGACTAGTATAAGACACACAGACTAATATAAGACCTCACAGACTAGTATAAAACCACACAAACTAGTATAACACACAGACTAGTATAAGACACACAGACTAATATAAAACCACACAGACTAGTAGAAAACCACACAGACTAATATAAGACCTCACAGACTAGTATAAAACCACACAGACTATTATAAGACACACAGACTAGTATATGACCACACAGACTAGTATAAAACCACACAGACTAGCATAAGACACACAGACTAGTATAAGACACACAACCTAATATAAAACACACAAACTAGTATAAGACACAGACTAATATAAAACCACACAGACTAGTATAAGACACATAGACTACTATAAGACCACACAGACTAGTGTAACACACAGACTAGTATAAGACACATAGACTAGTATAAGGCCACACAGACTAATATAAGACCTAACAGACTAGTATAAAACCACACAGACTAGTATAAGACACACAGACTAGTATAAGACCACACAGACTAGTATGAGACCACACAGACTAGTATGAGATCACACAGACTAGTATAAGACACACAGACTAGTATAAGACACACAGACTAATATAAGACCTCACAGACTAGTATAAAACCACACAAACTAGTATAACACACAGACTAGTATAAGACACACAGACTAATATAAAACCACACAGACTAGTAGAAAACCACACAGACTAATATAAGACCTCATAGACTAGTATAAAACCACACAGACTTTTATAAGACACACAGACTAGTGTAAAACCACACAGACTAGTATAAGACCACACAGACTAATATAAGATCTCACAGACTAGTGTAAGACCACACAGACTAGTACAAGACACACAGACTAATATAAGACCACACAGACTAGTATAAGACACACAGACTAGTATAAGACCACACAGACTAGTATAAAACCACTCAGACTAGTATAAGACACACAGACTAGTATAAGACACACAGACTAATATAAAACCACACAGACTAGTAGAAAACCACACAGACTAATATAAGACCTCATAGACTAGTATAAAACCACACAGACTTTTATAAGACACACAGACTAGTGTAAAACCACTCAGACTAGTATAAGACACACAGACTAGTATAAGACACACAGACTAGTATAAGACCACACAGACTAGTATAAGATCTCACAGACTAGTGTAAGACCACACAGACTAGTACAAGACACACAGACTAGGATAAGACACACAGACTAGTATAAAACAACTCAGAGTAGTATAAGACACACAGACTAATATAATACACACAGACTAGTATAAGACCACACAGACTAGTATAAAACCACTCATACTAGTATAAGACACACAGGTTAGTATAAGACACACAGACAAGTATAAAACCATTCATACTAGTATAAGACACACAGGTTAGTATAAGACACACAGACTAGTATAAGACCACACAGACTAGTACAAGACACACAGACTAATATAAGACCACACAGGCTAGTATAAGACACACAGACTAGTATAAGACACACAGACTAGTATAAAACCACTCATACTACTATAAGACACACAGGTTAGTATAAGACACACAGACTAGTATAAGACCACACAGACTAGTGTAAGATCTCACAGACTAGTGTAAGACCACACAGACTAGTACAAGACACACAGACTAATATAATACACACAGACTAGTATAAGACACACAGACTAGTATAAAACCACACAGGTTAGTATAAGACACACAGACTAGTATAAGACCACACAGACTAGTATAAGACACATAGACTAATATAAGACCACACAGACTAGTATAAGACACACAGACTAGTATAAGACACACAGACTAATATAAGACCACATAGACTAGTATAAGACACACAGACTAATATAAAACTTCACAGACTAGTATGAGACCACACATACTAGTATAAGACACACAGACTAGTATAAGGCACACAGGTTAGTATAAGACACACAGACTAGTATAAGACCACACAGACTAGTATAAGACACATAGACTAATATAAGACCACACAGACTAGTATAAGACACACAGACTAGTATAAGACCACACAGACTAGTATAAGACACACAGACTAATATAAAACTTCACAGACTAGTATGAGACCACATATACTAGTATAAGACACACAGACTAGTATAAGACACACAGACTAGTATAAGACCACACAGATTAGTATAAGACACATAGACTAGTATAAGACACACAGACTAATATAAGACCACACAGACTAGTATAAGACCACACAGACTAATATAAGACCACATAGACTAGTATAAGACACACAGACTAATATAAAACTTCACAGACTAGTATGAGACCACACATACTAGTATAAGACCACACAGACTAGTGTAAGACCACACAGACTAGTATAAGACACACAGACTAATATAAGATGTCTCAGACTAGTATAAGGCCACACAGACTTGTAGAAGACTACACAGAGTAGTATGAATTAATATTTCTAAAAAATATCTGTCGCTTTTGGTCTCCTTTTAAATGTAAATATTTTTTCACAAGCCAACAACCAGTCAAAAATAACAACTTGCCTCATTGAAAATCCAATCTTTCAACTATGAACAGTCCAAAGACATAAAGAACACATTCAAGGTCACTTTGCTGCACTTTGATTTACTCTGATGCACATGGGTCCAAAGCAGATGCTTCATCAAAGTCTGGGGTCAAGCTCAGAGATGAGGAAATCCTCAGGACTGAAAGAAGGTCATCAGGTCATCCATGAGACAACTCCTGTGTGGTGTTTTGTTCATCCTGATCAAAGAGAAGAGTTGTTCTGCCAAAAATTGAGAGCATTTGAGCAGCTTGTGCACGGAGTTGTGGCAGTGTTCGGGAACCGTGGGAATTGTGCCGAGTCTTTGACTTGAGCATATCACTTCATTGGAGCTCAATTGGCTCAGTTTGGAGGTTGGTTGGTGCGCTTCTCACGTCAACCACAATTGATTGCTGAGTAGGTCAAATCTGAATTTCTGGGTTTCAAAGTCTGCAAATCATCGGGAAAACTCTGCACTAAGTATGCTTAGTTTTTCAGCAAACTCTGCAGTGAGCAACACAGCGGTCTGCTCTTTCATGATTTGGTAGCACAGAAAATGAGCCAAATTTCCTTGCAGCATCTGAGTTTCCCACAAGCTCAACTTGGCTCCAAAAGCCCTCACTGCACTATACATGTCTGTAATGATGTGGTCCCGCCTGAAGCTGCTGGTTTAGAGCATCGAGATGGCTCACGATGTCACACAGGAATGCCAGCTTACACTGAAACTTTTGTGTCTTTGCCTTTGCTCTCCATAAACAGACAGCTCTCCTCATGTAGCTCAAAGTATCTCTACAGTACTTTTCCTCGGCTAAGCCATCACACCTCTGTGTGATAGGGCACGTCTCTATATTCTGAACCTAACTCCTCCAGAAAGGACTGGAACTGCCGGTGATTCAAACATTTGGCTCTTTTGAAGTTAACAACTCGAGTTATGGTGCTGATAATATGATCCATTTTCAAGGCTAGCCACATAAGGCTTCTTGGTGTATGATGCAGTGGTAAACTGTAAGCTCACCTGCATCATTCTCCTGCATCTTTTCCTGAATCTTGCTCATCAGTCCACTCTTTTGACCACACAATGCGGGTGCATCATCTGTCGTCAGTCCCACAAGTTTATCCCAGGGCAGCCTCATTTTATTGATACAATTGCCTCGAAGATTTCTTTTTTTTGTGGTTGTGCCATGCATGGATTTTAATCCTAAAAGTTCCTCCATAATGGAAAGATTCGAGTCCACTCCACAGAGTGGACTGATAACTGGGCAGTGTCAGATGTGTCGCTGCTTTCGTCTACAGCGAGTGATTAAGCCATAAAATCGTTCCCCTTCTTCAGCTGTTCTTGTACATTGGTGGCAAGCTCACAAGCACTCTCAGCTATGGTGTTTCTGCTCAGGTTCACATTTAAAAACACTTGCTTTTTATCTGGGCAAACAATGTCACAATCTTTGACCATGCACTTTTTAATAAACTCTCCCTCATTAAAGGGCCGGGCTGATTTGGCAATCTCTGCTGCCACAATAAAACTAGCCTTTACAGCACTCACTTTGGGATATTGCTTTGGTGAACATAGTTTGCTCTGAACCCAGATTTATTTTCATCTCCTTCACCTTCTGGAGATTTTGCTTCTCGTTCATATCCTTATACTTGTCCTGTTGTTTTGTTTCATAGCGTCGTCACATGTTATATTCTTATAGACACATTGGCTCCACACATAAAACAGGTTTGGATATGTATATGTCCACCATTGTAAACCTGTAAACAGTTTAACAATGGTGGACATATAATCTGCCTCTCACCTGCCTTGAAAGCTCCTGTTTTCTCTCTTTCGTTTAGCCATTTTTCAGAAGGGGTGGATTAAATTTGAGTGAGGTGACAGGTAGCAGATGCTAATAAGTGTGGTGGGAGTGATTAGTGAACTGATGGGCTGGCACCAACGCATTTGCAAAGCATTCTGGGATTTGTAGTATTAACGGTGCATGCGCTATACTGGCATGGTGGCCAGCGGGCCAGCTCTAATACATATTTTATATGAACTCACAGACCAAATACAATTATATTAAGGGCCAAATTTGGCCCATGAGCCTGAGTCTGACATGTCTGTTCTAGGCGCTCAAACTGACATTCAGACACACATTCATACACTAGTGTTCGCAGACACTGGGGGTGTTACAATTTTTTGGAGCTGGAATCGCACCGCCAGCCTGTGAGTCAGTGGATCTGACCGTTCTACCAATGATTTTTATGTTGAGGGCGGGATTTAAATCTCCAACCTTTGGATCAGTGGACAAACACTTACCCTTTATAATTGAAATAGAATAATGACTTGATTAAGACTCGACTGATTCATTGACTAAAGGCTACAGCCCTTCATTCATTTGTGTTTTTTTGCATTTTTGTTTTTTTCTGTTAAATTAAGTGTTAACTCAGGGTTTTAATACTGACGTCATTATCATTGATGAGAGACATTTGAAATATACCTCACCTTAAACCAAACAAAGGTTTTCCACTCCAGCACCATTTAGCACAAATGGAAAATTATGTTTTTTCCACAAATATCATGTATTTCTACAATCCGAAATCTGCTTCAACCAAAGTGATTTTTTTGTCACAGAATTAGCTGTAGACTTGACATATCCCACAAAGCTAATCACAAGTTCATCAAAAGTATACTAAAATTCAGTGACCTGCACAGCTTTCGTTATTATCTCAATTGTATGGTATTGGTGAAAAGGTGTAGATTTGGGTTCCCCTCTGACCTCTACTGACTCCAGAGTTTTGCTTTGGGAGGTATAAATTTGGGCTCCCCTCTGACCTCTGCTGACTCCAGAGTTTTGCTGTGGGAGGTATAGATTTGGGCTCCCCTCTGACCTCTGCTGACTCCAGAGTTTTGCTGTGGGAGGTATAGATTTGGGCTCCCCTCTGACCTCTGCTGACTCCAAAGTTGGGCTTTGGAGCACAGGCTGGACCCTCCTTGCCATTAATCTTGCAGCTGCCGTCTGAAGTATCATCATTTCCTCAACAAACACTATTTTATTCTGCATTATTTACAACTGCCGACCCATGTAGTTTAGATTTGTACAAAATGTTCTGACCCTCTCCCACACTGACCTTCCACACTGACCCTAAAAACTGACCTTTCAGAGTCACCCTCCACACTGACCCTATAGACTGACCCTCCAGACTCACCTTCCACACTGACCCTCCAGACTAACTCCCTCCCACACGCACCCTACAGACTGACCCTCCTACAGACTGACCTTCCTATGGACTGACCCTGGGAGACCCTGACCCTCCACTCTGGCCCTCCAGAAAGTGGGTCAGTGTGGAGGGTCAGGGTCTCCCACACTGACCCTCCACACTGATCCTCCACTCTGACCCTCCAGACTTACCCTCCAGACTAATCATCTCCCACACTGTCCTTCCAGACTCACTCTTTTCCAGATTCTCCCTCCACCTAACTTACCCTTCACAGTGACCGTCCACACTAACCCTCCTCCACGCTGACCCTCCTCCACGCTGACCCTCCTCCACACTGAGCGTCCCTTGGCTGTGTGAGCCTGCTGTGTGTATGTGATGCATATGGAGCCTGCTGATGCCACTATGTTTGAGGCTTGGGACTGGAGCAAACATGAGATCATGATGTAAAACACAAATGCACTATTGCAACTAATTTAAAGTTATTCTGATCCAATAAACATGTGAAACCAAACTGATTGTGTATGTTTTTGACTTTTTTTAATGGGTTTTTGAAGGCTGTAAATTTAAAAAAAACTGATGTATTTTGAGTGTGAACAAAAAATCACTGGGAAAATGTCCATTAAACATGATAGATTTTGATTTTAAATTCCATAAATATGACCCGTGTGTCTCCAGATATGAGGTGAAAGATCTGTCTGGTCTGAATGTGAATCTTAACCTCAGCACTCAGCGGCAATTCTTAACTTGTTCTAGTGCAGCCTCTACTGCTCAGTGAGTGAATTCTGGAGATTCTAAGCTTTCACTTGAGGCCTATCCACATGCAGCGAATGAGACAAACATGTAAATGCCCTCTATCTGCAGGTTAAGCCTCTGACAGCCCAGGCTCAGTTGTTATTGTTGTGTCTTTTTATAATAGTAAGAGCACAGGATATATTCAGCTCCTTTTTTTCTTGGGAAAACCAAAAAGATTTTGTTGCAGCCCTGGAGCACAAACAATGAGTACACAGGCAAAATATGAGCATCTTTATAAAAAAAACAAACAAAACACACACACACACACACACCCCCACACCCCCACACACACACACACACACCCCCACACACCCCCACACACACCCCCCCCACACACACACACACACACACACACACACACAAATGGAACAGAATCACATTAGAAGTTAATACCTAATCTGATCTAGGAGGCTCATGGTGTCGGAGCAAAGCCACACTGACCCACAGGAACACAGTGCACTTGAACGTCTCAAGAGGTGACTGATCGAGAGGTAAAGGTAGCAAGCTATGATTGGCTGACACACAAACAGGTCACAGGTGGAAGAGCCAGGATAAAGGGTCAACCATATAAAAGGTAATGAGAACATAATTAAACAACAGAACTAATTAACACATGAACACTGCATGTGTGGGTATCTAGAGCACCACAACGGTGTGTGGGGTGCCTATTGTGGTCCTCTGCATAGCCACTCGCCCCAACACCTGCCGGTCACGCCTGACATGTGGTGTCTGCGTCCCCGCGATGCCCTGTCTCCAGTCCATCAATCGGCTGCAGGAGCAGCACTGGATCCACCCGTCACCTCTGCGTCTACGTCCTCCTCGTGCCGCTCCACAATCATCAGAGAGAGATATGCATAACACATGAGCTGCTAATCCCACTGTGGATTTAAAATGGAAATGTTTCACAGAAGAGAAAACGCTGAGGATAAGACACTCTTTGGGGCTTCACACTTGGTTTAGTCCTGGTTCAGACCTGGTTTAGATCTTGGACAGCCCTATTTAAGACCTAGTTTAGTCCTCAGTTGAAAAACAACAATTAGAACTAGGACTGATTCAAACATAAATGTTTTGTTAAAATTTTGATGGAAGACTTGGATAAGACCCCCCTTTCTCTTTGGGACCTCCTATCCTCCTCTCACCCTCAGATCAAACAGAGCAGGCTGAGGAGCAGGCTGAGAAGCAGACTGAGGAGCAGGCTGAGGAGCAGACTGAGGAGCAGGCTGAGGAGCAGGCTGAGGAGCAGACTGAGGAGCAGGCTGAGGAGCAGACTGAGGAGCAGGCTGAGGAGCAGACTGAGGAGCAGGCTGAGCAGCCGGCTGAGGAGCAGGCTGAGGAGCAGACTGAAGAGCAGGCTGAGGAGCAGACTGAGGAGCAGACTGAGGTGCAGGCTGAAGAGCAGGCTGAGGAGCAGGCTGAGGAGCAGACTGAGGAGCAGGCTGAGGAGCAGACTGAGGAGCAGACTGAAAAGCAGGCTGAGGAGCAGGCTGAGGAGCAGGCTGATGAGCAGACTGAGGAGCAGACTGAAGAGCAGGCTGAGGAGCAGACTGAGGAGCAGACTGAAGAGCAGGCTGAGGAGCAGGCTGAGGAGCAGGCTGGGGAGCAGACTGAGGAGCAGGCTGAGGAGCAGGCTGAGGGGCAAACTCAGCAACAGATTGAGGGGCAGACTGAGTAGCAGGGGGCAAGCACTTAGCAGTGCTGTCAATCAAACCTGTTGTAAAGCTAGCGACCTTGGAGAAAGAAGTCAGCTCATTTGTCTGTTATTAATGTTCATATCTTGGTTTATGAACAAAATAGTGAAATAAAAACCCCAGGATCATGTAGAGCAGTTTAATATGAATGAACTTTTTAACCAAAATGATAAGTCTGACAGAAGCAGATACAGAGAGAGGACAAATTGGAGCCAGAGTCAATGGAGCCAGGAGTGTGCCCATGATCACTTCCTGTTTGAATCGTGCCTGCTAGCAGGTTAGCTATGTCCATTTATTTATACAGTCTATGGGAGCAATTCTTTCAGGTCCATGGCTTTAGTAAGAGCAGGCTCCCGGTGCTCAAATGATCTCACTGAGCTCTCAGTCCAGGTGAAGGGTGCAGGGGCCAGAAGTGGGTCAGGGTGTGGGGAGAGGCTCAGAAACACTTTAGTATTTAAAGGGCCCATATCAACCAATTTTTTGATCTATGTTATAGTATTGTTTCCTCATCAAAACCATGCCCAGAATTATTTAACACACAGCCCAGTATATTTAGGCTGTGTTGTCCTCCACCTTGTGATGTCATCATGTGGTAACTGAGGAAGTGCTCCACTGTGTTTTGTAACTGCATACACCTTCACTAGAATTATTTGGATGATTTCAGCCCTGGAATTCCTAATCTCTACTGAACTAAAGGTAAAAGGAGCTGTTAACTTGAAAACTCCCACATCATGACATCACAAGGTGGAACAGGGCATCAGAAATCTATTGGAGTTGTCTTAAGTGGTATGTAACTTTAATAAAAAACACAGATTATAAAGGACAGAACATCCTCATCCTCCTCTTCCTCGCACACACACACACACACACACACACACACACACACACACATGCAACCAATTCATAGTATTTGCAGATAAATGAAAGTTTTGCATTTTGGTCAAAAGCACAGAGTGGTTTACAGTTTCAAATGCCTTACGAAGATCCAGGAAAACAGCCCCAACCACCCCTCCTTTGTCAAGACTGGATTTGATCAACTCGAGGAAATAGCAGCATGCTGTGTCCGTGGAATGTTTTGATCGGAAACCAAATTGCATAGGATGTAACATATTTCCATTGTCGAGGTGATCAACCAGCTGTTCAGCAACAATTTTTTCAATAACTTTAGAGACAACTGGGAGGATGCTAATCGGTCTGTAGTTCTTAGTATCTTTACCATTTCCTGCTTTAAAAATAGGCATCACCACAGCAGTTTTCTGTGGTTCTTCAGCAGTTATTTCTTTAAAAAGAGTGAATCAAGCCCCCATGAGTCTTTTGCTCTTGAGTTGGAGAATGATGAAATTATTTTGCTTACTTTGTCTTCATTCACACTATGAAGGTCCAGTGTCTCCACCTGAGTGGAGGATGGGCCTCCTGTGTTGCCACAATCCACGGTCCCAACTGAAGCTGCAAATGATGTAGCAGGCAGCTCTGGGTTTGATACATTGCACAGTTCTGAGATGGAGGAAATAAAATAGTTGATGAACATGGTGGCTACAGTTAGGCTGTCCTTTACAGTGGCTTGTGCTCCAGACAAAAGTGCTCTGTCAGTGCAAGAGTTTATGTTAAGTTCAATGGGGCCATTCCCCGTCCGCTCGTTCCCTGATAATTTATCAATACACTTCCATATCATTTTACTGTTACCTTTAGCCTGTTTAATGATGTCTAAGAAAAAATCCGCTTTTGCCTTTCTTAACTGACCTGTGACCTTGTTTCTAAGGCTTTTAAAAGTCCATTGATCTGTACTAAGTCTTGTCTTGAGATACTTTTTTAAGGCGGTGTCTCTTTCTTTCATTAAAAGCCATATTCCTTCCCTCAGCCATGGGAGAGTGGTTGCGTTTTTGTAAATTTAGAAATAATTTGGGCAATTGAGTTTTTAAGAGTATTGCACACTTGCTCAGGATCCTGACCGCTGACTAAATCAATTTGGACAGTGTTTTTTATTTCAGTATCTAATAGCTCCAGGTCACGCTTTGGAATAAATGAAATATACACCTTCTCTCTATTTTGATTTCTATAACGAGATTTGGTAAGTTTCCTTGAGACTAAGGTTAGATTATGGTCTGATAAACCTGTTATCAAATTGTAAGTTTTATTACCACAATCAATTTTGTTAGTGAGAATCAAGTCTATTAATGTTTTGGTGGAGTTGGCTTCTTTATTACCTGAGTAAAATTAAATTGTTTAGCCAGGTGCCTTAACTTTTTAGATCGTATTTTGTCCATCCATTTCAGATTAAATTCACCCATTACTATGGTTTCCGTGTCATTACAAGCTTTGAGTACATCTTTTAGCATGTCAAAGAATACATCCTTCTCATTAGGTGGTCTATATATTACAATTACATTGTACTACTCCTCCTGTTTGACCAAGCTTCCCACCCTATCAAGGGACGCCCGGCCACCCTGCGGAGGAAACTCATTTTGGCCGCTTGTATCCACAATCTTGTCCTTTTGGTCAAAAAGCCAAAGCTCTTGACCATAGGTGAGGGTAGGAACGTAGTCTGACTGGTAAATCAAGACCTTTGCCTTTCAGCTCAAATCCTTTTTCACCACAACAGTCCAATACAGCGACTGCATCATTGCAGACGCTGCACTGATCCACCTGTCAGTCTCATGCTCCATCCTAACCTCACCTGTGAACAAGACTCTGAGACAGTATCACTTCCACAGATACATAGTCACTGCTCTGTACACTCTTCATTCTCCAATTTTATTTTCTTAATCAGCGATATAGGATTAAGCAGCTTTGCTTAGCCATTTGGTACAAAACGGAAAAAACTCCACCAATAAAGAGCCACCAGCTGCATGGCTCTTTATTGTGACTGCATTTTTATTGGATCCCATTGGGCCAACAGCTGCACAGCTCTTTATCGTGATGGTGAGAGAGGTAGATTAGTGAAAGTAGTATCACACTAAAAAAATAAATAAAAGCAAAATCTAAGATTAGGTAAAAGACAATGGGGACATTCCAGTATTGCAACGGAAACTTCAAGAACAGCAGGAGGCACTTTTTCAGTCAAAATGTCATGAGATCTAGTCTCCTACTCACATCAAAATCACAGTTCAACAAAATGTTGCTGATTTGACAAAAGAAATTGGCAACTGATTTACTTCATCTGATATATACATAAAATATTAAAGAGGGGGGTTATGTAAAATGGACTCTGGAGCTTTCTACCATGTTATAATGTTGTTCCCTCATCAAAAATATGCCTGAAAAGGTTTGACATTTCGTCAATGCATGTTTGAGTATTTTAGCGATCTCTCCCAGGTCCTGTTCAAACCCTGCTTACTGTTAGCTACACGATTCTGTGCAATGCTCTGCCTACAAGACTACATCACCCATGCTCTCACATGACAATTCTCCATAAATATACAAAAACATCATAAAAGTGGAATACCCCCTGTTTAAGTGGAGTTTTAACATTCACAGTTATGTTTTTATTTCTTATATGACCATGTGTATGGGTTGTTGTGAGGCAAAGTCTGAGTACCATCATGTGGACATCACCCCCTCCACGCTGGCCATGTCCTGTGTTCCTCATGCATTTAGATGACCCCATTACACACACTTCATCTGGACGCACACATGAAACTACATTTGTCCTACTCCCTGTTCTATTTGTCCTGCTCTCTTTATCATTTAGTTTGTCCTTGTCTTGGATGCAGGACGATACCCCAGTGTCTACAAGCTCAGAGAGAGCTTCATTCTCTATAACCGCATTTTAGCAGATCTGTTACAAGGCGTTGTACAAGGCTGTGTAAAGACAACTTGTGTCAACTTTGTATCAAATTTGTTTGCTCAAAGTTGTATTTTGAATGCTTCATGTTTGGATAATCTTGTATATAGTCTATGAGCAAGACAAAACTGATTTTTCTGAATTTCAAAAGTACATTGTTCTCTCGTTTATTACGGGGGTTACGTTCCAAAAATAACCCACAATAGGCAAAATCCGCAGTAGAAAGCTTTATTTTTTACGATTAATTAATATATATATATTTATATAATTATTTTTTAAAATTTATTTGAAGGACAGCGTGCAGATACATTAAAAAGATGGCTGCACCAGATTGCAGATTTAGCAAGCTCAGCTAAATATATATATAAATGTATATATATATATATATATATATATATATATATATATATATATATATATATATATATTTATCCATCCATCCATCCATTTTCTTCCGCTTATCCGGAGCCAGGTCGCGGGGGCAGCAGTCTAAGCAGGGACTCCCAAACTTCCCTCACCCCAGACACATCCTCCAGCTCCTCCGGTGGGATCCCAAGGCGTTCCCAGGCCAGCCGAGAGACATAGTCCCTCGGCTCCCTAGGGAGGCGCCCAGGAGGCATCCTGAGCAGATGCCCGAGCCACCTCAGCTGGCTCCTCTCAACGTGTAGGAGCAGTGGCTCTACTCCGAGCTCCTCCTGTGTGACTGAGCTCCTCACCCTATCCCTAAGGGATAGGGTGAGGGCACTCTGCGGAGGAAACCCATTTCGGCCGGTTGTATCCGCGATCTTGTCCTTTCAGTCATTACCCAGAGCTCATGACCATAGGTGAGGGTAGGAACGTAGATTGACCGGTAAATCGAGAGCTTCGTCTTCCGGCTCAGCTCCTTCACTACAACGGACCGATACAGCGACCGCATCACTGCAGACGCTGCACCGATCCGCCTGTCAATCTCACGCTCCATCCTTCCCTCACTCGTGAACAAGACCCCGAGATACTTGAACTCCTCCACTTGGGGCAGAGACTCACCACCCACAAGCCACCTTTTTCCGGTCGAGAACCATGGCCTTGGATTTAGAGGAGCTGATTCTCATCCCAGCCACTTCACACTCGCCTGCAAACCGCCCCAGGGCCTGCTGCAGGTCCTGGCTCGAAGAAGCCATCAGGATCCACAAAGAGCAGAGATCCTGTGGTTCCCGAACCAGAGCCCCTCTGGCCCCTGGCTGCGCCTAGAAATTCTGTCCATAAATATAATGAACAGAACCGGTGACAAAGGGCAGCCCTGGCGGAGTCCAACATGCACCGGGAACAGGTCTGACTTACTGCCGGCAATGCAAACACAGCTCCTGCTCCGGTCATACAGGGACCGGACAGCCCTTAGCAAAGGGCCCCGGACCCCGTACTCCCGGGGCATCCCCAAAGGACACCACGAGGGACACGGTCGAATGCCTTCTCCAAGTCCACAAAACACATGTGGACTGGTTGGGCATACTCCCATGAACCCTCGAAGACCTGATGGACAGTATAAAGCTGGTCCACGACCGGGACGAAAACCACACTGCTCCTCCTGAATGCAAGGTTTGACTATCGGTCGGATTCTCCTCTCCAGTACCCTGGAGTAGACCTTACTGGGAAGGCTGAGGAGTGTGATTCCCCTGTAATTGGAACACACACCCCCGGTCCCCCTTCTTATACAGAGGGACCACCACCCCGGTCTGCCACTCCAGTGGTACTGTCCCCGATCGCCACGCCCCCGACCACCACGCGATGTTGCAGAGACGTGTCAGCCAAGATAGTACAACAACATCCAGAGATTTGAGGTACTCGGGATGGATCTCGTCCACCCCCGGAGACTTGCCACCGAGGAGCTTGCTAACCACCTCGGTGACTTCAGCCAGGGTGATGGACGAGTCCGCCTCCGGGTCCCCAGTCTCTGCTTCCTGCTCGGAAGACATGACGGGGGGATTGAGGAGATCCTCAAAGTATTCCTTCCACCGCCCGACAACATCCCCAGTCAAGGTCAGCAGCTCTCCACCCACACTGTAAACAGTGTTGGTGAAGCACTGCTTCCCCCTCCTGAGGCGTCTGATGGTTTGCCAGAATTTCTTTGAGGCCGTCCGATAGTCCTCCTCCATGGCCTCCCCGAACTCCTCCCAGTTTTTGCCTCTGCAACCGCACGAGCCGCGGCATGCTTTGCCCGCCTGTACTCATCGGCTGCCTCAGGAGTCCCACGAGGATTGATAGGACTCCTTCTTCAGCTTGACGGCATCCCTTACTTCCGGTGTCCACCACCGGGTTCGGGGATTTCCGCCGCGACAAGCACCGCAGACCTTACGATCACAACTATGAGCAGCCGCATCGACAATAGAGGTGGAGAACATGGCCCACTCGGAGTCCAAGTCTCCAGCCTCCCCCGGGATCAGGAAGAAGTTCTCCCGGAGACCCCTCTGATAGAAGGCTCTGCCAGGTGTTCCCAACAGACCCTTACAATACGATTGGGTCTGCCGGGTCTGTGCGATTTCCTCCTCTGCCAGCGGATCCAACTCACCACCAGGTGGTGATCAGTTGACAGCTCAGCCCCTCTCTTCACCCGAGTGTCCAAGACACGCGGTCGGAGGTCAGATGACACGACAACAAAGTCGATCATCGACCTCCGACCTAGAGTGTCCTGGTGCCACGTGCACCGATGGACACCCTTGTGCTCGAACATGGTGTTTGTTATGGACAAACTGTGACTAGCACAGAAGTCCAATAACAAAACACCACTCGGGTTCAGATCAGGGAGATCGTTCTTCCCAATCATGCCCCTCCAGGTGTCACTGTCATTACCCACATGGGCGTTGAAGTCCCCCAGGAGAACAACGGAGTCCCCAGTCAGTGCACTGTCTAGTATCCCTCCAAGGGACTCCAAGAAGGCCGGGTACTCTGCACTGCTGTTTGGCCCGTAGGCCGACAACAGTGAGAGACCTATCCCCGACCCGAAGGCGCAGGTACGCGACCCTCTCGTTCACCGGAGTGAACCCCAACACGAAGCGGCTGAGCTGTGGGGCAATGAGCAAGCCCACACCAGCTCGCCGCCTCTCCCTGCGGGCAACGCCAGAAAAATGGAGAGTCCAGCCCCTCTCAAGAAGTTGGGTTCCAGAACCCAAGCTGTGCGTGGAGGCGAGGCCGACTATATCTAGTCGGTAACGCTCAACCTCCCGCACAAGCTCCGTCTCCTTCCCCCCCAGCGAGGTGACATTCCATGTCCCCATAGCCAGTCTCCATGTCCAGAGATCCGGTCGTTGAGGCCTCCGCCTTCGACTGCCGCCCAGATCTTCAAGCACCGGCCCCTTACGGATCCTCTTGCGGGTGGTGGGTCCACATGAGGACGGCCCCACGTCACTCCTTCGGGCTGAGCCCGGCCGGGCCCTGTGGGGAAAGGCCCGGCCACCAGGTGCGCGCTGTCGAGCACCCACCCCAGGCCTGGCTCCAGGGTAACACCGGTCCGGGCGACGTAGCTTGCCTTGTTTTTATACTCTTCATAAGGGGCTTCTGAACCGCTCTTCGTCTGATCCGTCCCCTTGGACCTGTTTGCCATGGGTGACCCTACCAGGGGCATGAAGCCCCCGACAACATAGCTCCCAGGATCATTCGGGCACTATAACCCCTCCACCACGTAAAGGTGGCGTTCAGGGAGGGGTATATATCCATCCATTCATCCATTTTCTTTTGCTTATCCGGGGCCGGGTCGTGGGGGCAGCAGTCTAAGCAGGGACTCCCAGACTTGTATATGTATATATATATATATATATATATATATATATATATATATATATATATATATATATATATATATATATATATATATATATATATATATATATATATATTTTTTTTTAAAGCCCTCTCCACACACTTTATACACTTTTCTCAGACAGGCATTAACGTTTTCTCACATTTCTCTCTTGTTTAAACACTCTCAAAGTTCAAACCTTCGTAGATTAAAAAAAATACAAACAATATTATAGAACGAAACCAAATACTATTCTGTACTGTAAATAAAAATGACAGCCTTTAGAAATACTATAACAAATTTAAATTTAATGATCAACCTATGAGGCTGGACACATAAGAAATTATTAATAGTAACTAATGCATATTTCACAGTTCCTCTGACTGTGCCTCTTTGTCCTGGCACCGCTCTGCTGTAATGTTATCTCGCAATGTTCTTTTTCCTGCAGTCACTGATCCACAAAGCTAAAGCAGACTCCATCCTTACGATGGTCTTGTTGTGGGCAGCTACAACTCTTTTTGCATCCTCGTTAAAATGTATTTCTGCTGTCGTCCTTATGTTATTTTCCTCTTTCTTTATCTGATGAACCGAAGATTCATTTATTCCGTAATGGCACCCTACAGCCACGTAACTTCCCTCAGCATGTCCACAAGTTCAATTTTTTCTGTGATGGTTAGCATCTTCTGTGTGTATCTGCACACCTAGCTGCTCTATTATTGATGTACATTTATATAGCATATCAAAACACAACATAAATGTATATTTGTATATAAAATATAGTCAAAACAAGTGGCATGGGTCAAAATAAATATATTTTTACAAACTCCACACACTGCAAACAGTGAACAAACACACACACGTCATAATGTAACAAACATACACTGCAAACTGAAAACACACTGTACATGATTATGGCTTGTTTTCTGTGTGCCTGTTATTATAGCGGTCTCTTTTTTGCTAGAAGCACAGGGGTATGTTGCAGGTTAAACGTTTCACTGGAGTTTTGGCATGTCACTTCTTGCACTTCCACTTGCCTTGTGTCTTGTCACTGCCCGAGTTGATGCACACAAGACGATGATGCTTCTCCCTGCTTCCTTCTTCCTGCTGTGTTCTGATGGCTCCTGCCTCTGCCTGCTCCAAGACAAGAGTTTCTCTAAAGGCCTTTTGGTGCTTACAGAGATTTTACCCTTTGATCTACAGTGTCCTTTATAGAGAAAGAAGGCACAATAATTCACAATAACATCATATACATATTTGTTTTAGTCCTGGCCTGTGTCATCCTTCACTTTCCTCTATGGGACAAAACGTAGGGGGTCCTCTTATACTGCCATAGGGCATTCTGCAGTCCACCATATTTTGTGTAGTCTTGGGGTATACTTGTCTGTTTGTTCTGATGGTGCCACAGGCTGACACATTTTTTACAAAATAGAATGGGGCTAGTATAAAAATTATCCACATAAAGCTTTTAGCCTGAGCCCAGTAAGGAAGTGTTCAAAATCTTCATAACTGAGTCATACCTCAACCCCTTCTTGCTAGCCTGCAAGCTTTTGCCCTCTTAAAAAATAGTCCCATGTATAGCCTGATTGTGAGTCTGCTAGAACTAAGTTATTTAACTTGGAGCCCCATTGTATAGGTATTGTTTGAAGATCACTTGTCAAACTCCATCTGTTTACAGAAAAGCATGGCATGCCATACATTATTGTGTTCCACTGCTCATTGCCTGTAAGGAGAAAATGTCACTAAATGTGTGTAATGTAATTACTTGATTCTACAAAGGGTAGAGTGGGGTGTAAATTTTCAGTCATCTGTAGCACTGATTTGCAGTATGAGGTTCTAGTAACCCACAACCCCCACCTTATTGGCCAACCTTGGTGTCACTCACAATCTAACATGTGTGTTTAATATTTTGTTGCACAACCTTTTGAGGCAATCACTGCAATCAAATGATTCCTGGAACTGTCAATGAGACTTCTGCACCTGTCAGCAGGTATTTTGGCCCACTCCTCATGAGCAAACTGCTCCAGTTGTCTCAGGTTTGAAGGGTGCCTTTTCCCAACTGCATGTTTCGGCTCCTTCCAAAGATGCTCAAGAGGATTTAGCTTAGGGCTCATAGAAGGCCACTTTAGAATAGTCCAATGTTTTCCTCTTTTATCTGTGTGTTTTGGATCATTGTCCTGTTGCAAGACCCATGACCTGTGACTGAGACCAAGCTTTCTGACACTGGCCAGCATATTTCTCTCTGCAGTCCCTTGATAGTGTTGAGATTTCATTGTACCCTGCACAGATTCAAGACACCCTGTGCCAGATGCAGCAAAGCAGTCCCAGAACATAACAGAGCCTCCTCCATGTTTCACAGTAGGGACAGTGTTCTTTTCTTGATATGCTTAATTTTTCTGTCTGTGAACATAGAGCTGATGTGCCTTGGCAAAACCTTCAATTTTTGTCTCATCTGTCCATAGGACATTCTCCCAGAAGCTTTGTGGGTTGTCAATATGTAGTTTGGCAAATTCCAATCTGGCTTTTTTATGATTTGTTTTAAACAATGGTGTCCTCCTTGGGCGTCTCCCATTAAGTCCACTTTGGCTCAAACAACGACGGATGGTGCGATCTGACACTGATGTTCCTTGAGCTTGAAGTCCACCTTTAATCTCTTTAGATGTTTTTCTGGGCTCTTTTGTTACCATTCGTATTATCCATCTCTTTGATTTGCCATCAATTTTCCTCCTGTGGCCACGTCCAGGGAGGTTGGCTACAGTCCCATGGATCTGAATTTCTGAATAATATGTTTAACTGTACTCACAGGAACATCAAGCTGCTTGGAGATGGTCTTATAGCCTTTACCTTTAACATGCTTGTCTATAATTGTCTCTCTAATCTCCTGAGACAGCTCTTTCCTTTACTTCCTCTGGTCCATGTTGAGTGTGGTACACACCATGTCACCAAACAGCACAGTGACGACCTGTAGCCCTATATATAGGCCCAATGACGGATTACAAGATTGTAGACACCTGTGATGCTGATTAGTGGACACACCTTGGATTAACCTGTCCCTTCGGTCACATTATTTTCAGTCTTTATGGGTACCATCATTTTTGTCCAGGCCTGTTTCTTGAGTTTATTTTTTTAAATAATTCTATTGAAGCATGGTTAAAAAGCAATGTCCAACTTTTATTGGTTAAATTTAATAGAATTTTGATTTATTATTACTTTTGTCAGATTCAAGTTATTTCTGTGACCATTGTGAGTTTTTCTTTCATTAATTGAAGGGTTCCGAAAATTTTGTCCATATGTGTATGGATGAAAGTGATATTCACGGACAAGCACACAACAACCAGTGAAGGAACCTGTGGCTAATGGTGAATTTGCCACATATTAGTAGAAAGAACATGTGATGGGTTTGGAAAGGACATGGACATTCACATAGAACTTAATATGCATGAATATATGTAAAACTAAAATTTGTTACAAAAAATGGGCTTAACAATTCACATCCCAGAACCCATGATTAAAATATATGAATACATGAATACGTTTCATTTTGAACTGACAAGAAGAAAAAACATCAAAGACTGCTTCTGACTGTAAACATGTAAATGTAATTATTGTCCCAAATATTAGCGTCTTTGTGTTTGTGTTCATTTCTGTTGGTAGCAGATTCATGACTACATGCTTGTACACTTATTCATCTGAAATTACTATTAAATAGCACTAGTTCAGTTTCAGACAAACTTTTGTACACTTTAGTAGTGATAGTTCTGATTGCATTGCTATGTGAGTGGTCTTTGCCTATTTAATTTACATACATTTGTGATTTATGAAGATGTCTTAGCCAGAGAAAAAAAAACTATATACCTTAAACTATAATGGGAGCCTTAAACATCAGCTGTCCCCCATCTATAACTCCGTCCTCAGATCCAAAGCAAAACAAAGGAAAAAAAGGAAACAAAGAGAACAATTGAGCTAGCCACCACCATTAAGGGTGAATATAGGCACATTTGGCTGAAACTGGACACAGTAGCTGTTAACAGTTTCAGTGTAGTTAGCCCCTCCCTTCAGATACATATAAGGAAGTGTCCACCAGCTATCTGACCAGAACTGAAGAACTTGGATGAGCAGCCAAATGTCTTCACTTCCACAACTTTTTGTCCTGTTGACAGAATTAACTCTTTTACTACGCTATGAAATAGAAAAAAATAACACTACTTTATTGAAAACAAAATAAATAAATAAATAAATAAATAAAATTGACTTTTCTTGAGCAGAAGTATTGCTATACTGTCTAGTGATGTGGTGTCTGCGAACGAGTCGGCTGTAGCAGTCTGTCCTGCATTTTTGCTCTGTTTTCCCCCTCCCTTCTATGGCCATGTCCCAATTCTCCAAAATGGCCTTAGAATCACCATTGGAAGTGTGCGTCGAAGGGCAGTTACATAATTTCTGGCGCGACAAGGGCTGTCCCATTTCAATGCACCTGACTGAATGCGCGCGACAAACCTTCCCTGCCCTTTCCACCATTTCCATGGAGATCGGATGTAACCGAAGTGTGCATCCATGCACAGTTCACGCACTGCTATATCCCATCATGCACTGCAACTACGCAAAAAAGAGAAGAAAATGGAGAGCGTACAGTACACGTTTAAATGTAAGTACTGGTTCACGTGGATTCAACTGGTTCAAGAAGTGTGACATGAAACTGTTGCTACATGAAACTGTTAGAATTAAATTCTGATCTGTATGAGGCGACTCCCGTTAAATTGAGTTTACAGTAATCGCTGTGTAATTGTAACAATGAGTGGATTATCCCTTACACTTGTATATTTGTGTATTAATCATAATGTTTAATATTGTTTGCTATTTAAGAATATTCTTTTGTCTTTAAGGAGCAAGGAGCAGACGGCGGAGTATATCCGCCTGAGGGGGGAGAATGTGCACCTGTTCACAGGGGCCAAATTCTCTGCACAGGTGGCGTGGAAGTAAGGGTAAAAACACTGTGATATCCATCCATCCATCCATCCATTTTCTTGCGATTATCCGGGGCCGGGTTGCGGGGGTAGCAGTCTAAGCAGGGAGTCCCAAACTTCCCTCACCCCGGACAAGTCCTCCAGCTCCTCCGGTGGGACCCCAAGGCGTTCCCAGGCCAGCCGAGAGACATAGTCCCTCCAGCGTGTCCTGGGTCTTCCCCGGGGCCTCCTCCCGGTGGGACATGCCCAGAACACCTCCCTAGGGAGGCGTCCAGGAGGCATCCTGAGCAGATGCCCGAGCCACCTCAGCTGGTTCCTCTCAACGTGTAGGAGCAGCGGCTCTACTTCGAGCTCCTCCCGTGTGACCGAGCTCCTCACCCTATCCCTAAGGGTGCGCCCGGCCACCCTGCGGAGGAAACCCATTTCAGCCACTTGTATTCGCGACCTTGTCCTTTCGGTCATTACCCAGAGCATAGCTCATGACCATAGGTGAGGGTAGGAACGTAGATTGACCGGTAAATCGAGAGCTTTGCCATTGGGCTCAGCTCCTTCTTTACCACAACGGACTGATACAGCGACCGCATCACTGCAGACGCTGCACCAATCTGCCTGTCAATCTCACGCTCCATCCTTGCCTCACTCGTGAACAAGACCCCGAGATACTTGAACTCCTCCACTTGGGGCAGAGACTCACCACCCACCCGGAGAGGACAAGCCACCTTTTTCCGGTCGAGACCCATGGACTCGGATTTGGAGGAGCTGATTCTCATTCCAGCCGCTTCACACTCGGCTGCAAACCGCCCCAGTGCCTGCTGCAGGTCCTGGCTTGAAGAAGCCATCAGGACAACATCATCTGCAAACAGCAGAGATGAAATCCTGTGGTTCCCAAACCAGACCCCGTCTGGCCCCTGGCTGCGCCTAGAAATTCTGTCCATAAATATAATGAACAGAACCGGTGACAAAGGGCAGCCCTGGTGGAGTCCAACATGCACTGGGAACAGGTCTGACTTACTGCCGGCAATGCAAAAACAGCTCCTGCTCCGGTCATACAGGGACCGGACAGCCCTTAGCAAAGAGCCCCGGACCCCATACTCCCGGAGCACCCCCCAAAGGACACCACAAGGGACACGGTCGAATGCCTTCTCCAGATCCACAAAACACATGTGGACTGGTTGGGCAAACTCCCATGAACCCTCAAGGACCCGATGGAGAGTATAGAGCTGGTCCAGTGTTCCGCGACCAGGACGAAAACCACACTGCTCCTCCTGAATCCGAGGTTCGACTATCGGTCGGATTCTCCTCTCCAGTACCCTGGAATAGACCTTACCGGGAAGGCTGAGGAGTGTGATTCCCCTGTAATTGGAACACACCCTCCGATCCCCCTTCTTATACAGAGGCACAACCACCCCGGTCTGCCATTCCACAGGTACTGTCCCCGACCGCCACGCGATGTTGCAGAGACATGTCAGCCAAGACAACCCCACAACATCCAGAGACTTGAGGTACTCAGGACGGATCTCATCCACCCCCGTAGCCTTGCCACCACCTCAGTGACTTCAGCCAGGGTGATGGATGAGTCCGCCCCCGGGTCCCCAGTTTCTGCTTCCTCCTCGGAAGACGTGACAGTGGGATTGAGGAGATCCTCAAAGTATTCCTTCTACCGCCCGACAACATCCCCAGTCAAGGTCAGCAGCTCTCCACCCGCACTGTAAACAGTGTTGGTGAAGCACTGCTTCCCCCTCCTGAGGCGTCAGACGGATTGCCAGAATTTCTTTGAGGCCGTCCGATAGTCCTCCTCCATGGCACTCCACCCGAACTCCTCCCAACCCCGAGTTTTTGCCTCTGTGACTGCACGAGCCGCGGCACGCTTGGCCCACCAGTACTCATCAGCTGCCTCAGGAGTCCCACGAGCCAACAAGGCTCGATAGGACTCCTTCTTCAGCTTGACGGCATCCCTTACTTCCGGTGTCCACCACCGGGTTCGGGGATTGCCGCCGCGACAAGCACCGCAGACCTTATGATCACAACTATGAGCAGCCGCATCGACAATAGAGGTGGAGAACATGGCCCACTCAGAGTCCATGTCCCCAGCCTCCACCGGGATCAAGGAGAAGCTCTCCCGGAGGTGGGAGTTGAAGACCCCTCCGACAGAGGGCTCCGCCAGACGTTCCCAGCAGACCCTCACAATGCACTTTGGCCTGCCAGGTCTGTCCGGCTTCCTCCTCTGCCAGCGGATCCAACTCACCACCAGGTGGTGATCAGTTGACAGCTCAGCCCCTCTCTTCACCCGAGTGTCCAAGACACGTGGTCGGAGGTCAGATGACATGACAACAAAGTCGATCATGGACCTCCGACCTAGAGTGTCCTGGTGCCACGTGCACTGATGGACACCCTTGTGCTCGAACATCGTGTTAGTTATGGACAAACTGTGACTAGCACAGAAGTCCAATAACAAAACACCACTCGGGTTCAGATCAGGGTGGCCGTTCTTCCCAATCACGCCCCTCCAAGTGTCACTGTCATTACCCACATGGGCGTTGAAGTCCCCCAGGAGAACAACGGAGTCCCCAGTCAGTGCACTGTCCAGTACCCCTCCCAGGGACTCCAAGAAGGCCGGGTACTCCACACTGCTGTTTGGCCCGTAGGCCGACACAACAGTAAGAGACCTGTCCCCGACCCGGAGGCGCAGGGACGCGACCATCTTGTTCACCGGGGTAAACTCCAACACGTGGCGGCTGAGCTGTGGGGCAATGAGCAAGCCCACACCAGCTCGCCGCTCCCCGCGGGCAACGCCAGAGAAATGGAGAGTCCAACCCCTCTCAAGAAGTTGGGTTCCAGAGCCCAAGCTGTTCGTGGAGGTGAGGCCGACTATATCTAGTCGGTAATGCTCAACCTCCCGCACAAGCTCAGGCTCCTTCCCCCCCAGCGAGGTGACATTCCATGTCCCCAGAGCTAGTCTCCATGTCTGGAGATCTGGTCGTCAAGGCTGCCGCCCAGATCTCTCTGCACTGTGATATACCCAGATAATATAACAAATTCCCTAGAAATACATTAAAGTTGCCCTTACTGCGAATTTAATACATTTACATTTGTACATATGTGGATAGTAATGACTTAAGCTGGATTTACCTATTTCATTCCTGTCTTATCCACAGCCTGTAATTCTGTGAGCAGAAGCCTGTACTTCTGTGAGCAGAAGCCTGTACTTCTGTGAGCAGAAGCCGGTACTTCTGTGAGAAGAAACCTGTACTTCTGTGAGCAGAAGCCGGTACATCTGTGAGCAGAAGTACAGAAGAGGCTAACCAATGGCCCTGAAGATGCTTATCTGAGATCACGTGGAGAAATAAACGTACATGTTTTTCAGTAGACTGTTGCTCACAAAAACGTTGGAATTATTCATTTGATCATCATCATCAAAACTACCTTCTTTACCAAAGAAGACTCAAAAATATATTAAAAAAGACATAATGAACTACATAAATGGAATGATAGAATGTGCTGCATAGCAAATGAACAAATGTTTCCAATAACTCTAGGAAATTTGTAACAGTGTTGTAGAACATTCTGATTGTCAATGTATTATACGCTGTTGTATTTATAATTTGGTAAATTGTGAATGTTTTTCTTTATGACTCAGGACAATACTGCAGAAGCTGGGCCTGGAGGGGAAGGTCACACAAATTCAGGCCAAAAAAAGGTGGGAAAATCTGCAAAAGAAATATAAAGTGTGTACATGATCTGAATGTGTACTGTTTTCATTTGTACTTATAAACCATTGTATTAATCTTGTTTTCACATGTCTTGTATTAACATTTATTCTGTCAAAAGACTGCAAGTATCCAAAGAGCGGGGAAGGTGTGGCAGGGAAGGCAACAGCTGAAACTTGGCCCTGGTTTGTCCCCATGGATGAGGTGTTGGGGCAGAGGGCCTCCATCAACCCCCCTGTCCTCATCGCCTCTATCCCTGAGGACACACCAGGGCCAAGTACTGCCTGGCAGCTGCAGCCGCTGGAGGAGGAAGAGGAAGAAGAAGAGGAAGAGGAGGTGGAGCAACAGCAGCAACAGCAGCAACAGCAGCGGGAGGAGGACGAGTAGCAGCAGTAGCCGCAACAAAGGAGAGGAGGGCAAGCAGGAAAAAGGAAGCGGGAAAGTGAAACTGTGAAGCTCTACAGGGAGGATTTAAGAATGCAGAGGGAGCGTGATGGGAGGGATGTGGAGGAGAGGAAGGAGTGCTTTGAAAGATTATTTGGTTTTCTGGAAAAATTAATTGATGAAAATTAAACAGTTTGATTTTGAAACATTTATGACTTTTTCTTTACAAATATTTACATTCATCTTACATGTCTTAAACAAAGACATGTAATGTCATGTAAAAATACAGTACTATTTACAATTTATTAACGTAATAACTTTAAACACTAAAGTAAAGTGCAAATCAATAAACCTGAGTGTGCCAGTGCCAGGTTTTAATCATTAACACACACTTCCAGGGACCTTGGCAGTGCTAATCAACCTTATCTGCCTGGACCGACTTGAGAGTGCTGAGATTGAGGTCTTCATCTTCTGGCTGGTATGTGGGGCTCTCACATCGGGTGCTGCTCCACTGTCCACCGCATCGTTCATGGGCTGGGTTTGCAGGGCTGGCTGGGGCAATAGATGACTGGCATGTCCCTTTAGAGAAATCGGAAAGAATATTGACAGTACTGCTCATGTTACATCACATCTCTTTACAGTTACAGTGTTTACAGGTAATCACGCTGAAACACTTCCAATAAGAATTTGAAAATTGCTATTATGTAAATACCTACATATAATCCTGATCCATGGGAACCTCCTCCAGGGCAGAGACCTCAGCAGACAGCTGGTCCACCACTGTGCTCCAGCAATGGCCTCGACTTCATTGTCCCCCTCCTCCTCCACTACATTCTCCTGTGGCTTGTCCTCCAGGTCCACAGCGTCTCCTGCCCCAAGGCAGATGTTGTGGAGGACGGCACAAACAGTGATGACCTATGACAAACAGTGATGACCTATGACAAGAAAATATGATTTTGTCACGATCCACACTATTCCTGTCCCTGTTTTGTCTCCTGCCCTGTTACTTCCCTCCCCCTCCTGCCGGAGCTGGGCTGAGCTTCTGGCTCCTCCCGTGCGCACCTGGACCTAATCAGCGTAATCACCACCACCTGCCGGGGATAAGAGGAACCAGGACTAGACACTCGGTGCCAGATCGTCCGCGTGTTCACGTGAATACTCTAGCTTGTCTTGATTTTGCATTTTTGTCTTTTTACCCTGCTCATTGGTCTCCTGTATGCTGCTCTCCAGATCTGGTTCTCCGGACCTTCCCGGCTCCCGTGCACCAGGCTCTGCTCCTGCCTCGCCTCTCCACTCTGGTACAGTCTTGCCTCGTCTTGTTCACCGTTCTCTATGTCTCTGGACCCTGCTCCTGGTTCTGTCTCTGATTGCCCTGTCTCCGTCCCTGCACTCCTCGTTCCCGGGCTCGCTCTTGGTTTCCTACCCCGGTGCTGTCCGCTCTGCCAGCCCTGCTGCGCTGCTCGCTCCGCTCCTGGATCCAGACCCGCATCCCTCTCGTGTTCCCCACCTGAACTATTAACTTTGTTGGACTATTATTCACAACCTGTAAATAAACACTGTAACTCATTCCCAAGTCTTCCATTGCTTGTTCCGATTAGCCTGTCATTACGACAGATTTAGTCTTTCACAATCACATATTTCATAATATTTAACATTTCACTTACATTTGGTGCAAAGGTGTGATGAACCTCCAGTGCATGAAAAAAGATGGACCTGAATCTTGTTTTCATCATTCCAAAGGCACGCTCAATAATTGAACGTGCCTTGGAATGATGAAAATTGAAGTGCTGGGCTCCTACACATTGCACTGGCCGCTTGTAGGAAGTGATGAGGGGGAGTGGACGCTGGAGACAGGGGTACCCTCCATCTCCAAGGATGAAGTGCCCTGGAGGAGGATCCAGTCCTCTCTGGTACAGAGGACTGTATTGAAGCACTCTGGCATCATGAACAGAACCAGGCAACCCCACGTAGGTGTCTATGTCTATGGCCCTGATGGTCACAGACAGCCTGAAGGATTATGCTGGAAAACAGTTTCCTGTTTCTGTAGCTCTGACCATCAGTGCCACTGGGTGGCCTGATTCTTACATGGCAGCCATCTATTGCCTCAGCTGCTCTCCTAAAGGCCCTGTGTCTCGCCAGCTATACAAACCCAAGGGTCACTGCCTCAAAGTCATCATTGGTAGGGAGGTGGATGACTTTGTGTCGCAGGGCCACCACCTCCCTAGTGACCCTGTGGACGATGCGGTGGACAGTGGAGCGTGGTATCTCAAACACTCGGGAGACCACCCGGTATGATGTTCTACTTGCCAGCCAGAAGAGGAAGACCAACACCTCAAGCTCAGCACCCCATCCGTGCCGTCGGTCCAGCTCCAGAAGACACATTAGCACTGCCAAGGATTCCCTGCTCAGCCAAAAGTCAGGCCATGTGTCTTCATGATTAAAAAAACTTTCCAGCACTGGCACACTCAGGTTAACTTAAGTACATTCTTCAGCGCTGGTTGGGGGAAAGAAACAGTTACATTCAATAAAGGTATGTGCAGTTATTCCCTGATGGTGTGTTGGTTTATAAACTCTGGTTTATAAACTATGAATGTAAAAATTATATTGGTTACCTCTGTCTCTGTTATAGCGTATTAAGAAGGTATATTTTGTTCAAGTTATGAAGTAGCTACAAATGGGAAAACAATGACCTGGAACCTTAGATTTACCTATTGATATTCCACAGAATACATGAGTTACTTACTTCATTCAATCTAAAAAGAACTGATGACGCCTTAACTCTTCTTCTATTAAATTATGAAAAATAAAAAGATCATTAATTTACTGTCCATTTTACACCTATGCTCACACATCCAACGGCGTATAGCTAATTAATCACCAGCCGTCAACTTTAGTAGGCGTAAGGCAAGCTACATAACATGGGGCCTGATCAAACACTACACTGGGCGTTTTCGCATTTTTAATTAATTAATTAATTTATTTATTTCAGAGACAGTGCATATTAATCAACACTTCTGTAAATATGCCAGAATTAGCCAAAGGCTATTTTTCATCCATCGTCCCTTGACAGTAGATACTGTCCACCTAAAAAACAAGAGTAAAAATTACAATACAATAAATACATAGAAAACAGTTGAGAAATATATACACTCTTACATAAAATGGTAGACTCACAACAATCATTCAACTACACACCACCACTCATAAAGAAAGCACATGCATACACACATGACAATCGCGCACAGATACAGGGTAAGAGGCCAGCATGGGGCAGCGACAGTGGATAAAGTCAGTGTTCACAGATCTGGCTTGCAATTAGCCATTGTTTTAACTGTATTTTAAAGGTATGGTAACATTGGACAGTGGTGAAAATGGTTTGTTTTTTTTATCCAGAATTTTAACAGTTTGCTTGTAGAGTGATTACTCCAATGGGCAGAGGCTAAATTTTCAAAAACTGCTATAGACCATGTGCCTTTTGATGGTTTTGTGGGAGAGTTTAAACTGGAAGCCTCATGGAATAATCATTGGACAACATGAACAAACCATCCGGACCTTGCTTGACTGTAACTACACTCTGACCCAGCAAATTTCCCAGGTGTCCAACCAAGTCTCCGCTCTGCTCACTCTCCCGCTCTCAGTTCCCACCACAGTGCTGCACCCTCCGGAATCGAGAGGCAAGGATCCGGAACCATATTCAGGTCAGCCCAGCCTGTGTCAGGGTTTCCTTTTTCAATGAAGCTCCATGTTTCAACAATGTCCAGCCTGCTTTACATCAGACGCTGCGAAAATACGTTACATGTGTGGATTATTGAGGAGGATAGCACTCCAATGGGCAGAGGCAAAAATTTTTAACACTGCTATAGACCGTTTGCCTTTTGGTGGTTTTGTGAGAGACTTTAAACTGGTGTTCCATCACCCGTACTATCAAGCTGACGCCCTTCAGGGATCCATATAAGTGGCAGATTACACCATTGAGTTCTGGACACTGGCGGTGGAGGTGGATTGGACCGACAGCACACTAAAAGCAGTTTTCGTGAAAGGACTAAGTAAAAAATTAAAGGACGAATTTGTTTCTCGAGACGACCCACCTGACTTAAAATCTTTGATTTCCCTAGCCGAGAGGGAGAAACGCCATTCATCTATCTGGTCTGTGAACTGCCACCACCAGTTAACCAACTCCCAGCGACACCTCTACCAAAGGAGCCAATGCAGCTGGGTTGCGTGCCCCTTACTGCAGAGTAGGACCTGCGATGCTGCCAGGCGTGTGAGTGCCTGTATTGGCTCTATAATCTCTCCAAACCAGAACGGGAGACTATGCAGCAATATATTCAATTCAATTTTTTCAATGAATTTATTTTTGTAATGCCCAAAATCACAACAACAGTTGGGTGTTCATGTTTTGGTTGATGGGGGAAACCGGAGTACCCGGAGGAAACCCATCCAGACACGGGGAGAAACATGTCAAACTCCACACAGAAAGGCCTGGCGACCCGGGGATCCAATCAAACCCTCTTGCTGTGAGGCATGAGTGTTGCCACTCAGCCACCGTACTGCCTACACACAAAAACAAAACAACAGGAAAAATCAGACAAAACAAGAAAAATCGGACAGGCGAGGAGGAGGAAGACCAGACGAGGAGGAGGAGAGCCGGGCGAGGAGGAGGAGAGGGTCCAGCTGTCATCGGGGCATCTGAAAGAGATACACTCCACAGGGGGAGTGGGACAGGGGACAACATGTGAATAGCATTGCTGAAAATAGGACAAAGCAGAGGATAGTGCTCAGGTTGCCATACTTCCCCCAGCTAGTTATCTCCTACTGCAGCCTATCTATCTATCTATTTTATTGTCCCTAACTCCCTCACTATGTAACCTGGTCATACGCTATACCGAAGAGGAAGGTTTTAAGCCTGGTCTTAAATACAGAGACTGTGGGGGCCTGTTTAACATCAGCAGGGAGTTGATTCCATAGCACAGGAGCTTGGTAACTGAATGCTCTCCCTCCCACTGTACTTTTGGACACTCTAGGAACCACTAATAGTCCTGCAGTCTGAGAGTGGAGTGCTCTGTTTGGCTGGTACGGGACAATAGCATCTTGCAGATAGGATGGGGCCATACCGTTTAGGGCTTTGTATGTCAGGAGGAGGACTTTGAATTTGATTCTAAGCTCGACAGGAAGCCAGTGCAGATATTTTAGTACAGGACTGATGTGGTCTCTTCTTTTAGTTCCTGTTAGGACTCTGGCCGCTGCATTTTGGACCAACTGGAGGCTCCTTATAGTACTTTTGGGGCAGGCGGCAAGCAGAGAATTACAGTAATCAAGTCTGGAAGTAACAAATGCATGGATGAGTTTTTCTGCATCGTTTTTAGCTAAAATATTTCTAATTTTAATTATATTTCGCAGGCGAAAGTATGCGGTTTTACAAGCTAGGTTTATATGGGCTGTGAATGAGAGATTTTGATCAAATAGGACTCCAAGATTTTTTACAGTAGGGCTAGAAGCTATACTCACATTGTCGAGTGAGATTATCTGGTCCGACAGAGAATCTCTTTGACCTTTGGGACCAACGACAATGACCTCTGTTTTTTCAGGATTTAAGAGCAGGTAATTCAAGGTCATCCAGGTTTTAATGTCCTTCACACAGGCACTGAGTTTATCTATTTGATCAGTCTGATTTGGTTTCATTGATAAGTACAGCTGAGTGTCATCAGCATAGCAGTGAAAATTAATGCCATGTTTTCTGATAATGTTACCCAATGGCAACATATACAGAGTAAATAGGATTGGACCAAGCACAGATCCTTGTGGAACACCACAGGCTACTTTAGAACAGGGAGAGGTGCTCTGGTTTATACTAACAAACTGGTACCTATCTGATAGATAGGATTTAAACCATTTGAGGGCGGTCCCTCTGATTCCAATGTCACATTCTAACCTCTGCAGTAGAATGTTGTGATCAATGGTGTCAAACGCTGCACTGAGGTCCAGTAGGACCAGGACTGAAGCCAGCCCGTTATCAGCAGCTAGTAGTAAGTCATTTGTTACTTTAAGCAGTGCAGTCTCTGTGCTGTGGTGAGCTCTGAATACAGATTGAAATTTTTCAAATATATTATTGTCCTGCAGGTGGCGGCAGAGCTGTTTCGCCACCACTCGTTCTAGAATTTTTGAGAGGAAGGGAAGATTAGAGATAGGTCTATAGTTGACTAGTTCATCAGGATTTAGGTTAGGTTTTTTCAAAAGGGGTTTAATCACAACATACTTAAAGGACTGAGGAATGTAGCCATTTTCTAACGACATATTTATTATGTTATGGATGGAATCTATTATTAGGGGGAGGGCTTCTTTGAGGAGTCTGATTGGAATAGGGTCGAGCATACAGGTTGATGGTTTGGACAACATGATGGGATATTCAGGACTCCCTAGCCGCTGGTGTTATCCATCCGTCCTCTTCACCCTTGGGCGCTGTTTTTTTCTTTGCCGCCAGAAAGGACAAAACCTTATGACCATGCATCGACTACAGGGGCCTCAACAACATCACCATTAAAAATAGATACCATTGCCACTCATTGACTCCGCTTTTACGCCACTCCACAAAACCACCATCTTCACCAAGTTCGACCTTTGGTGTGCATTAGAGAAAGGGACGAATGAACGACTGCCTTCAATACTCCCCTGAGACATTTTGAATATTTAGTTATGCCTTTTGGATTAACCCATGCTCCAGCAGTCTTCCAGACTCTCATCAATGACATGCTTTGGGACTTTCTCAATCATTTTGTATTTGTGTACTTAGATGACATTCTGATTTTTTCTAAGTCCCCATTGGAATACCATCACCATGTGCTACAGGTCCTCCAGCGACTACTGCAAAATAAACTCTATGTCAAGGCAGAGAAGTGTGAGTTCCATGCGGATAAGGTCAGTTTCCTGGGCTTTATTGTGGGGTGTGGACAGGTAAAAGCCGACCCAGAAAAGGTTAAAGCAGTCACTGATTGGCCTACGCCCACCAACAGGAAACAACTACAAAGATTTATTGGGTTTGCCAACTTCTACAGGCATTTCATCAGGGACTTGCCATGTTATCTCTCACCTCACTAAACTCACCTCTCCCTCCAGACAGTTCTGTTGGACCCCTGAGGCCCAGTCCACCTTTGAAAAGCTGAAGGACCTATTCACCTCAGCCCCGATCCTACGTCAGCCCAATCTCAGCACCCATCCTGATCCAGGTAATGGCCCACCTGGTACTCTCTTTGTTCTAGATCCTGTCCGCTCCAAGGTACATGAATGGGTTCACTACTCACGGTTTGCTTGCCATCCAGGGGTCAATCACACACTCTCCCTCTTGAGAGGTCACTTCTGGTGGCCCACCATCAACAAAGACACCAGGGCTTATGTCTCAGCGTGCCAGCTGTGTGCCAAGGGTAAAGCCTCCCACTCGCTACCTTCCAGTCTACTCCAACCGCTACCAGTCCTGAAACGACCGTGGTCCCACGTGGCAATGGACTTCGTGACAGGCCTTCTGCCTACTCGCACAATTCCCTGGTGAGTTCCGCTACCAGCTTATCCCCGTTACAAGCCCCACTAGGGTACCAGGCCCCACTATTCCCGTTGGAGGACCTGGCGGTGCCAACGCTGCCGTAGGGTCTGGGGAAGAACCAGAGCAGCCCTTCTCCAATCTGGGGCCAGGACGAAGGCAGCTGCAGTCCGGCATTGCATCCCCGCTTCCCAATATCAGCCAGGTCAGTCAGTTTGGCTCTCATCCAAACATATCTCACTCAAAACTGACTCCCGGAACCTCTCTCCTCTCTTCCTGGGCCTCTTCAAAATCACCAAAGTCATCAATCCATCCACAGTACGACAGCTTCAGCTTCAGCTTCCCTTCTCTCCGCATCCACCCTACATTCCATGTGTCTCAACTCAAGCCCATCCATACCAGTGACCTTTTCCTTCCCCCTCCTCCTGCCTGAGTCATGGATGGTCACCCGGCTTTCACAGTCCGGCGGCTCATTGGTGTCCGCTGGCAGGGACTTCAATATTTTGTGGATTGGGAAGGGCATGGGTCCAAAGAGTGCTCCTGGGTGCCCAGGGCATGCATTCTAGACCCTGAAATGGTCAGAGACTTTCATCGTGCCCATCCTGACAAGCCTGGGGGTCCACCGGGAGATCGCCCTTGGGGTGGGGTACTGTCATGATCCCAGACTATCCTGCCTTTTTTGCATTGTTTTCCCCCCTCCCTTCTGTATCTGAGCCTGGAGCTGAGCGGAGATTTGGGCTCCTCCCGTGCACATCTGCACGTAATCAGCAATCAAGCTGCGCCTGGGGAGGACAAAATTCTTTTGTTCTTTGTGACTGGTTCTAAGTTGGACATTTTTACGCCTCAGATCCCGCTCCCGCTCTGTGCCTCTGTCTCCGACCCAGCTCTCCATGACCGGTGTGAACCTCACCTCTTCTGACCCAGCTCACCTTGTCTCAGACCCCGCTGCTCATGCTCTACTCGTGGACCACAGCAAACACCCCGCTGTCAACTCCCTTATCGATCTGCCTTCTTCATTTGCACATTTAAAATTGTTATTAAACATTGTTAAACTTTTCCCCGAGTTCTGTCTCTGTGGTCCCCCCTGTCAGTCGTTCCGACAAATCGGATCTCATTTTAGAAAAGCACTGAAATTTTTAGTGATTAATGCTGAACCAACACAAGAATCAGCACAGAAGCAGAGCAAGCAACACAAGTGAGAGATTTGTGCACAAAAAACACATTTGTTATCGTAATAAGAGTTACGATCCCACATTTATTTAGAGCAGCATTTTATTTTGATTATGCATGATTCCAAAGGGTAAACACTACTGCTCCGGCAGTTTGAATCATTTAAAAAAAAATAAAAATCCTAGTCTTGGTTGTTTCTCTTTGATTAGTTTTTAGATGAAATTAGTTGTCACATTGACTTCTGTCATATTTAATATAAAAATATCCAGTCTTTTGGACTCTTTTGAGCTCTTTTTTATTTTTATATTTTATATTTAAAGGGCCTGTATTTTTAAAGGGCCTGTATGTTTAAATTTATTCTAATAACAATAACTGACACTATCCCAGACACTTCGTTGTCTGTCATGGTACGTTTTCAAAATTAACAAAAAGCCCCAAAGTAGGCGGAGAATAGAGAACTACAATGAAACCACTCCATGATCCTAGAAAGGTGTCACTGTGTAATATCACAGCCAGGGTAATGTAACAACAACTAGCATGCTAACAGTGCACTCCCTGATTCTCATTAAACATTAAGCAATTAAATGCAGACAGCACGTAGCAAACTTTTTATGACCTCAATATCTGCTTATATAATATATTTGTATTGGGCAAGACACATTTTGCTCAAATACATTGAAAGGTAATTGGGTATAGGGTTTTTTCATCAATAATGTTTAAGTGAAGAAAATACAGGAGCCAAGATGAATTTCAGAAACTTTATTAATCGATGTGACACAGTTGAGAGAAGAGAGTGAATAACAATACCTCACACAGCAAAAGTCTGTACCAAGTATAGGATCATGAACAAGTAAAAGGCACAGTGAAATTCAGATACCTCCAACCCTGAGGCCTGGACAAATACTGCCATACTAAAACATGGATGCAATTTTATTTATTTTTTTTGGCAATTTACTTCTTTGGGGTATTAACGCATCAGGTTTGCAAGTTGCTGTGTACAGCTTTGTATCATGTTTTTGTATATTTTTGAAGATTTGTTGTCTGGGAGCATGGGTGACTTAGGCTTGTGGGTGGAGCAATGGACAGAATCTTACAGCTAACTGTAAGGAGGATTTGAATAGGATGCAGGAGAGATCACTAAATTACTGAAAGATGCATGGATGGCATCTAAAACCTCTTTGGGCATGTTTTTGATGAGGGAGCAATGTTATAAGATGTCATGGGAGAAAGCAAAAAAACAAACAAACAAACAAAAAAAAAACTATTTTGCTTAATACCCCCCTTTAAAGTTCTCATCTCCTCAGCCTGGATTGGCCATGAAGGACCTTAGGATAGGACGATGCGAAACCAGAAAAACATCAGCCAATATTCACACAACCATTATAAAATCTCATTAAGTACGTCCTAAAACATAAGTGGGTAAAGCAACAAAAAAGTACCCAAGTAAGAATACTGTTCCTTCAAAGTAATAGTATTAGTCAAGTAGAAGTACAAAGAATGATCAAAGGAATTACTTCATTAACAGTAAAAAAAAACCCCAAAAAAAACACATTTGTACAATCCAGTTGTAATTGTTAAAGTAACTATCTGGGCAAAACATATGATAATATTGTAAGTGGTAGTGCAAAACATTAAATGATGCATTTTCAAAGGTTAGACACCAAAGGAGAAAAACTAAATAATATTTGAAGGATATATTTCAAATCAGTTCATTTTGTTACATAAAGCTCAAGTCACTTGTAGTTGCACTACACTTGTAGTACAGTACTGTTACTTGAATATATTACTCGAGTAAGAGTACCTGTCCACTAATGTATCCTCTGTTGTTGACTTGGCTGTGTCTGACCTAGACTGTGTGTTTTTTTTAAATCACTGGTTTTGTAGAGGAAGACCTCTGTGAGAACAGTGGGGAAGCACCATCTGACCTCTGAAGTGGCTACACATTTTATTGAAGTTTTAGAAAATCTTCCTCCACTTGTTTTGCCTGCCCCCTGTGTTGACCATTTTAACAGTAAGCTTCAGTCTGCCTTTGGCCAGGTTGCTCCACTGGAATTTGTAAAGACTCATGCCAAACCCATACCTGCCTGGAGAAAAGCAGAACTAAAACAACTGAACAGAAACTGTAGGGCAGCAGAAAGAAAATGGAGGAAAAGGAAAATTACAATTAACCAGGAAATGTACACAGAGCATCAAAGAATTTAAATATAAGAAATTCAAACTTTGTTAAAGCCACCACAGACAACAGAAATACTTTTGTACAATTAATCATCTCCAACACTCATTTAAGATGTCTGTGAATCTCTCAGTCTAGTATGCAAAAAAGAAAATAGCAAAAGAAAAATTTGTCAGATTGCTTCTTCACCCCTGGTCAGATTGCTTCTTCAGTTTTGGTCAGATAGCTTCTTCAGTATTGGTCAGATTGCTTCTTCAGTTCTACTCAGATTGCTTCTTCAGTTCTGGTAAGATCACTTCTTCAGTTCTGGTCAGATTGTTGGTGGACACTGCCTTATATTTGTCTGAAAGGAGGAGCTAACTACACTAAGTGTGAGCAAGTCATATTTTAAATAATCGTTCAGGCCCCTAATCTCCTGCCTGTTAGCATATGACCTGTTGTTTTCCTTGTTACCTGTTTCCTTGTTTTGATTTAAATTTGAGGATAGAGGAAGATGGATGATGTCTAAGTTGTTCAAGGAAGGATTGTCTTTCCTAACAAAAATTGCTACTTTATCTCCTTTCTCAAACCATTTCTTTTCTCTGGCTAAGATCTGTACCTCACTATCTGCAAAGGAGTGGTTAGTGTCTTTGAGATAGAAATGTATAGCAGACTGGGGTCCAGAGCTGATCTCTTGATGGTGTATGGAGTAGCTGTTTAGTTTCTCCAATGTAACGCTCACTGCACTCTTCACTACACTGAATGGAGTAGACCACATTACTTTGTTTGTGGATCAGGGTTTTGTCCTTTGGGTGAACCAGTTTCTGTCTTAAAGCATTTGCGATAGACCATCATTACATCCAGTCTGAAATTTCTCTGAAGGTTTTCAGACAGACCAGCTGTGTAAGGAATAGTTACACCTTTTGTCATAGGTTCAGATTCACTGTTGTGTTGATTTTAGCTCTTAGATCTATTGATAAAAGCAGAGAGGGTTTTCTCCACATGTTGTCCCCACTTCACTTTTCCCTCTGTGTTTGTAGGAACCACTTGAGCCCTGTGTTCAAATAACCACATTATACCAGTTTTAACACCACTGCATTGGCTTCCCATGTGTTTCAGGATCAAAGTTCTTTTACTGTTTTTTAAATGTCTTAATGGTCTTGGGCCTTCTTATCATTCAGAACTGCTTTCATCCTATAAACCAGGATCCTATAGTAGTTTGTTGTTCTTAACATTTAACTCTTGGGCCTCATCCCTCCCCTGGGCCCTGTGTCCTGGTGGCAGGTTGGTGTTTGGGTCTCATCTCTCCCCTGGACCCTGTGTCCTGGTGGCAGGTTGGTGTTTGGGCCTCATCTCTCCCCTGAGGCCTGTGTCCTGGTAGAGGGTTGGTGCTTGGGTTTCATCTCTCCCATGGACACTGTGTCCTGGTGGAAGGTTAGTGTTTGGGCCTCATCTCTCACCTGAGCTCTGTATCCTGGTGAAGAATTGGTGTTTGGGCCTCATCTCTCCTCTTGGCCCTGTGTCCTGGTGAAGGGTTTATATTTGGGCCTCATCTTTCCCCCTCGTTCAAGCCCGGAGACTTGCCACTGAGGAGCTTGCCAACCACCTCGGTGACTTCAGCCAGGGTGATGGACGAGTCTGCCTCCAGGTCCCCAGTCTCTGCTTCTTCCTCACAAGACATGAAAATATTCCTTCCACTGCCCGACAACATCCCCAGTTGAGGTCAGCAGCTCTCTGCCCGCACTGTAAACAGTGTTGGTGAAGCACTGCTTCCCCCTCCTGAGGCGTCGGACGGTTTGCCAGAATCTCTTTGAGGCCATCCGATAGTCCTCCTCCATGACCTCCTCGAATTCCTCCCAACCGTGAGTTTTTACCCTCTGCGACCGCACGAGCCGCGGCACGCTTGGCCCAGCCAACAAGGCTTGATATGACTCCTTCAGCCTCATGGCATCACTTACTTCTGTGTCCACCACAGGGATCAGGGATTGCTGCCGGGACAAGCACCACAGACCTTACGACCACAGCTACGAGCAGCTGCATCAACAATAGAGGTGGAGAACATGGCCCATTCAGAGTCCATATCCCCAGCGTTCCCTGGGATCAGGGAGAAGCTCTCCTGGAGGTGTGAGTTGAAGACCCCTCTGACAGAGGGCTCCGCCAGACGTTCCCAGCAGAGTCTCACAATGCACTTGGGCCTGCCTGGTCTTCCTCCTCCACCAGTGGATCCAACTCACCACCAGGTGGTGATCAGTTGACAGCTCTGCCCCTCTCTTCACCCGAGTGTCCAAGACACGCGACTGGAGGTCAGATGACATGACAACAAAGTCGATCATCGACCTCTGACCTAGAGTGTCCTGGTGCCACGTGCACTGATGGACACCCTTGTGCTCAAACATGGTGTTTGTTATGGACAAACTGTGACTAGCACAGAAGTCCAATAACAAAAAAAAAAACGCTCGGGTTCAGATCGGGGAGGCCATTCCTCCCAATCATGCCCCTCCAAGTGTCACTGTCATTACCCACATGGGCATTGAAGTCCCCCAGGAGAACAACGGAGTCCCCGGTTGGTGCACTGTGTAGTACCCCTCCCAGGGACTCCTCCAGGGACTCATTCCATGTCCCCAGAGCTAGTCTCCATGTTCGGAGATCTGGCCGTCGAGGTCCCCGCCTTCGACTGCCGCCCGGATCTCTCTGCACCCGCAGGTGGTGGGTCCAGGGGAGGACGGCCCCCGTCCGGGCCCCGTGGGGAAAGGCCCGGGCACTAGGCGCTTGCTGCCGTGCTCCCACCCCAGGCCTGGCTCCAGGGTGGGGCCCCAGTAACGCCAGTCGGGGCAACATAAGTGGCCTTGTTGTTTTCCTCTTCATGTGGGGCTTCTGAATCGCTCTTAGTCAAACTCGTCCCTCAGGGCCTGTTTGCCATGGGTGACCCTACCAGGGGCCTGAAGCCCCCGACAACATAGCTCCCAGGATCATTCGGGTGCTCAAACCACCACGTTAAGGTGGCATTTCGGGGAGGGGTCCAGTGAGACGTGATGAACCCAAATTGTAGGAATAAGACACAATGTCAACACTCCAGCTTCACCAGAATTTCCCTGGGTTCTTATCAACTATTTAAAACACTGTCATCAGAACGTGTCAAAGCTTAAAAATCTACATAATCAAAATATGCGTTTATAACAATATTCAATTTAATAATTGAATAATATAAAACACAAATGTGACTGTTTTTAAAAAACATCTGTGATTACTCATGTATCTGAGTGGTTTTCAACTGTCAAACCAAAGTCGATTGTTCACGTTTTATTTATCAAGAAATGAATGCCACTGAAATCCAGGCATGTGTGTCGCACTTAACTGTTTTAGATCATCAAACTAATTTAAATATTAAACAAAGATAACCCAAGTAAACATAAAATGCATTTTTTTTTGATGATTTTATTTGTTAAGAGAAAAATAATATGCAAACCTAGACGATCCTGTGTGAAAAAGTAATTGCACCCCTTGTTAAATAATGAGGTAACTGTGATTAATCATATTACAGCTGAGTTCAATTTCATAGCCACACATGGACTTGATTGTTGCCAGACCTTTCAGATCAAGAGATAACATGAATAGCACCTGTCTGACAAGGTAAACCGCTCCAGCAAACCACGGTGAGAGCCATTATCCACAAATGGAGAAGGCATGGAAGAGTGGTGAACCTTCCCAGGAGTGGCTGGCCTACAAAAATTACCCCAAGACCACAGCGATGACTGATCCAAGAGATCACAAAGGAACCCAGAACAACATCTATACAACGGCAGGCATAACTTGTGTTAGTAAAAGTCAGTGTACATGACTCAACCATAAAAAAAGAGTCTAGGCAAAAATGGCATGCATGGCAGAGTTCCAAGGTGAAAGCCACTGCTGACAAAAAAAGAACATAAAGTCTCGTATCACTTTAGCTTTGGGAATCTTGATGATCCCCAAAGCTTTTGGGAAAATATTCTGTGAACTCATGAAACAAAAGTTGAACTTTTTGGAAGGAGTGCATCCTATTACATTTGGCATAAAATGAACAGAGCATTTGATAAAACGAATATCATGCCAAGAGTGAAACATGGGGGTGGTAGCATCATGGTTTGGGGCTGCTTTGCTGCTTCGGGACCTGGACGACTTGCTGTGATTGAAGGAACCATGAACTCTGCTTTCTACCAAAAAATCCTGAAGGAGAATATCCGCCCATCAGTTCATGACCTCAAGCTGAAGTGCACTTGGGTTCTACATCAGGACAAGGATCCAAAGCACACCAGCAAGTCCACTTTCGAATGGCTTAAAAAAAAACCCTAAATGAGGGTTTTGGAGTGACCTAGTTAAAGTCCAGACCTGAACCCAATAGAGATGCTGTGGCATGACCTTAAAAAGGCGCTTCATGCTTGGAAACCCTCCAATGTGGCTGATTTAAAACAACGGTTCATGCCAGTTATTAGGTTTAGGAGGCAATTACTTCTTCACATGGGCCATGTAAGTTCAGATGTTTTTTTTTTCCCTTAATAAATAAAATCGGCAATAAAATCTGCATTTTGTGTTAACTTGCGAGTTAACTTTGTCTAATATTTAAGTTTGCTTGATCTGAAATAGCTAAGAGCGACAGAGTTTTGCTGTGATAATAGTAAAGGCACTGTACCTGTCTTTTTACCCATGTTTTTAACAGTTTTTTCTCACATTCCTTATGCTTTCCAGAAATCCTAATTATTCATTGTAATTCATTTATAAGAGCTTTTCACAACTTTCAGAGGATAGAATGGAGTTTGCTGTCTTGATAATGCTAAGACCAACTAGCATGTTAGCATACACTTCCTGATTCTTGGGAAAAAGAGGCTTTATAATTTTTAATATACAGTATCTGTACTTGGCTGAGACTCATTTTACTCAGATACTTTGAAGAAAAACACATATAGGGCCTTTGAGACCTAAATGAAGCCAGTTATATTGGAGCAGATTGGTTCAGTTTGGGTCAGAGCAGATACTGGGGCTTGGGTCAAGAGGAGTGTGTTAGCACTGTAGTACTATCTGTAGTATTGTATGTCCAGAGATCTGCTACATAAACACTGTACTGCAAATACAGCTTTGTTAATCCTGATAAATACAGGTCTATATTGTCATCTCAGTACATACAGTAGGGTCCCGACCAGATGACTATGTGTGTACTTCACAGATGATATGCTGTGTACTTCATTGACTCTGGTCTCTACAGTGAAGGTGAGACTCTAATGGAGGATAGAAAAACATCTTAAAATGACACATGAAACATGTAACTTCTACTTGACTATAAGTCTGTATTGTTTTTTTTTTTGTATTTTTTCCACATTTTCTTATAAATACAAGCATTTTAAGTGCCAGGGTTCATTTTAATATATTACAAACCAAAAGATGTACAGAGACAAGATTAGATTTTAGTATTTGAGCAACAGACTTTGCATCATTTCTTGAGTTAAACTTCAATAAATCAGACAATAAATTAGATATCAACAATTCGTTATATAAACTCTTCAAAATATTGTCAAGTAGGTGACCCAAAACATGAAAACCAAACCATTCCAATGAGCCGTACCAGTAGTAACAGTATTTTGGATTTGTGATCACATGTTGTTCCTGTGACCCACTCACACAGAGTAGTCATTTCACACAACCCAGTTTGCACTGGGTTTGTTTGTTTGCTGTTTTTTTTTTTTTTTTTTGCTATATATCATATAGCAAACAAACATCATCTATGACATACATTAGAGGTGCACCAGTCTAGCTTTTTTAGTTCCGATGCTGTTTTCAATATGGCTTTAAGTATCTGCCAGTACCCGAGGAACATAAGAAAAAACAAATCCAACTGTGTTATGTGGTGATGAGACAGACAGGGATTTATATCATCCCCTAAACCACTACAAAAACACTTTGTAAATACATTTTATTTATAAGCGCCTTTCAAAACACCCAAGTACACTGTACAGAAAAAGGTCAAAACATAAATATCAGGTGGATAAAAACACACAATACAAAAGGGGATGGGTGGACAATGTCTGAACAGGTCAGTTTTGAGTCATGATTTGAAGAGAGGAAGGGTGTCGATGTTGCAGAGGTCGTGTGGGAGCAGAGCAGCTGAAGGATCCGCCCCCCATGGTGACGAGAGGGACAAAGAGGACAGAGAGCTGGAGAAAAGGAGAGGGAGTGGCATCGTGGAGGAGGTCAGAGATGTGAAAGGGACAGAGATGTGGAGGAGGTTATATGAACAGCTTTGAATGTGGTGAGGAGAAAAATTGTTGTTTTATGGAAATAAGGCAGTTGGAGGACAAGAGTGATGTGGTAGAAGAAGTACTCACTTAGTTACTTTGTAAGTAACAGTAAAGATACTGGAGCAAAAAAAGTAAAAGTATCACATGAAAAAATCTACTTAAGTAAAGCCCATATCCAACACCAGTATTCTATAGTAGGGATGGGACAATATACAATAATATTGCTAATTGTGATAAAAAAGGTCTGCATTTAATCCTTTGTGGCATTTTTATGCCACGAATAATCGTGATCATCATGTACGATTATAATCGCTTTTACGACACCAGACTGCCTCAGGTTTGCAGTTTCAGTGCGATGTTTAGATGTTAGTTCTGGTGTTTACCCATAAGTCGGACCTCTGCCATAGCAATGGAACTTGTTAGCTTCTGTACCTATTGGGCAGCACAGTTATCGCTGTCTGAACTATATTTTGATATCAACAATAAACAAGTCTGATCCGTAAGTCTCCACAGGCACCAGAGCACGCCAGATGAGATGCCAATGTGTGCACATCTTATATTTTTACCTACAATAATGCAAACTGCAGAATAAAACAATACCTTTCAATCAATAGACAATGGTCTGAATGTGCACTATGTCAACAGAAGCAAGCCTAACAATTACACATGATATATTTTACCTACAATTAAGTCAAGTCAAAGTGGCTTAAATGCATCGTTCTAAGTGTTTGTCGATGGGCACTTGCGTCACTTCCGGTGCGACAAGGACTGTCCCACTTCGACAAGATGACAGTTACACTGAGGAGTACACATTTTCGGTCGGATACTTTGAATGGTAATTTGAACAGCGCATTTGGCGGATTGGGACACAGCCTTCATATACTCCTCATGTTCCGTCTGTTTAGAGAAAACCATGACATACCATACATCATTGTGTTCCACTGCTCATTGGCTGTAAGGGGAAAACATCACTAAATGTGTGTAATGTAATTGGTTGATTCTACAAGGCGGAGAGTGGGGCATATACGTTCAGTCATCTGTAGCACTGATTCGCTGTCTGAGGCTCCTGTAATCCACAACCCCCTTTTTATTTGCCAACCTTGGTGTCAATCAGAAGCTAATGCGTTTGTTTAACACTGGGGAACAAACTTGACAAAACAACAATGACAAATGACAAAAAAGTGACGGAGCAGATTTCATATTTGGAATAATTTCCTGCAGCAGATTGGACATGGAGGATCCAATTTATTTCGCAGACATAATTTCTTCACTGGATTATATTCTTTGGACCTGTACAGAACGAATGAGACCAACTTTGTGTGAATATGTTGATGTTTGACAGAACCAGAGCTGTCAAAGTTAAGTGAAGTCCAAATCCAAATGTTTGGCTTTTCTGTAAAAACGTCTTTCCTGTCAGCACTGTGGTGATTGGCAGGTATTGCATATTCAGAAAGATGAGCGCCGTATCTTTCATTTGATGTGTAGATTGTTTGTGTGGGTGATGCAAAAGTATAGTATGCTGTAGAGTTGTAAAGTAGGGGAATGTTAACAGGTCAATAATTATTGTGATAATATCATTAATTGCGATTATTTTGACCACAATAAAAAATTAGTCTAAACTTTAATATCGTCTCATCCCTATTCTATAGGTTATTTAAAAATTAGACAGTTTGCTATTAAACATTTCCATAACATGACACTATTACACGGTCCTGGCAGCTGCAGTGAGAGAGAGCCAGACACAGACACATTGAGACGGAGCCTATGAATGCTATGCTTTGTAAGGATTAAATGCCTTACAAAGAGGAACAGGTCCAAGAGAGTGGTTCAGAGCATAAAAAGCACAAAAAGCCGGCTCCAGTCCAGGCCTGACTCAGCAGAACAGCCCCAGTACAGAGAGTGGCTCCAGTGCTCAATGCTGCCATAGACTGTATGAAGATGTGGATTAAGTGCGTGACATAACCCACAGCGTTCAGCTCGAGCCAAATCAAACTTGTCAAGGCGAGCAGTTATAGGAGCCAATTTGGAGTCCACTTTCGTATTTGGACCACGAGTATCATAGCAACCAAAGAGCCAATCTAGAGTCAGGTTGTTGAAGGTTCACATTACTGATTTAGCAGGTGGTTAGTGGCGATGTCAATCACACCTGTTGCTAAACACTAGCAAGAGTGACCTCAGGGAAAGAAGGCACCTGATTTGATGATGTTGATGTTCATATCTTAATTTACGGACAAAATAGCGAAATAACATCACACCAAAATGATGAATCTGACAGCAGCAGTTACACAGAGAGGGCTGATGTTTTTCAATAGAAAGTGAATTGGAGCCAGAGTCAGTGGAGCACACCCAGAAGTACACCCACGCTCACTTCCCATGTGGAATGTGGTGGCTAGCAGGTTGTCTATGTCCATTTATGAATACTGCTGCTAAAGTGCATATGACAAACTACACTATTACAAACTACACTAACAAAGTTAAAGTGGAACTAAACACTAAATCGACTTTGAGACAACTAAACTATGTATATGGTGTTTAAACAGCATTAGCTCCTGTTCCTAGTCATTTTTGGCAAACTAGTTAAATTTATAGCTTTCTGGTCAAAAATGCCAAAATCTAAGTTTCTGCTGCCTTCAGTAGCCTCTGCAATTTCAAGTACTATGTGACATCACGCAAGATTACCCTGATTACAGCCAGGTGTTTCTAATTACAAATACCTGGCTGAAGGGGTGGGGTTTCAAGTCTGCTGAATGTTCCTTATTTCTCTAGACCTCGCCCTACCACCCCCTCACTTTCCACCTTAGTCCTTCAGCTACTACTGTGGTTTTGGGGGCGGAGTTTAGGTGTTAAGTCCCACTTTAACATCAGTATATTGAAGATTTTTTTTTTCTTCTAGTCTTTCCAAGTCTTTACAGTAATTTTTTTTGTAAATTTTGGTGAAGTTTATCATTTTATTTCCTGGGCAGCCTGGACACAGGCAGCAGATATGATATATGATATGTAATTTCATAACTGTTACCTATCAACTATATAGTAAACAAGGGCCAAACCTTATGAATAGACTATTAAAAATAAATGACAACGCCTTTACTTTGTTAAATGCAGTGTTGGGAATAACAGCGCTTAATTGTAAAGGCATTAGCAACGGTGTTTTTTTGACTGGCATCGAATAATCTACCTAATGTAACAGGGCTTGTTATTTTACGGTGTGTCTCAGCAGGTGACAGATCCGAATCTCTTGTCTCATTCAGAGGAGCTGCAAAGTTTGTCCTTTGTTTGAGACAGTGTTTGTCTAAAAGGGAGATTGACTGTACAGCTGACCAATCAGAAGCAGCATTAGGTGGCTGTAAAGGTGGTTGAACACTCACTGTTTTCAACACACATGAGGAAATATGCCAACTATTATGGATTTTATGGATACACATCATTATTTTTCAACTCTTGTGATAGGATGTCTTTGTAATCCCTCAGTCGTCCAGGTCTGATCCATACTAAAAGACAAAATTTAAATCTGTCAACTGGACAACTGTTTCACTGCACATGCAATCCGCTTCTTCAACTGAAGATGAGCAGTGAAACGTCTTCACTCCTACAACAATTTGTCCAGTTGACATATTTAAATTTTGTCTTTTGCTATCATCTGTGATGGGAAAACAAATGGGCGACTACAGTGGTATGCCCGCTTGGAGTTGACAGATTACTAAAAAGATGCCAGGGCTGCTTTTTCTCTATCCTCTGCTCTTATTGTAAGTGCAGCTGGTCTTATGTCTGCTTGGTGGTTCACCTCTGGTTTTCCAGCGCCTTCATGTGTCATGTACATATTTGTAATGTTCTAATATCCGTGCATTTGGTAAATGCATTGCTTGGACAGTGTCTGCTGCATAAAGGGGATAGCTGTTTGCCCTGCGCTGTACAGCTGTGAGTCCATGTTGGTGATTTTGAGGTCTGTGGAGGAGAGCTCAAAATCACCAACCACATGTACCCAGAGTCATTTGGTAATTTGACACACAAATAAGGCTGAATATAGCTTGTTTTTACTTGTAAAAACAGCTGGAATTAGGATTGTAATTAAATAGGCCTAGTTACTTTATCTAGTAATGAATTACATTCATCACACAGTAATGAAGTTACTAACACAATTACTTTGGGGAAAAAGTCTCTACATGTCATGATGCCTGCATTTTCTGTCTCCCTGTGTGCTTTCCCCTCCCCTACCTGTCTGAGCCTGGAGCTGGGCGGAGTTCCTGGCTCCTCCCGCGCGCACCTGGAGCGCATCAGTGCAATTACCTCCACCTGCTGCGGAGGATAAGTGGAGCCAGGACCAGACACTCGGGGGGAGATCGTCTGCTTATCTACATCCTGTTCGGTGCCGGTTCATCTGCGTATCATCATCCACATCCTGTCTCCTGCACTGCTCCAGCTCCCGCACTCCCGGCCCCACTCCCGCCTGGCTTCTCCGACCTGGCATGGTACTGTTTCACCTTGTCTCCTGCACACTACGCCCCTGGACCTCGCCCTGCATCCTGCTCCTTTCCCTGGCTCTGGTCTACTGGTCTTTGCCTCTGTGGCCCACGTTCCCGGATCCCGGCTCATCCTCCACACCTCGCTCCAGCACCGTACCGCGCGCTCCGCTCCTGGATCCTGCCCTGGACTCTGGCTCCTGTTCCCCGCTGGATAATAATTGTGTTTGAACTGAATTTCACCACTTTGTAAATAAACACTGTAAATCTGCCCCGGGTCTGCACGTCTTTGGTCCACCCAACCCCACCGGTTACGACACTACATTTTGGATGTATTCCCTTTTGGAACTCATCACTGCTTTCTGTATTTTTCTTTTCAACTTGTTTCCACAAATTGTCAGTTAAGTGATGTAAAACTGTGATAAATATTTACCACTGGTTCTATCCCACCAAACCAAGTCAGAATGAGCAAAATATGAAAAACATCATATGCCCTTTAACCAGCGCAAACGCAAAGCTCCATGTAAGGGGAAGCAGCAGCACCACCAGTAGGGGTCTTCATTGCTCAGGCTAATGCTATACCTACCCCTGGTGCCCTGCCTAACTCTGGGTTATCTACAGTAGTAAGAGACACCTGTACTATTCACCCTCTTTGTTCATATGTTGAAAAAGCATTTTTGGGTTAAAGAGGTTTGAATTTAGAATACTGGTCTTGTTTTGAGTAGTTTGACTCTACTACTACTAATTGTTAAAGTTGCATTATGTAACATTTTTAAGGTGAAGTATCCACCACTGGTTTGTCTCCATTAAGACTGCATTACTTTGACAGGAATGTATTACAGTATAGCATTAAACATATCTGTCTCCATGAAAACAAGCAAATGACACCACCAGGCAAAGTTTCATATCTGTATCAGTAATAATGTAGTTTTTTTCAAGGTGTTATGGAACAGTACAAACACCTGCAGTTCAATAAATACTATGCAAATAAATACTATGTTAATTCTTGTTTCTTATTCATCATACAAGAGACAGTTACCTTGTATATTTACTCAAAAATTGTTTAAAAATGTCAATAATGTAGGAATAACATATCCCATTAACACTAGTTCAGTCTAGCCTGGCATTTTACCTCAGTCCTGTACACTTTCACACTTTCATCTTGTTAGCATTAAAGCGGACCTATTCTGCAAAATTGACTTGTCAGAGCTATTAACGATGTTATTTATGTTCCTCTCATCCTTTAATCACCCGAAGTTGTATTTGGAGTGATTCATGCATTTTTACATACATGTTTGTGCAATATTAAATTGCTTATTTTCAAGATGCCACTGGGTTATCCCCACTGCTCTGTACTTTCTTTCGTTCTCTAATGATTGTAATCTGTGTAGGATTTGGCAGCATCACATTGTCATTTTGGTACAAATTACAAAAAAAACAAACATCTGTGGCTAGCTAACTTAATTTCAGCTGCCCATCGGAGGTGGCGACAACTTCGGGATGACATTTATGGCGACGCCAGTGCCCACTGTAGTTTTCTAATGTGGAAGTCAGTGGACTTGTTTCTTTTGTTCAATCATTTTAGATTAATTTTGTGATGAAAATCACATCAAATGTACAAATTATGATCCACAGGTGTCATAAATGTATAGCAGACACAAGCACAATATGTCTTCTTTAAGCAACTGCAATCCCTTTTTAACGTGAGGTTCGTTGTAGCTAAAAAAGAAAAAAAGTAGAGTAAAGTAAATTATAAGCATGTCTATTCTTTTCAATCAGTTACTGTGCCTTGGACCCATAAGTGAAATCCCACCTAACAACCCTATAAAACTAGATTTAAACTTCATGTCATATTATGGAACATTCCAGGCAAGCAATAACTTCTTGGAGTCAAGCAGTTCCACCAGAAAACATAGTGTACCTTTAATATATATATAATTGTCTTGTCCTACTGGTAGGTAGAAAGCAGCAAGACTGAAAGCAGCTCAGGCTCATAAAATGTGTCAAAAATGAGAATTATTAAGTAAATAAAAGTAAATATTCTAAATCAAATACTAGATTTGTTTGTGATGAGAAGAGGTGGTCTGGTCACCTGTCCACCCAATAAAATAAGTGGGTCTGGAACCGTAGCCTTTCTCCCCAATTCCACAGGCCATGATTCACAGCTGGATTACCCAATCAGAGACAAGCATGGTCCGTATGTGTCAAAACAAACATGGCCTCTTATATTAAAAAAAAAAAAAACAAAAGAAACAGACTGGATTTCTGCAGAATCAACAAGCGAAGCACCAAACTCTTATTTATCTCTCGTATAAGAAGTTATATATATTTTTTCCTGAATGATACGAGAAATTTTAAAAGGAGATATCTTCTGCATTTGAGAGACACTTGCTACAAATCAGTGGCTGTGGTTGGACTTTCCCAAGTCAGGATGGAGGTTTGAGGCCCTTATGTATAGGGAATTGGCTGGTCAGACAAGAGATCTGGTATGTCCCACAAAAACAGGGTCCATGGGGGAGACAATGGAGCTGTCCTTCAACCCTCCTCTCACGCATAGGTATCAGCCATCTTAGGGAACAGTGGCTCGGTGTGGTCGGGGTGCCGGCCGTTGTCATGGGGGTCCTGAGGGAACATGAAAGCTGGTACCTCCGTGATGGAGGTAGCTGTGTAGGAGGTGGAGCGCATGGAGCAGTGTTCTTTCCTCCGCTGGCCCCACTGCATCTTGTACTGCACCCACTGCCTCTTCAGAGCTGCCTGCACCTGCACACACACACACACACACACAGCTTTGCATGCTTTATGGGGGCATCACATAGGCATATTCATTTCCTGGAGACTGATATTTTAGGTTCTATATTACATAAAATGGACTCCTGTGAGCTTTAAGACATGTTAGAATGTTGTTGCCTCCTAAAAAAGCTGTGTTTGAGTAATCCTGGATTACCTGACTGTTGGCATCCCCAAAATTGAAAATGCTCCGTTTGACCTTGTGATGTCATGCAGTGATAGTTCAATTTAAGAGCTCCTTTTACCTTTAGTTCAGTAGAGATCGGCAATTCCAGGGCTGAAATGATCCAAGTGATTCTAGTGAAGGTGTATGGAGTTTAAAAATGTTTTCCATTTGAGAGAATAACTCTAAATACACCTAAATATGCAGGGTTTGTGTGTTAAATATGTGTGAATGAAACTCCAGGTATGTTTTTGATGGGGAAACATTATAACATAGTTTAGAGAGGCCCATTAAGGAGTAGAAGGCCTTTTGGAGCTGTCTACCATGTTATAACGCTGCTTCCTCGTGTGCTGGTCTTTTTTTAAATTTTTTTTATGTCATCCATGCATGTTTGAGTAAACCTACGATCTCTCCCATGCTTTATTTGAGCCTGTCCTTTTTTGCAAAAGATTGGCACAACACAATACACTACAACTTCACAACCCTGATGCAATGTGCAGTAGTTAAATTAGTAAAATGCATGCTGATTGCATGAAGGGGAAGTGAGTGAAATGTGTTCATCATGATAATATGCCATTCCACAGGCACCGTCCCCGACCACCACTTGATGTTGAACAGAGGCTTCAGGTACTCAGGACAGATCTTATCCCCCCTAGCGTCTTGCCACTGAGAAGCTTGCCAACCAACTCAGTGACTTCAGCCAGGGTGATGGACGAGTCTGCCTCCAGGTCCCCAGTCTCTGCTTCCTTTGAAGACATGACGGTGGAATTGAGGAGATCCTCAAAGTATTCCTTTCACCGTCTGACAACATCCCCAGTCGAGGTCAGCAGCTCTCTGCCCACACTGTAAACAGCGTTGGTGTTGAGCATGAAGACCCTAACAACATAGCTCCCAGGATCATTCAGATGCTCAAACCCCTCCACCATGTTAAGGTGGTGGTTCAAGGAGGAGCATGCTAATAGTGCACTTATTTTTGGACAATATAACGCTTTATAATTAGATGCAGTGGGCTTTTTTTTTTTTTTTTTACCTCAAGTGTTTATACCTCATATTGGTACTGGGGAAAAACAAATTCTGATCAAATACATGAGAAAAATTTGTACAGTTACATTAACCTTTGACCGCGGTTTTGAACTTTAGAATAAGTGCAGCCACAGTAACGTTTACCCATATCTAAACTTTAGACGATTCACGTCATTTCTTCTCATAAGGGAAGCAAGTCCCCATGATGTGAATGTGTATACAGACTTCATTTCCCCACACATGTACACACATGCATGCATGTGCACGTGCACACACACACACACACACACACACACACACACACACACACACACAGAAGATATCAGCAAAAGGTTATGTTCACACGGCATCACATTTTAAGATGCCCTGTGTTTAAAATTGTGGAGGAGGTTCAAGATTTATATTGATACCAACAATAAAATCTAAACAAAATACAAAGAACACATGCATGGTTATTATTAAGAACTGCGTGACAAGATGGCGGCAAGGTGCACCAACCCTTTTTTTCCAAAAAACACCTAGGAAGCTGCCTGATTACATTGCTTTGAATGGACACAGGAAAATAAAGCCTTTCTCTCCGTCTAACATCAATGTGCTGCACCTATCTCATGTCCTGAATGTGATTCAGGAGCTTATGACCAGGTTACTTAGTGAGGGAGTTAGGGACATTAAAACCCGGGATAAGATAGGCTGCAGTAGCAGATAACTAGCTGGGGGAAGTATGGCAACCTGAGCACTATCCTCTACTTTGCCCTATTCTCTCATCAGCAATGCTATTCACATGTTGTCCCCTGTCCCACTCCCCCTGTGGAGTGTAACTCTTTCAGATGCCCCGATGACAGCTGGACCCTCTCCTCCTCCCCGCCTGGCCCTCCTCCACCCGCCTGGCTCTCATCCTCCTCGCCCGGCTCTCTTCCTCCTCGCCTGGCCCTCCTCCGCCCCCCCTTCCTCCTCCTCGCCTGGCCGATTTTTCTTGTTTTGTCTGATTTTTCCTGTTGTTTTGTTTTTGTGTGTAGGCAGCATGGTGGTTGAGTGGCAACACTCATGCCTCACAGCAAGAGGATTTGGTTGGATCCCCGGGTTGCCCAGGCCTTTCTGTGTGGAGTTTTGCATGATTCTCCGCGTGTCTGGATGGGTTTCCTCCGGGTACTCCAGTTTCCCCCATCAACCAAAACATGAACGCCCTTCGAGACAACTGTTGTTGTGATTTTGGGCGTTACAAAAATAAATGGATCGAATCAATTCAATTGAAAATTGAATTGAATTCTGTACATGTTGGCCATCCGTCGTGCTGGTGGTTACGTGGAGCCAGCAAGTTTTCTTCAGCCACGTTTTGTACTGAAGAAAGGCACTTGACCCCCCACACAGTGCCAGCGGCAATCAGTCTATGGCCCTCAATCGGCCCTTAGTTTTGTCTGTGTTTTTATACGTGGCCCTTATTGAAAAAAGTTTGGACACCCCTGACCTAAACCCTGGACCTGTGGATTCGCCTGCGATTCTATAGAAACAACCCCAAATACACTTCGCCTTGCCGACGCTCTCCTCTCAGGAATACAAGGTAGCATACAGATAAACAGTTTGATAAAAACACAGACAAACATGACCTCCCTGCGGCTGCGACCCACAAATGCGCTACAGACTATCATGTCACTGAAACAACAACAGACTAAACTATTTCAAACTGTTAATCAGTCCTGTGGAATCCTCTCAATAAACCAAAAGGGATTTTCGAAGGACACATAAACATACGGAGTGTAATATCAAAGACTGAACAGATTGAGCATCTTTTGAGCATCAGCAAACTCAAACCTGGACTACCTTTGCCTGTCAGAAACAACGATTTGTCCAACAACTCTGTTAACTGTGTTCACTGTTCCTGGCTTTACGTGAAGAACAATATCCAAAGTAAACAAATCTGACCGGAATGTCTTATCCAGTTCTTATTGTAGATCTATGCTCTTAACTTGCCTGTCATCACTAACTTTAACTTAGCCTAGCCAAGCAACTCATTATCAGGAGGATGGGAGTCATCTTTTTGCCAGTCTCTGTACCTGCCTAGAATACAGAGAACCATGAGTCTCTAATCATCTTTGACTTTTAGCTGTCAAAATGCAGATTTGTTGTCCCTGGTTTATGGTTAATATCTCTGTAATTACTGGACCTATCCACATGAGACAAAAGCAGGCAGTATAAATCTCAGTATAAATTAAATGTCTTTTGTGAACCCAATCCAATGTTTTCACAATCCTACCATTTCAAATGGGCTCGATGATTAAAAACACTATTTGTATAATTCATACACTATATTCTGGAATACCAAAAGATTATAAATGTGAGACACTGCCTTATAACTGCTGATGGGAGGCGCTACCTACACTGAAGCTAACACACCTGTCTGTTTACAGTTTGTGTTTGTTTACAGTTTGTGTTTGTTTACAGTTTGTGTTTGTTTACGGTTTGTGTTTGTTTACAGTTTGTGTTTGTTTACGGTTTATGTTTGTTTATGGTTTGTGTTTGTTTACAGTTTGTGTTTGTTTACAGTTTGTGTTTGTTTACAGTTTGTGTTTGTTTACAGTTTCTGTTTGTTAGCTAAGTGTGAACTGTGCCTCTAAAGCTTTAGTCCTGTTGACAGAATTGAACTGAGGAATTTAATTATACATATATTCTAGAATGTAATTTGCAAAACAAAATAGGAGGCATTACTTTAACATTATATTAATCTGTTAACATTCGGGCCGTCGCCTTTACTTTACAACTTTACAGCAATGTACATATATTTTTGCGTCACCCACACAAACAATCTACACATTGAGTGTAAGCAGTGGCACTCATCTTTCTGAATATGCAAATATTCTTCACCTTCAATCACCACAGTGCTGACAGGAAAGCTATTTTTACAGAAAAGTAAAAAATGTGGATTTGGGCTTCACTTAACTTTGAGGACTCTGGTTGTGGGTCTCATTCATTCCGTACAGGTCCAAAGAATATAATCCAGTGAATAAACTATCTTCACAAACTAAGTGGGATCCTCCATGTCCAATCTGCTGCAGAATAGTATTCCAAACGTGAAATCTGCTCCATCACTTTTTTGCATTTCATTTGTCAATTTCAAGCATAATAAACATCTGACAGACAATCTGAGTCTCCCCTCTCTTTGTTCTCTGTGCTAAGTCACTCCCCCTTCAGAGCACTATCACAACACAATCAGCTGAATCTCACTAATGAAACTACATCACATCAGGTTTGGCAAGTTGCTGTCAGTGACATGCATTCAGAATTCAGGTGACGCAGGGGAAGCAGAGCCTCACCTGTCAATCTTCAAAAAACCCCAAAACAAAATAATAATAATAATAATAATAAAATATAATAAATGTTGATATTTGTCATCTGGTATGTATTATAAACCAATTTTTCAGTTTGAATCCAATCCAAACAATATTTTTTTCAATTAAAAATATCATGTCCGTAACTCCCATTCAAACACAGGGAGGGGGGGCACCGTGAGGCAGCACCTTGCTGTGCCACTCGGTGTACAGTATCACTCCTCACAAACTGTGCTGGTATGTGATGCAAATAATGTGTCACTGTCCCTCTGTATATAACAAAATAAAACACTCTGATGATATGCTTTGTATTTCCATATTCTGTTCTATTCTATTCTATGAAATCTATTTCTGAAATGTGTTTAGTCTCGCAGATTAATTATCAAACAGCAGTAAAAGGTTTCACTTGGTGAGGCACACAATATGCCTGACTTACGGCAGAGGGCACTTCTGAGCCCGTGACTTCTGTCACTCATGAAACACAAACACACACATTTTCTGTCTTTTCCATCACAGGAAATTCAATCATTACAACATACACTGCCTGGCCAAAAAAATGTCGCCACCTGGATTTAACTAAACAAATAGGTACGAGTGTCCTCCAGGTCTAGGTTCAGCAACAGTCTGTGCTCAAAGAAAGAGGTCAGCTGACTACCTGAATATCAATGGATTTTTTTTCTTCCCTGATGACACGGGCATATTCCAAGAAGACAATGCCAGGATTCCATCCATCCATTTTCTTCCGCTTATCCGGGGCCGGGTCGCGGGGGCAGCAGTCTAAGCAGGGACTCCCAGACTTCCCTCACCCCGGACACGTCCTCCAGCTCCTCCGGTGGGACCCCAAGGCGTTCCCAGGCCAGCCGAGAGACATAGTCCCTCCAGCGTGTCCTGGGTCTTCCCCGGGGCCTCCTCCTGGTGGGACATGCCCAGAACACCTCCCTAGGGAGGCGTCCAGAAGGCATACTAAGCAGATGCCCGAGCCACCTCAACTGGTTCCTCTCGACGTGTAGGAGCAGCGGCTCTACTCCGAGCTCCTCCCGTGTGACCAGGATGCCAGAATTAATTGGGCGCAAATTGTGGAAGAGTGGTTCAGAAGCATGAGATGTCATTTTCACACATGGATTGTCCACCACAGAGTCCAGACCTTAACCCCATTGACAATCTTTGGGATGTATTGGAGAAGGCTTTGTGCAGCGATCATACTCGACCATCATCAATGCAAGATCTTGGTGAAAAATGTATGCAACACTGGATGGAAATAAATCTTGTGACATTGTAAAAGCTTATTGAAACAATGTAACTGCAAATGTGTGCTGTAATCAAAGCTAAATGTAGTCCAACAAGTGTGTGACCTTTTTTTTTGGCCAGGCAGTGTATTTGGAGCAGGCATCATAAGGAAAGCTTGCTATTCCTTTAAAAAGGATGAAGAGTGGCATCCAGCAAATAGTCAACACACAGCAGCAGACATGTGACCCTACAAACATCCTCCATAATTAAGGAATAAGTGATTGTAACTCAACAGCGTTTTTAAAGAAATTGTTGATTAGCTTCTTTATGACAAAAGAAGGTTGAATTCTGCATGTTGGCCAAAGGATTCTGACACAGCTCTGCGAAAGGTCTGGCTTAAACATGTGTCTCAGGAGAAACTGCACTATAACTGTTTACAGTAAGGAACTATCTGCTATAAGTTCAATTCATTGGACTACCCTAAAGTGTGAACTATCATCCAAATTCTATTTTACATAATCACTCATGGCCTTAATGAGTCATCTACTTCTGCATTTAAGTATACTGTGGTTGGTCCTGTTGTGTAATACACAATGGGACTCATCAGTCATAGTCATAGTCAGTTCATATTCACCTTATTCCAGAAGTTACACTGGGTGCCACCATCATCATTCAGGTTGGATTATCTTGCATGGGGCTGCCAATCTCACAGCAAATAAATTCTATACGGGCTACAAAGCTATTAAAGCCTCCCAGAGAATTGGTGCAGTGTTGACTTGTTGGTCACATGAACATTGAACATTTTACACAAATCAACCTACGTTTATATCAGATTTTAGCCGCTCAACTTTTTTTCAAATTCAAAACAAAAATCACTGGTAAGGGTAAGGGATTAGTACAGTATTTCATGGTTTTGTGTTGTTGTATGTCAAATGAACAGTGTTGACCATGAGAGATAAGATCATGAGATTTTACACAGAGAGACCGTAGACCAGTAACATAAAAGAGCATTTTCATTCTGATGTACTGCAAAGTGCCTAAAAGAATGTCCCAGTTCTTTTCATGTCACCCAGACTGGAAAATCTCCATTATGCTAATCCGACACGTTAGTCCAGTGTGGTGCAGGTCTGGTACTCTCTCAAACAGTGCAGAGGTACTTTGGCTGTGTACTGCTCTATGTCTGTGTATGTGCTCTATGCATGTCCTTGTGTAACAGGGGCCTATTGTGTGGGCTAGGCCTATATTGGTCCACGCTGATCTAATGATATCAAGTATGACACTAATTGTTCTAATGAGCTGAGAGACCAGTGGGTGGGTATCTATCCCATAGTGGGGACTCAAATCTGTACGCACACTCACATCGTGGAGCTGAATACCTCATGAGATTATTAGATCAGCAACATGGTTTAAAGTTCTGGAAGGGTTAGAATATATATTTATTATTATTATTTATTTTTAATTTTTATTTTTTTTAGATTTGAGCAGTCTTGTCTTGCGCCAGCACAAATACACTGTATAAGCAGCTCTTGATGTCAAAATGAGACTGCTGTGAACTGTCTGCATTTAATTATGAAGCATTTATATCGTCCAAGAGTTAGTCCAAGCATTAGCATGATAGTGTAAATGTTTATTTTCATCATTATCATGCATTTTTTTGCTGGTGTAACTTATAGTCTGGAGTGACATATAGTCCGGAAAATATGGTCATTAAAAAAATCTTTTAACATGCACAAATATCTCCAAATAAATCTTCAGAGGATAAATGAGAAAGGGAAACAGCTATAACATAGTTAAAAGCTCTGAAAAGATGACTTAAAGCTCAGAAAAACATGATTAAATACAGCTAAATAGAGTCCTCATTAGACATGTAAACCCACATGTGTGTACTGGTCAGTGTAATGGTCAGTAATGGACTTAACAGCGGGGTGGGGGAGGGGCAGCACGGACAGCTCACATTCACGTCGTGCTTCATGTCCCAAACACAACACTGCAGTTGTTTATGTCACTGTCCAAACTTCACAATGGGGCTATTAAGGAAACAAGGCAGGTCTGTGCAAACTGGCCCCCAATCACAGGGCCTGCTCACATGGGGGGCCTGCCAAGACTCCGGGCCCCCTCCTGTGTGTGTGTTGCCATTTTATTGTGGAATACCAACCAAGTAACTGGCCTCGATGTCTGCTATTGTTGCCTCTGGGAGTGAGACCCTTTCTGTGTGGACTACCTTCCCTTTGTCAACTTTGTCAACATCCTGTTATACTTCTCTGACCTGAAAGACATTTCAATGTAGCTCACGCATATATATAGGAGTTTGATTGATATTTTGCTATACTCAGATATATATATATATATATATATATATATATATATATATATATATATATATATATATATATATATATATATATATATATATATATATATATATAAATCTGAGTATAGCAACCTATCAATCAAACTTAGATATTAGCATAGTTGTTAATCAGTTTCAGCTGCTTTGTTGTTAATGAAATAAACAACAGGTGCACTAGAGGGGCAATGCAATGCTATTGTTCAAATTCTTTCTAAATTTACAAAAACACTGCCATGAAAATTTTTAAATAAAACAACTTTACCTTGGCTCAGTGAGCGGGTGTGGCTTTTAATGAAGGAATGAGATGCTGCCTTAAAAAAATATCTCAACTCAAGGCTGACCACAGATCAGCTGATTTTTAAAAGTCTTAGAAACAAAGTTATAGGGCAGCTGAGAAGGGCTAAAGCTGACTTTTTCTTAGAAATAATAAAACAGGCTAAAGGCAACAGCAAAATGCTATGGAAGTGTATCGATAAACTTTCAGGGAAAGAGCGGACTGGAAATGCACCTATTGAACTTAATATAAACTCATACAACAGCCGAGCACTCTTACCTGAAGGACAAGAAACTATAAAGGACAATCTCACTGTAGCAAATATGTTCAATGACTATTTTATCACTTCCATCTCAGAACTGTGTAACCCATCGAACAAAGAGCAACCTGCGACATCACTTGCTGGCTCTGTCGGAACTGTGGCATGTGGCCACAGAGGAGGACCACTTTCCACTCAGGTGGACGTTATGGATTTTTGTGGTGTGAGTGAATCAGATGAATCAATGGAAATATGTACAACAGCAGCATCAGAACAACAGTGCAAAGTGGCTTATTAAAGTGACCGGTGTTGTAAAGTGTCCAGTATAGTGCAGATATTATAAAGTGTTCATGAGACAAACAGCAGAGGGGAAGAAACTGTTCTTATGGCGAGAGGTTCTGGTCCCAATGGGCCGTAGCCTCCTGCCAGAGGGAAGTGGCTCAAATAGGTGCTGGCCAATCTGAAGAGCTCGTTCAGCCACAGACTGTTACTGCCACGCTGCTCCACTGAGAGACACAGGAAATCTTTCCTGCCTGTCGCCATCAAACTGTTAAACTCCGTTCTCTAACCAAACACTTCAATACTCCAATATTCCACCTTGTACATAGATGTAAATAGTGTGTGATTTTGTGAGGTGATCTATTTATTTATTTTGTTTAACACTGACACTTTAGAAACACTGACACTTTATTTCTTATTGCATGACACTTTATTCTTATTGCACAAATTTTATTCTTATTTAAATGACTTTTTATTTTTATTCTTAAATTCTATCCTGTGGTTGTGGCATCTGGTAACTAAGAGAATTTCCCTTCGGGGATCAATAAAAGTGATTCTGATTCTGATTCTGATAGTCCATGTCCAGGGTGAGAGGTGTCAGCTGCTATACGGCCTGCTCGCCCCTGAGTCCTGGAGACGTACAGGTCCTGTATAGATGGAAGGCTGCAGCCAATCACCTTCTCAGCAGAGCGCACAATGCGCTGCACTCTCTGTCTGTCCCTGGCAGTGGCCCCAGCGAACCACACAGTGATGGAGGAGGTGAGGATGGACTCAATGATGGAAGTGTAAAACTGCACCATCATCTGGACCGGCAGCTTGCGTTTCCTCAGCTGCCGCAGGTGGAACATCCTCTGCTGGGCTTTCTTGATGAGGGAGCTGATGGTCGGCTCCCACTTGAGATCCTGGGTGATGCAGGTGCCCAGGAAGCGGAAAGAGTCCACAGTGGTGATGGGGGAGTCCGTCAGGGTGAGGGGAGGCAGGGGGGCTGTGACTTTCCTGAAGTCCACGATCATCTCCACTGTCTTCTGGGCGTTGAGCTCCAGGTTGTTGCTGCTGCACCAGGACACCAGCCGGTCCACCTCCCTCCTGTAGGCAGACTCATCGCTGTCCGAGATGAGTCCGATGAGGGTGGTGTCATCCGCAAACTTAACCAGTTTGACGGAGTCGTGGCTGGAGGTGCAGCAGTTGGTGTACAGGGAGAAGAGCAGGGGAGAAAGTACACAGCCCTGTGGAGCTCCTGTGCTGATAGTCCGAGTGTCCGAGACATTCTTCCCCAGCCGCACGCGCTGTCTCCTGTCTGTCAGGAAGTCAGTGATCCACCTGCAGGTGGAGTCAGGCACGTTGAGCTGAGCGAGCTTGTCCTGGAGCAGAGCAGGGAGGATGGTGTTGAATGCAGAGCTGAAATCCACAAACAGGATCCTGGCGTAGGTTCCCGGGGAGTCCAGATGCTGGAGGATGAAGTGAAGGGCCAGGTTAATGGCGTCGTCCACAGACCGATTGGCTCTGTAGGCAAACTGCAGAGGGTCCAGGAGGGGGGAGGTGAAGGACTTGAGGTGGTGCAGGACCAGGCGCTCAAATGACTTCATGACTACAGACGTCAGCGCCACAGGTCTGTAGTCATTAAGTCCAGTGATCCTGGGCTTCTCGGGGACGGGGACAATGGTGGACAGCTTGAAGCAGGCTGGGATGTGACATGACTCCAGGGAGGTGTTAAAAATGTCTGTGAAGACAGGAGCCAGTTCCTCAGCACAGTGTCTAAGGGTGGAAGGAGAGACACCGTCTGGGCCCGCGGCCTTACGGGGATTCTGCTTCCTGAAAAGCTTAGTCACATCCTGCTCCACAACTGTGAGGGCAGTGGGGGAGGAGGGGGGGTCCAAGGTGGGTTTGGAGGTAATGTCCATGATGGTGGGGGAGGAGGGGAGGGGTGTGAAACTTCAAGCCTCGCATAAAAGCCGTTTAACTTTTCTGCTAGTTGTTTGTTGTCCACGGCGGGAGGGGCTTTGGGCCTGTAGTTGGTGATTTGCCTAAGCCCTCTCCAGACAGAAGCAGAGTCATTGGTGGAGAATTGCTGCTCCAGACGTGTATTGTATTTCGCTTTAGCCTTTTTCCACCTCTTTGCTAAACGCATACTTGCAACGCCTGTAGCCTTCACGATCTCCTGCCCTGAAAGCCATCTCCTTTTCCCTCCTCAAATGTCTAAGTCTGGGTGTGAACCAGGGTTTGTCGTTGTTAAAAGTCACCCTGGTACATGATGGAACGATGCTGTCCTCACAGAACTGAATGTATGACGTCACAGTGTCTGTGTACTCATCCAAACTGTCTGTGGCAGCCTTGAACACATCCCAGTCTGTAGTGTCCAAACACGTGCGAAGCTCCTCCACAGCCTCACTGGTCCACTTCTTAGAAGTCCTCACAGCAGGTTTGGAGAGTTTCAGCCGTTGTTTGTAAGCAGGGATGAGGTGAACCATGACGTGATCAGAGAACCCTAGAGCAGCGCGGGGCACGGCTCTGTAGGCTCCACTGACTGTTGTGTAACAGTGATCCAGCGTTTTCTGCTCTCTCGTCGGGCAATTAATAAACTGTTTATATTTGGGCAGTTCCTGGCTCAGATTTCCTTTATTAAAATCCCCTAGGATGATCAGTAAAGAGTCCGGGAAGGTTCGCTCCACATCCAGAATCTGCTCCGCGAGCACGCGCTGGGCCTCGTGCGTGTCCGCGCACGGAGGGATGTAAACAGCGGCCAGAATGAATGAAGTGAACTCACGTGGAGAATAGAAAGGCCTACAGTTAATGAAAAGATATTCCACGGCGGGAGAGCAGTGTTGGGAGATCACAGTCACATCCGTACACCAGACAAAGACAAAGTCATTAACATAATTTCATCACTTTCAAACTCCAGAGTAAAAGATTCTAGGGGACTTGACACGCTTTTCTTAAAGAAGCATAAGACTATTTTGGCAGCACCAGTTATGCACATAATTAATCAGTCGTTACGTGAATGTGTGTTTCCAGACTCCTTTAAAACAGCTATTGTAACACCTATTTTTAAATCAGGAAATTGTATGAATATCAAGGACTACAGACCTATTAGTGTGCTTCCTGTGGTCTCCAAAGTCATATAAAAAATTGTTAAATAATAATAATAATAATAATAATAATAATAATAATAATAAATTTTATTTATATAGCGCTTTTCAGGACACTCAAAGTCGCTTCACAGTGGATACAATAATAAAATATCACAAAAATTTACAACATAAAATCAAGCATTAAAAGCGATTTTGAACAGGTGAGTTTTGAGTTCTTTCTTGAAGGTGGGGAGGTCAGAGCAGTCACGGAGGGGTTTAGGTAGTGAGTTCCAGAGGGTGGGGGCAGCGATGGAGAAGGCTCTGTCCCCCCAGGTTCGGAGCTTGGTCCTACAGGGCAGGGACAGGAGGTTGGAACTGGAGGAGCGGAGGGAGCGAGATGGAGTGTGGTGGTGGAGCAGGTCTGTGAGGTAAGGAGGGGCCAGGTTGTGGAGAGCTTTGAATGTGATAAGAAGGATTTTGAAGTGGATGCGCTGAGGGACGGGGAGCCAGTGGAGCTTGTGGAGGACAGGAGTGATGTGTTCATGTGAGCGGGTGTGGGTGAGGAGGCGGGCAACGGAGTTCTGAATGTACTGTAGTCTGTTGAGGGTTTTGGATGGTGTACCATAGAGGATGCTATTGCAGTAGTCGATTCTGGATGTAATGAATGCGTGGATGAGAGTTTCAGCGGCAGAGAAGGTGAGTGATGGGCGGAGACGGGCTATGTTTTTGAGGTGAAAGAATGCAGTCCGGGTTATGTGCTTGACATGGGGTTCAAATGAAAAAGTGGGGTCGAGGAGCACACCGAGGTTACGGATGAGTGAGGATGGAGAGAGTGGTGTTGTCAAAGTGGAGGGTGAAGTGTTGTGAGGATTTGGCGATGTTGTGTGGACCGATGATGATGAAGTCTGTTTTGTCGCTGTTAAGTTTGAAGAAGTTGTGATTCATCCAGTTTTTGATGTCTGTTGGGCAGTGGGTGAGAGTGGAGTGGATTGTGGGGTTGATGGATGTTGTGGAGATGTAAAGTTGGATGTCGTCAGCGTAGCAGTGAAAACGGAGACCGTGACGACGAATGATGTTGCCGAGGGGGAGGATGTAGAGAATGAAGAGGAGAGGACCAAGCACCGAACCTTGGGGGACTCCCTGCTGCAGGGGGGCTATGGAAGAAGTGGAACAACTTATTGACCACCTCGACTACAGTGTTGCATCCAATGCAATTTGGTTTCCGGTCAAAACACTCCACGGATACAGCATGTTGCTATTTGCTTGAGGTGATCAAGTCTAGTCTGGACAAGGGAGGGGTGGTTGGGGCTATTTTTTTGGATCTCCGTAAGGCATTTGACACTGTTAACCATTCAGTGTAAATTTCAAACTCTCAAGAAACAGTCAGTTGGTTTCAGTCGTACTTGGCAGATCGTCACCAGTGTGTAAGGATAAATGACAAAACATCTCCATTTACCACTTGCTTAGCAGGCGTGCCCCAAGGGTCCATTCTGGGACCGTTGCTCTTCAGCTTGTACATCAACGACCTACCTTCTATTTGTGACGATGTAGAAATGGTGATGTACGCTGACGACACAGTATTCCTTACACACGGTCCCGACGCAAATTCTGTCGCAGCTAAGCTATCTGTGGCAATGGTAAAAGCAATAGAGTGGTTTAACAAATCTTTCATTACTCTGAATACTGAGAAAACAGTTACAATGTACTTCTCAAACAAACAAAGTGTATGTCCAAATATTTATGTGAATAGTTGCATGATTAAAAATGTCGAGGAAGTTAAATACGTAGGAATCATATTAGACCCTACCCTTAATTAAAAAAAAAAAAAAACATATTAAAAAGGTTTGTAATGTCTTGAAATTCAACATTGCTAATTTCCAACACATTAGAAGCTCATTATCATTAGAAGCAGCAAAATCTTATCTCAATGCTATGATTATATCTCACATTTTGTATTGTATTTCCTCATGGTCTCAAGCCAAAATAACAGTACTAAATCCTCTTAGATCATTGCATAATCAGGCGTTGAAAATCCTCGATAAAAAGCCCAGACGTTACCATCATTGCTACATATTGGACAAATTTAAAATATTAAGCTTTGACAACTTGATCAGGTACTCTGATATTCGCCTGGTACATAAAATCTTGCCTGACGCTGCCCCACCCCCACTAAAGACCTATGTACAGCCTCGCTCTCAACTAACAAGGAGAGTGTTAAGGTCCGTGTCTAGGGGTGACTGCAATGTTCCTACAAGAAAGTCCGCTTTCTCTCAATCTGCCTTCTCTTTCATCAAGGAATGGAACGGGCTTCCAGAAAATCTTAAGAACATAGCAGATTATCACAGCTTTTCAGGGGCTGTCAAAAACTGGCTTCTTGACCATCAGTCCTGCCCACACTAATTATACCAGACGGGTATTCGGCCATCAGATGTTACCCTCGTGGGTACCATCTGATGGCCACTAGATTACCAAATCAGTCATGAGTGTTATTGTACTCTCTTAGTGTCATATTACTGTATTGTTTATATTTTTAATACCATTATGGTACAGAGCTATCAGATGCTACCTTCGTGGGTATCATCTGATAGCGACTATACTGTATTTATTCTGATATTTGTTGCATATGTCTCACACTTTAATAACTTGTAGTTTGCACTATGTATTGAAAATTTTGCACACTTGTACATTGTCTTTTGTATTGCACTTTTTATATGTGAATTTTATATGTGAATTGTTTTGTTTTTAATGTTTGTGACACCAAGGACTACAGATGGAAATTAGCATTTTGCTAAATCTGTTGCAGCCATCTTTTTAATGTATCTGCACACTGTCCTTCAAATAAATAAATAAATAAATAAACAGTAAGACAGCCCCCAAAACAGGAATGGTTTTCCAGGTTGATGCCACTGGTATTTTTCCCTCCTCATCTCTTCTGGCAGATTTTTTTACTAACTGATGCTGCAGAGGTTGCACAAGTGGTCCAACTCCTCCTGAATAGCACGTTAATACGCAAGAATGTTTGTTGTGTCTCCCAGCACAATCTCAAGAGCATGGACTAGATTCCAAGAGACAGGTAGTTACTCCAGGAGAGCTGGGCAGGGTTGTAGAAGGTCCTCAAACCCTTGGCAGGATTGGTATCTGCTCCCTTGTGCAAGGAGGAACAGGATGAGCACTGCCAGAGCCCTACAGAATGACCTCCAGCGGGCCACTGAATGTTTCTGACCAAACAATCAGAAACATACTCCACGAGGGTGGCCTGAGGGCCCAATGTTCTGTAGTGGCCCCTGTGCTCACTGCCCAGCACCGTAGAGCTGCATTGGCATTTGCCATAGACCACCAGAATTGGCAAGTGCGCCACTGGCGTCCTGTGCTCTTCACTGATGAGAGCAGGTTCAACCTGACCACATGCAACAGACGTGAAAGGGTCTGGAGGTGCCGCGGAGAACGTCATGTTGCCTGCAACATCACTGAGCATGACCGGTTTGGTGGTGGGTCAGTGATGGTCTAGGGAGGCATATCTCTGGAAGACGCACAGACCTCTACAGGTTAGATAATGGCACTCTGACTGCCATTAGGTATAGGGATGAAATCCTTGGACCAATTGTCAGACCCTATGCTGGTGCAGTGGGACCTGGGTTCCTCCTGATGCATGACAATGCCCAACCTCATGAGTATGCAGGCAGTTCCTGGAGGATGAAGGTATTGATACCATTGACTGGCCCTCACATTCACCTGACCTAAACCCAATAGAACACCTCTGGGACATTATGTTTCGGCCCATCCGGCACCGCCAGGTTGCTCCTCAGACTATCTAGAAGCTCAGTGATGTTCTGGTCCAAATCTGGGAGGAGACACTATCCGTCACCTCATCAAGAGCATGCCCCACCATTGTCAGGCGCATACAAGCACGTGGGGGCCGCACTAACTACTGAGTATCATTTTGAGTTGCTATAATTACATTTTGGCAAAATAGACCCATCTGCTGCATCATTTTTTCAGTTTTGGGGTGTCTTTGGTTTAACCCCACTGTAGGGAGTTTATTTTCATGTACATAAAATCATGTGGCCTCTGACTCAGGTCACTGACGTAGTAGCAATCCAACAGAGCCTTGATCTCGCATCTCGCACATCTCTGCCTTGTTCCAGTAGCCCATTTCTCATCAAGGTGCTCCAGTTCCCCAACACCTGACGCAGACCATGTTGGGGTGGGCGATGTCTGAGCCAGCATCTTGAGGTAGGCAGTAGCTTGAAGGGTCTTGCCTACTTACCCACACTGGTTGACAGACCTGGAATCATTACAGTTTGTTCACTGTACAATGTCCAGAAGGTCCATCTCTTTATACACACACCTGAGTCTCCAGCCAGGCCCTACCCTCCTCATGACATATCTGGTGCAGCCACACCAAAAAGCTCTGCAGAAAACAAGACACCAACCCTTGTCCAACCAGCCCTGTCCAACCGACCCCGTCCAACCAGTCCTGTGCATTCAGACCCTGTCCAATCAGCTTCTGTCTAACCGGCCCCTGTCCAACCAGCCCCTGTAGCTAAAACCTGGAACAATCTTCCTGAAGATGTGAGACAGGCCTCTGCTTTGACAGTGTTTAAATCCAGGCTCTGTTTTGTTTAGCTGTGCATATGACTGAAAGGGTTTTATGCTGTACTCTTATCTTTCAATGCTCATTTTATGATGATTATTTATGTTCTGATCTATTGTGATTTTAACTGATTTATTTCTCATTCTGTAAAACACTTTGAATTACTTAGTGTACTAACTGTACTATACAAATAAACTTGCCTCTTGCCCCTATCCAACCAGCCCCTGTGCAACCAGCCCCTGTGCAACCAGACCCTGTGGAACCAGACCCTGTGGAACCAGCCCCTGTGCAACCATACTCGGTGTAGTGCAGCTCCTCTGGCTACCACTTTCCTTGTTAAGGGTGAGTGATAAACAAAATGATCCATCCATCCATTTTCTTCTGCTTATCCCAGGTCAGGTCACGGGGCAGCAGTCTATGCAGGGACTCCCACACTTCCCTCACCTTAGACATGTCTTCCAGCTCCTCCGGTGGGACCCCAAGGAGTTCCAAGGCAGCTGAGAGACATAGTTTCTCCAGCGTGTCTGGAGTATTCCATGGGGCCTCCTCCCGGTGGACATGCACGGAACACCTCCCTAGGGAGCTGTCCAGGAAGCATCCTGAACAGATGCCCGAGCCACCTAAGCTGGCTCCTCTCGACGTGGAGGAGCAGTGGCTCTACTCCGAGCTCCTCCTGGGTGACCAAGCTCAACTTATCATTAAGGGAGTGCTCAACCACCCTGCAGGGGAAACCCATTTCGGCCGCTTGTATCTGCGATCTTGTCCTTTCGGTCATTACCCAGAGCTCATGACCATAGGTGAGGGCAGGAATGTAGATTGACTGGTAAATTGAGAGCTTCGCCTTTCAGCTCAGATCCTTCTTCACCACAACAGTCTGATACAGCAACTGCAGCACTGCAGATGCTGCAGAGCTCCATCCTTCCCTCACCTGTGAACAAGAGATACGTGAACTCCTCCACTTGAGGCAGGGACTCACTACCCACCTGCAGAGGGCGCTACCTCAGCCACATACAGTATACTGTTCCATACTAAAATTATGTTTCAATCCATTTAAGTGTAGGTTATCTTGGAATCAAACCAAAATGTCTAAAACACATTATTACTCATCAAACAAACACATAATCAAAATCTAAAGTAAAAAAAAAAAAAAGTATGCTGTTAACCATTAAAGCGCTGGCTGTTTTCACTTTCACTTTATCATAAAAAGACCTAAACAAAACATGTGCTAGTCTGTAGTGAATAGACCATAGTTTATCATCGCTGCTGATCTAAAATAATTAAGTACACATCCAAACACATGTTTAATATTTTCCTGGCAATTTCCTAGCAGGTGCAGTTGAACGCCTCTCCTAGTCTGCGTTTAATGTAAATTGGACTGGGCTTATACATGCAGCAAGTATCCAAGTACGTATCAGCTTCTCCCGATGTGTTATTGGGAACTTTGAAATTTGATTCACGGCACCTCAACCGCAGTTTCCAGGTTTGATGCATTTTGGAAAATTGGTTTAAAAATTGATTGGCCAGTTATCTGGTTTTCCTGGCGTGCATGTAAATGGAGTGAGTGGCACATCTGACTGAAGAGAAGTCAGTTAGACTTAACCCTGGAGGTTTAATAAAGTCTGACTGAACTGGGCCTTTATAAATAACTTTGTGATAAACATACAGAGAATTACATAGAGCACAGAGCGGCTTTTACACTTCACATCTCATTTACAGAACAGAACCACACACAAATCTACTCCTGTTGCCTTGTCTTTCTGCTCCTGTCTCCCTCTCTCTGCTCTTGTCTCCCTCTCTCTGCTCCTGTCCCCCTGTTCTGCTCCTGTCCTCCTGTTCCTGTCTCCTGCCCTCCTGTTCCTGTCTCCTGCCTCTGCTCCTGTCCCCTTATTTCTGCTTCTGTCTCCCTGTTCCTGTCTCCTGTCTCTCTACAGCTGTCCCATTCCCCCGTGTCTGCCGTCTCTTATCCTTCTGTCAAACAATGCATTCAATTTATAGCACTTAATCCTGACTTTCTCTCCTCTATCACTCATCTCTCTCCCTCTCCTCACTACCTCTCTCCTCAGACCCTTTCTCTCCCTCTCCTCTCTGTTTTCTTCTCCATCTCCTCCTCTTCTCTCCTTCCCTCTTCCCTCCCTCTCTTGAGACGGAGTAATCTTTCACTCAGACTTTTGGCTTCTCTTTGGCTGGTGCAGTCCTCACACGGCTCTTTCTCCTTTCTCAAATGAAGCAGTGTTGCAGACAGGCAGATGCAGGCAAACAAGCCCTGACAGACAGGTGTAGATAGATAAGCACAGATGTAGACAGGTGCTGACAGACAGCTGTAGACAGACAGGCGAAAAAAATGCAGATATTAACAGACACATATAGACAGGTGCAGACGTGAAGGTGCAGATGTTGACAGACAGATATAGACAGGCGCAGACAGACAGGCACAGATGTTGACATACAGATATAGACAGGTGCAGACAGACAGGCACAGATGTTGACAGACAGATATAGACAGGCGCAGACAGACAGGCACAGATGTTGACATACAGATATAGACAGGCGCAGACAGACAGGCACAGATGTTGACATACAGATATAGACAGGCGCAGACAGACAGGCACAGATGTTGACAGACAGATATAGACAGGCGCAGACAGACAGGCACAGATGTTTACATACAGATAGACAGGCGCAGACAGACAGGCACAGATGTTGACAGACAGATATAGACAGGCACAGACAGACAGGCACAGATGTTGACAGACAGATATAGACAGGCGCAGACAGACAGGCATAGATGTTGACAGACAGATATAGACAGGCGCAGACACAAAGAGACAGCACAGATCTTCTTTTAGAAAACAGTGTCGTTTATAACGCCTGTCTCCTCTTACCTGACATGACCTCGGCTCTGCTCCCTCCCTTTTTCCTTTTTCCTCTTTTCTGTCTCTTCAGCAGAGCAACAGTACAAACATTCAAACTGTTTAGTTACTGTTTTGTCTTCTCCTGCACCACTGGGCACTCAAGAGCTTTAAATCAAGGAAGCACTCACCCATTCACCCTGTCATACAGCTGGACACTGGTGTATGTGCCAGTATTGATCCAAACCGCCAGCTTACCAGCTAAGCTACTGCCAACCTTGATTCCATTAATAAAGTTAAATTGAGGTTATTGTGCAATATTGACTTTGTAGAGCTTTCTACCACTTTATAGCCTTGCCTCATCATAAACATTTGATATGTCATCCATACATGTTTGAGTAATCCAGCAAACTCTCCCAGCCACTACTCAAACCCTTCTTACAGTTCACTGTACAATTCTGTCCAATGCTCAGCCCACAAGCCTACGTCATCCATGTTCCCACATGACAATTCATAATGATTAAAAAAAAAACATGGTACAAAACTATATACCACAACTAGGGATGTAATAGTATATCAGCCCAGTATTGTATTGGGAGATATCCACTTGATTAAATAATATCTGTATCAGCCAAAAGCACCAATAGTGGCTAGCCAATATTGTGCTCCGGTAAAGACAGGGTTAACCCTGTGTCCCTGCGCAGATGCAGAAAGTAAACAGCTCCATGGACATAGCATGAATATGCGATAGAGACATGCTGCTGCTGTATTCTAACAGAGCAGACTGTAAACTGTTATCCAGTCTTTATTCCAAGTCAAAAGACGCAGTAAGGACAACATTATGATGTTTTAAAGCCTCTTATTATGTATTATATTATATTATAATCACCTCCCTTTAAAGTGATGATGAACTATGTACATGTGATAAGTGCTTGGTCCCCTGCATCACCTGCTGGTTTGTCAGTGATGTTTTAGTTTCAAATAATGTCTCCACTCTCCACAACATGAACAGGGGCCGCATAAGACCAGACAATGAAATATTGTTCGGAGATTGTAGAGCATCAGATATCTGGATCTAATGTCAGAATCGTAATGGAAAATGATGAAGCAGCTGACTTATCTTAACTGATTCTTTTTCAGATCAGGGCTCATAAATCTGAAGTTATTGTGAAAATCCACCCTCTTTGTTGGACACACACACGCACACACACAGAATTTCAAAACAATAAAAGGTAACATGGCAATCTAAATATGTGATGTCAATACCCCCATAGAAATGTTATAGCCCCTTTTTAGAACTGTGAGAGTGCAGAGTACAGTTACATATAGTTCCTTTAATTCCTAAGCAACAGTGTTAGATTCTCATCCCTCTGAGTCCCAAGTGTAATATTTCGGCTTGTTCTAATGAAGTTGGTGGTGAGTTGTTTTGGTCCCCGTCCCTCTCGTAACATCTGTCTGCCTGCTCTCACGGTTCACTGGGAGCACATGTTTGGATGGACACATTTGCCAGGAGCAGATCAGATACTGCTGGAATTTTGCTACACTATCCTTTAAACACGTGATCCAACAGTCATGTCCACTCACCTCTCCATTAAAGAAACAGAAGATAGTGGCCACCAGCAGACCCTGAGGACACAAGAAGCACACATGCTTTTAGTCTCATAATGAACGCAGATATGACCAAAACAATATGTCAGATATTACAATTTCTATTCAACTAAAACTATCTGCTTCTTCTATAGCCCTATTCAGATGTGATTTGTTTTACCAAGAATCCCCTAGTAAATTGTAATAATTAAGAACATCTCACACCCATGAACACTCATGTCTGTAAATTCATCTATTTTTTGTCCGTTCATTGAAGCTAATACTAATTCAAAATGTCTCTATGGCCTGTTTTAGGTCCAGATACAAACTAAATTAATAATGATAATTCATCACAGACCATACTCTAATCCAGTTGTTTTTATACAATAAAAAAACAAAACAAAACATACAATGTAAAACAAACTGAAGTAAAGATGTGACGCAGAAATACAATCCCACTGCCGTAGCAACTGAAGACCAGCAGCACCAGAGGGGCTGTAGAGCGTGAACTGATAAACAGAGAGAGACTACAGCATAACAATGCTACAGAGCAAGTGCATTCTGCTAAAATCAATCTTAAAATAAAAGACACGTTGGTGACATGATAAATTAAAAGGTTCTTGTTTTAGTGTGTTTATCATGCTGCCATTTCAGGAATAAAGTCAGTACTTTAAATTTTACAGACATCCCAAAGTTAAACTAATACCGTGTGAATAGGACTTAAGGTTTACACTTCACTGTGATTGGTTACTTTCTGTCAGTGCCTGATGAGTGCTGACCAATAGAAGGAGTGAGTGAGGAAGAATAGATGACATGTATCAGAGCATAGATCATAATTGTGCTGCCAATATATTGCTGGGATATATGGGATAAACATCCCACCCACACATTATAAATACACGCACATGCAGGCATTATAAACCCATCACCATATGAAAAACGGAGACAACCACAAATGTCTTGAAAATGTCTTCTCACATTTGTTAGAGTCTATTTTAAAGGTGCTCTATATGGTCCCTTCAATGTTTGTTTGTCCACTGATACAAAGGTTGGTGGTTCAAATCCCGCTCTCAACATAAACATCTTCAGTTGAGTGATCAGATCCACTGACCCACAGGTTGGTAATGCAAATCCAGCTTCCACAGATGAATGCTGTCGTTGTGTTCTTGGGCAAGACACTTAACCCACCTCACTTGTAGTGTGTGTGTAGGTGCGTGGTCCCTTGATCTATAACGCTTTAAGTGCCTAGAAGGTAGAAATGTCCAACACTGACTGGCCAAAAAAAAAAGTTGCCACCAAAAAAAAAGGCCACACCCTCTAATATTATGTTGGACCTCCTTTAGCTTTGTATACGGCACGCATTCACTGTAGCATTGTTTCGATAAGCTTCTGCAGTGTCACAAGATTTATTTCCATCCAGTCCATCCATCCATTTTCTTCCGCTTATCCGGGGCCGGGTCGCGGGGGCAGCATTCTAAGCAGGGACTCCCAAACTTCCCTCACCCCAGACACGTCCTCCAGCTCCTCCGGTGGGATCCCAAGGCGTTCCGAGGCCAGCCGAGAGACATAGTCCCTCCAGCGTGTCCTGGGTCTTCCCCGGGGCCTCCTCCCGGTGGGACATGCCCAGAACACCTCCCTAGGGAGGTGTCCAGGAGGCATCCTGAGCAGATGCCCGAGCCACCTCAACTGGCTCCTCTCAACGTGTAGGAGCAGCGGCTCTACTCCGAGCTCCTCCCGTGTGACTGAGCTCCTCATCCTATCCCTGAGGGTGCGCCCAGCCATTCTGCAGAGGAAACCCATTTCGGCCGCTTGTATCCGCGATCTTGTCCTTTCGGTCATTACCCAGAGCTCATGACCATAGGTGAGGGTAGGAACGTAGATTGACCGGTAAATCTACGTGTTGCATTCAATTTGCGTTTTTCTTGTATTGATGATGGTAGAGTCTGACAGCTGCACAAAGCCTTCTCCAGCACACCCTAAAGATTCTCAATGGGGTTACGGTCTGGGCTGTGTGGTGACCAATCCATGTGTGAAAATGGTGTCTCATGCTCCCTGAACCACTCTTTCACAATTTGCACCCAATGAATCCTGGCATTGTCATTTTGGAATATGCCCGTGCCATCAAGGAAGAAACAATCCATTGATGGAATAACCTGGTCATTCAGTATATTCAGGTGTCAGCTGACCTCATTCTTTGAGCCCATGCTGTTGCTGAACTTAGACCTGACCAACTGGAAGAGGCTCGTACCTATCTGCTTAAATAGTAAATATTATACAGGATAGGATACAGCAAGCATTTTTTTTTTTTTTTTTTTAGCTTTCTACCATGTTATAGCATTGTTCCCTCATCAAAAACATGCCTGAAGAGGTTTTAGAGGTCATCCAAGCATTGGATGACCTCTAAAACATCTATTTAAATCCCCCTTACATTAGCTGTAAGATTCTGTGCAATTCTCCGCCCACAAGCCTATATCACCCATGCTCCCACATGACAATTCTCCATAAATATACAAGAACATGATACAAAACTGTACACAGCAACTTGATAAACCTGACACGATGTGCAATAGTTTCAATAGTGGGATGCAACTGATATTGTTGTAATAGTGCTATGGAATGGGAGTGACTTATCGTGGAGAGAAAAGTGTGGGGGTACTCAGAGCCTCAAAAATAAAAAGGAAACCTTATAAAACATGTTAATGCATTGTTTTCTGCAAACATAGTCTAAAAAAATAGTGATCTAAATATGTAATATTTTAGTTAAAACCCAATAGAAGTAAAATAGTCCTTCTTTACAGAATACCTGCACTCTGAAGGAGCTAGCATCTCGTATGTTAGCTCCAATGCATTTTCTATAGAAGAGATAGTGTTAGCCTTCAGATAATCTGTTTTTCTGAGAGCCTGAGCCTTGTTAGAAAATATCAGAAGTACGTGAAGTAAGTGTTTAACGTAGTTTATTGGCAAAGCTAACAGCCACGTAATTAATATTTCTTAAAGTTAAAGATTTTTTTTTATTTTATTTCATCAAGCAACAGAAATCCTCCATACACTAGTAAACTCAAAAAACTAAAGCTGGAAGTTATATATTGGATCATATTACTCGTTGACAAATGTAATAACATATAAAACCCAAAGCATGCATTTATTTTTTTGCTGCCTTATTGAAATGGGACAGACATTAACATGAGTCCAAAAGCTCTATGCATACAGACCTGGAGGGTTTCTAACTTTTCTGCTATCACCTGTTTGTCTCCATGGAGATGTTGTTTGTTTAACTGGAACGTTCACTAGTATGGCATTAAACATATATTTTTGTCTTGATAAGATAAGATAAACTTTATTGTCCCAAAGGGAAATTTGTCTTGGGCTCACTGCCCGCAGCTTAAAATCACAGTTACACTCACACATACACAACAGTCTCAAGATACATGTGCCATTATTAATGTCCATTGATGGATATAGTTAATATGCCATGCTGTGGAACATTCTAGACAAAGCTGTAATATGTCTATGGGGCGAAGCAGGTGGCGTGCCCTCTGCCAGGAAAGTTACATAAAAAAAAAAAAAAAAAAAAAAAAAAAGTTCATCCTTCAGCGGCTATATTTGAAGGCCAGTTGCGTCATGATCGGCATTGCCCATTTCACGCAGCCCACAAATGCGCCCGACAAATGTTGCCCGCATTTCCATGGAGATTGGCCGTGAATTAAGAGCACATCCGAGCTTCCTTTGCAGCCTCCTATATCTCATCATGTATCACGAGGCGCTGGTCAGATGTTTGAAAAACATGGAGCAAAAAGCTTGTTTGCAGAGTGGAGAAAACATGTAATCACATGCTCTTAACTTTATGAAATCATTATGAACACAACTGTAAACGTGACATAATGCCATAACGCACACATAATTGTCAAAGAAGTTTGGTGTTAACTGCGTAAGCCTTGGAGGTTTGAGCTAAAAGTCTGACTGGTAATCTGCAGCTAACGCTCAAACATACATATTTGGACAGATGGTCAACAAACACTAATTAAGTTTTTACTGTTAGCAGAATAGAAGCCCATGGAGTAATTCCTCAAACTACGAGGAGGAAACAGCCAAATTTTCATGGACATGGGACCAAACACTTGGCCATTGAAGCTTGGAGGTCGAATAACACATTTATTTCATGTATTAGTCCTAAAAGGCACAGTTTAATTATGTCAAACTTATATTTACTTGTAAATTATGTAATAAAAGCCTCCAATTTATGCATTTAATTCTGTGATTTATCTAGTGATTTATCTGCTTTTTACAATCCCTGAATGTTTTTAAATTAAGGAGTAAAGAACACTGTTTACACTGGTCAGATTGATGACAGACTTTTAACAAATTTGTGCTGACGCTGATGTAGACTACAGACTTGTGTCTGCCTGTTACGTCCATCAGACCTAACTGTATAATAATGAGGAAACTGTTTAAAATGTTTGATATTAATCTTTTCTTCCTCATCTGCAGCCTCCTGTTTGACAGAAACACTGCTGGGGCCACAGAACTGAATCATGATCAAATTGAAATTTTAATTTAAATGGTTCTCACTTCTACCAGTACTGCTCACCTCTTCTCTGACCCTGCTGCCCACGATCTACTCAAGGACTACTGCAAACCACTCTACTATCTGATCAATCTACCTTCTTTTGCACATTTCAAGCTGTAAATAAACATTGTTAAACTGTTCCCCGAGTTCTGTATCTTTGGTCCCCGTCAGTTATTACGACAATGGTGAAAATAAGGATTTCACAAATGTGCACTATTGGTGACTTAATGTAGCTGTTTGTTTTTTTATACAAATGGCCAGTGGATCTGAATGAAGTTTATGACATGCAGTTTGAACCTTTCATCTTAACCTGTAATAGTTTTGTAACTTTCTTAATGTGTTTGTCATTAGAGGTTTTGACTCTGCAGGACTTTCAAATGACAAAACACAAGGCCCCATAATCCCACTGTGCAGCAAACAGAGCTGAGTCCTCCTGGACAAGGGATGCACTATACAGTGGTCTAAGTGCGTTGGGTCACGTCTGTCCCTCATCCAGAGTCTCTGAGGAGGAGGTGATCCTGCAGAACACCTGTGGGGCATCTTTGGTTCCATCGAGGATATGGAATATTTAAATATTTAATTTAAATGTAGAATAAAGGTACCTTTTTTTTTTTTAATCTTAGCTGAAGAGTACCTAAACAGTTTTATCATTGAGGAAGGGTACCATGGTAATGTTGCAGTTACAGGGAATAGATTTGTACTTCACATCTGAAGTGTGTGACAAGAAGCAGAATGTTTTAAAGACCAAAATACAATCTATCCATGATGACCACGAGATAAATGTGTTGATGATGATGTTTCTGTCTATACTGTGGATTCATTGTGAGATGTGACAGTTATTTGCCTCTTTTAATAGTAACTAATTCATTTACATGTACTAAACAATGTTTAGGCAGTAGTAATCCACTTGTTCACATTTTACATGTATAATTTTAAGTTGTTTTGGACTGTCACATGATTTAGTAAAAACAGTTGTAATTCAGTATAATATACAACAGTTTTTTGTACTGACTTTATAATGTGTGTAAAGGGTGTAATGTATTAACTAGTCAGTATCAAAATCCTACTTTAAGAATTCAATAAATTTAGTTAAAACTTTAAGGTGATTTAGGATATTTTATTACACGAATATTGCTAAATTGGTTATATTTACAGAAGTTACACTAGTTTTAATTTTTGTGTTTTTAGTCATAAGATTTGGATCAGATTTATTATAATATCTTGGGCTCATGGTCCGACTATTTGATCACTAGAGAGTAATCTATGTCATTGATCCATGTGCATAATGTGCGTGGTACATATGGTTAGCATTAGTGTTGTCTCGGATTTTGGGTGATGGGAGCGACTCCGTGGGCAAGACCTGTTCCATTTCGGCACGGCCTTTACGGTCGACAAGGCTACACGGAGGAGCAGCCTTCGTTGGCTGGGTCCTTGGAAGGATGCAGCCACTAACTGTGGCACTGGAGCCCAATGCATGCATCATAGTGCTTACAGTCGCAGCTAATTCACAGCACTTGTCCCTAGAAAGGCGTTTAACACACAACACAGAACAAAGGAATGAAATGACACTGATACAAGTGTGTACAACACTGGGCACAAAGACACATGTTAGAAAACTTACATTTAGAATAGAAACACGTTACAAACACAAAAACACATTAAGATGCTGAACACACTGAGGACTTCCGGGATGGCGAGGGAGCAATTGGCAGCATAATTCCTTAGCTCCCCGACGGCCCACTCTTTCCCCGGTAAAAGTATCATAATTAGAAATAAAAGTTGTCAGTATTATGTCAGGGGGCAATAAAAGGAAAACTAGAGCAAATCTGCAGGACATTGCAAACGAAGAGGACTCTTTACCCGCGAAGGCTGCCGCGGCTAACAAGCTAACAGAAAACGTGACCATGGACGCTATTCAAGCTAACATTATAGCAGAGCTGAGAAATGTCCAAAATGATATAAAGAAGGAACTTAACGACTTGACATGCTAAAGACTGTAGTGGCTGGCTTTAGAGAAGAAATGGGAAAGCGTATGGACAGTTTTAATGCGGACTTAAAACATGTCACACAGAGTCGGCGAGGCCGAGCAGAGAGTAGCCGACATCGAGGAGTTCAATGTTGACGTCAAAGACGCTCTGGAGCACTCTCTACAGCTACAACTGGAACTCCAAAGACAACTATCAGACCTAGAAGCCCGCTCCCGCAGAAATAATATCCGAATTCATGGGATTGTTGAGGGGGCGGAGGGGACCAATATTCAAATGTTTACAGAAGATTTTCTTAAATCTGAACTCTCCCTCGCTGACGCTCCTTTAGCCATACAGCGCTGTCAACGCTCTCTGGGGCCCAGACCACCGCCGAGCCCTAACCCCAGATCTATCGTAATATGTTTTTTGGAGTACAAGATGAAAGAGAAGGTTCTCCGCTCTGCTTGGAGCAAAGGGGATATTCAGTTTAATGGAAGGCGTATATATTTTGACTACCCCAGTGATCTGCTTCTTAAACGTAAAGCCTACAACCCCGTCAGGAAAATGCTCAAAGAAAAAGAATATCCCTTCCAAACTCTTTACCCAGCCAGACTGCGTGTTTTATGACGGAGGCAATGACACTGTGGTTTATAATAACGTGGAGGAAGCCACGGATGACTTAAAGAAAAGAGGGCTTTTGCAGGCAGGAGCGGAGGACGCAACGCACCCGGCTCCCTCTCCCAGACAGAGGAGACCTATGTGGAAATCCGCGCGTGCAACAAAGGGTTGGAACAGAGAAGAGCTGATGAGAAGCATCCAAGAAAAGTTGAAGGTGTTTAAAAGAGGCACCGTGTGATTCAAGGCAAGCTTCTGCGTGGTATAGCAGTGAAAGCAATTACACCTGCGCGCCGCTAACTGAATCACCATATCTGATTGGCCGTCGGGGAAATTGCTTCCCCACTTTGCGCCACCACGATGGACAGTAGATGGAGGGTGGCAGCACTGCGAGGGATTCCCTGTTTCCCCAGGGATTCCCCTCCCAACTTTGAAGGTGGACTTATACTTCACTTTTGGAGGTCACGTATGTTCCATGTTCTGGTATGTTCTTGTTTTTTTATTTTGCAGACCCATGTGTGTTTTTCAGAGCATCTACAGATTTCTATGTTTAGTTTGTACCTCTCTCTTGATGGCGGGTAGACAACAGTATACAGTTATCACTCTCAATGTAAATGGTCTTCATAACCCCATTAAAAGGGCTAAAGTAATTGCTAAAATGAAAAGAGGAAAATATGACATAATATTTTGGCAGGAAACTCATCTTTCTGCCACAGAGCATGAAAAGATAAGCAAAATGGGGTTTAAAAATATGTACTACTCCTCATTTGTAAATGGTCACTCTAGAGGAGTTGCCATCCTACTACCAAATAGAGTGAACTTTCAGTATACATCTCAGGTCAGTGACAAGGAAGGACGTTATATCTTAGTTAAAGGATATATAGACAATAAAGAAGTGACTGTTAAACGTGTATAGACCTCCAGGCAAAGACGAATGCACGATTAAGAAGATTTTTGATCTTATTGCAACAGAAATATCAGGTGTGCTTATAAGTGGAGGGGATTGGAATGTCTGTCTTAACCCTTTTATAGATTCCTTCAGTAAAATGAAAAAAAAAACAACCAGAAGCAATATTGGTTAAGAAAATGCTTAAGGAACTAGGAATGATGGATGTGTGGAGACACTTGCATCAATCAGATAAGAGTTATACTTTTTTTCACACTCCCATCAGGTATATTCAAGATTAGATTATTTTTTTATGTTGACGTCTGACAGACATAGAATTGTAACTTGCGAAATAGGTGTCAGAGACGTATCTGACCATGCAGGGGTGTGCTTGACCCTCCATTTGGATAATGATCGTAAAGAAACTCTATGGAGACTTAACACAAGTTTCCTAAAAGATAACAAGTTTAATGACTTCGTAGAGAAGGAACTGAAAGATTATATGGATCATAATAGTATTAATGATATTTCTCCCAGTGTAGTGTGGGATGCGTTAAAGGCCGTACTTAGAGGTAAATTGATTATGTGGTCTTCTTTTAAGAAAAGGCAAAAGGAAAGTTACATGAAACATGTATTTGACAAACTGAAGATTTTAGAAAAAGAACACATGCAAAACAAAAACAATGATATCCTAATAAAGATCAACGAAACAAAACAAAGTTTGAACAAACTGTATGAGGATCAAATAGAAAAGAAGTCAAAATTTATAAAGCAAAATTATTATGAAAATGGTTCTAAATCTAAGAAACGTCTTGCTTGGAGGATACGTAAACAACAGGCCGAAAGATTTATACATAAAATGAAGAGCCCTCTTGATGACAATATATGTCATGATCTAAAAGACATACAGAACTCCTTTGTGGCATATTATGAACAATTGTATACCCAACCCCACTCTGCAAATGTTGAAACTATAAATCATTTTCTTTCTTCACTTGATTTACCATCCATAGGAACCGAACAAAATGAGAGGTTAAATCGGGAAATAACAGATGAAGAAATTAGTAAAGCCATCTCAAAGTTGAAAACCAACAAAATGGCCGGAGAAGATGGTTATCCAGTTGAGTGGTATAAACATTTTCAACATTTAATACTTCTGCCACTTAAGGCTTGCTTTAATCATGTTTTAAGGGGTGGGGAGATACCACCATCTTGGAAAAGAGCAGTGATTTCAGTGATTTATAAACCAGGTAAAGACAGAATTCTATGCAGCTCTTATCGTCCAATATCTATTTTAAATATTGATTATCAAATATTTGTCACGATACTAGCTCAGCGGCTCGAGGCTATTGTTCCAGAATTGACAGACACTGATCAATCTGGATCTGTCCGCAATAGACAGACTCATGATAATATTAGACGTGCTTTACATCTCATTAATAAAATGAAAAACATAGAATCTATAGCAGTTAGTCTTGATGCTGAAAAAGCATTTGATTCTGTCGGTTGGGAGTATCTTTATTTGGTCCTGGACAGGTTCGGTTTTAACAGTAAAATAATTGGATGTATAAAATCTTTATATGATTCCCCATCTGCCAGGATCAAAATCAATGGGGACTTGTCTGACACACTATACTTAGAGAGAGGCTGTCGTCAGGGATGCCCCCTCAGCGCAACCCTGTTTGCACTTTTCATTGAGCCCTTGGCTCAGGCTATCAGAGAACATACAGATATTTCAGGGATTACTGTAGGAGACACCATACACAAAGCTTGTTTAATATACGCAGATGATGGTGTTTAACATTATCTAACCCCAAGGTCAGTTTACCTAATCTTTTGTCCTTGTTGCGGGACTTTGGTACATATTCTGGTTACAAGTTGAATCTACAGAAAACCCAAATAATCTCTTTTAATTATCTGCCCTCTCCTGAGATTCGCAAGATGACAAATTTTAGTTGGAAGAATAAAAGCATCAAATAGTTGGGAGTACATATACCAAAGGATTTATCATTAATCTTTGAAGAAAATTATACTACTCTAACCACCAACATTAAAGCGGATTTACAGCGATGGTCTCTGTTGCCAATGAATATGTATAATAGGATTGACATAATAAAAATGAAGCTTTTGCCAAGGTTTCTTTACCTTTTTCAGGCACTGTCAGTTGAGATACCCTCCAAGCAATTCAATGAGTGGAATAGAATGATCTCAAATTTTATTTGGGGAAACAAAAAAACAAGAATAAAGTTTCAAACATTACAGTTACGAAGAGAGGAGGGTGGACTAGCCCTACCGTGGTTGGAGGGATACTATAAAGCAGCTCAGCTACGAGTTTTGATAAGTTGGTGTGATCCTTGCTGTGAGGTTAAATGGAAAGAGATTGACCAGTCATGCTTTGATGTGCCTCTTCAGTCCATGCTCGGTGATCAGTCTCTTCTTAAAAAGTACTTAGACTCAAACCTGTTGCCCGTCTGGATAAAAGTACCAATAAATATATGGAGTAAAATACTTAAAAACAAAAACATAGAAGGAAATGCCAGATTACTGCGTTGGCCGGCTTTTGATTCAGAGTTTCTACCGGCATGGACTGATAATGGGTTTCGACAGTGGTCATGGCAGGGTATCACTGGTTATTGGACTATATCAAACAATGGTGTTTTGAAAAGTTACATGGAACTCTCAGACGCACATAATTTGGACAAACATGACCTCTTTAGATATTTTCAAGACTTTTAAATTAAATTTACTGAAGAAGAAAGTGATCTGGTGAAATCTTTTCTAGAAGCTTGTAAAGGCAACACATCCAAGAAACAAATAACCACAATTTATAAATGTCTGCAAGCAGCGAGAAATATTTCTACCACATATATTAAAGAGGCATGGGAAAAGGACGCTGGGGTTAAAATATCGGAGGATGACTGGTCAAATATCTGCAAAACTACTATGACTACCTCAAGTTCAGGCCGTTGGAGGGAATTTATGTGGAAAAATATGGTGCTTTTTTGTAACACCTTATATTAGGAGCAAACATTGTAATGACCCAGACAAAGCACAATGTTGGAGAGACTGTGGCAATGACAGAGCTGGACATTTCCATATCTTTTGGAACTGTGACAAGATCGCCCACTACTGGTTATCGGTGATAAGAGTAATCCAGGATATGTTTGGACCTGGCTTGACATGGGGATTCACTGAAGTCTATTTGAGTAAACTTCCACATGGGACGCTAAGATCTGATAAATATCTTTTGTCAATACTACTAGCTGGAGCGAAGAAGGCCATAACCCGCAAATGGTTGTGTAAGGACGCACCTACACTTACTGACTGGATTCAAGTTGTCACCGAGATCTATGACATGGAGAGACTGACCTTTTCACTGAGAGTTTCTGCTGACAAATGTAAAAGATATTGGGAGAAATGGACTTGTTATATTGAAAAACTAGTTATATGATCATGCTAATGGAATAACTGCATTGTTTCTGTATTCTTTCCTGGATGCTCTGTATTGTTTTTGTGGTCTGCTGTTCTTTCTGTTCTAAAATACTTATAAAACCCCTAATAAAAATAAAGTTTAAAAAAAAAAAAAAGATGCTGAACACACGTTTAGCATCTCCTGGCTCATCCGAGATTTAGTTTCTTTTTTGAGGATGCCAAACGTTGTAACTGCTTTTAAATGTATTTTTCTCATACATATATTTTATTCCATTTGGACCAGTGAGATTCATGTGAGTTGACAATAATGATGTTGTAGCACTTGAATGGAACCCAATTTTCCACATCAGCACAGATTAAAAAGCTAAATCATTACTCAAGAAAACGTATCCCAAGGACATTAATCTTCTATGTGCTACTACTCTATAGCAAAATACTTTTAATGTTCTCCTGATGTACTGTGGTGCTGCCCCTTTCAAAGAAACATTAGACTACATGCGGTCTGAGGACTAGATGAGATCTCCAGAGGAAACTGGGACTACATGAGGTCTGTGATGTGTCTTGCCCAAGCATTAAAAAAAACAGAGTACTCTTAGTCCCACCTTTATTGCATTTGAACTACTGACACCAGAGACGGGTGAAAGGCAAAGGTAGAAAGGCAGTGATTGGAATGTTTACAAGTGTAAAAAGCGAAAAAGCTGAATCTAATCTAATCATTAACTCAGTGTGCAGAAGTACTTCTAAGCTGTCCAGAAGTACTTCTGTGCGGTCCAGGAGTGCTTCTGTGCGGTCCATGAGGGCTTCTGTGCTGTCCAGGAGTACTTCTGTGCTGTACAGGAGTACTTCTGTGCTGTCCAGGAGTACTTCTGTGCTGTCCAGTAGTACTTCTGTGTGGTCCAAGAGTACTTCTGTGCTGTCCAGGAGTACTTTGGCTGGGAGTGACATTAAAACCTGGGATTGAATAGGCTGCAGTAGGGGATAACTAGCTGGGGGAAGTATGGCAACCTGAGCACTATCCTCTGCTTCCTCCTATTTTCTCATCAGCAATGCTATTCACATGTTGTCCCCTGTCCCACTCCCCCTGTGGAGTGTAACTCTTTCAGATACCCTGATGACAGCTGGACCCTCTCCTCCTCTCTGCCTGGCCCTCCTCCACCCGGCTGGCCCTCCTCCGCCTCCCTCCTCCTTGCCTGGCTGATTTTTCTTGTTTTGTCTGATTTGTCCTGTTTTTTGATTTGTGTGGTTTGTTTTTGTGTGTAGGCAGCACGGTGGCTGAGTGGCAACACTCATGCCTTACAGCAAGAAGGTTTGGTTCGATCCCTGGATCGCCCAGGCCTTTCTGTGTGGAGTTTTGCATGTTTCTCCCCGTTTCTGGATGGATTTCCTCCGGGTACTCCGGTTTCCCCCATCAACCAAAACATGAACGCCCTTCGAGACAACCGTTGTTGTGATTTTGGGCGTTACAAAAATAAAATGAATTAAATTGAACTTCTGTGCAGTCTTCTTGATAGATTTTATTATTCACATTCACTTCTTCTTTTACAGTGATACCTGTGTGGTCCATGAGCAACTCTTACCTGGTAGTGCATGAGGATGTGCATGATGTACTCGTACACCTCTCCAGCCACGCGGTTCTCTGGTCTCCAGGGGATGATGACAAACTGGATTCCTAGCAGAGGCACCAGAATGAGGGTGGCTCTCACTGCCTTCATGTACATGTTGGACTCTGCGCGGTGCGTGTCCCGGAGCTTGGTCACCAGCACTCGGATGATGTTCAGGAGGAAGAAGAGGTTCACCTGCACAGAGGAAAACCAACCCTACAATCACAAGTGAACCTGGGCTGCCAGTGCCTAAAGCTACAGATAGAGCAGTGCTTCTCAACCTGCAGGTCAGAGGCTTCATCAAAGTAATTATTTGTACAAAATTAAATAGTAAACATCTCCTAGATATGATTGGAAAATGGTTGTGTGAGCATAAACATCACTACTGATGTTTATTTGTATGAAATAAAAGGTTTTTAGTTAACATTTTTGTATCAGGAAATGTATGTTATGTATAGCAAAAGACAAAGTTTGAATCTGTCAACTGGACAAATCGTTGTAGGAATGAAGACGTTTTGCTGTTCATCAAAGCCACTTCTTCAGTTCTGGTCAAATTGCTGATGAACACTGCCTTATATCTATCTGAAGGGAGGATCTAACTACATTGAAACTTTAAACAGCTATTGTCTCTTGTTTGAATCACAGAGTACGGATAACTCCGACTTTGTGCTGCAGTGGATGGTGAGAGGCGGCGAGCTGGTGTGGGCTTGCTTATTGCCTCACAGCTAAGCCGCCTCAATTCAATTCAATTCATTTATTTTTGTAACGCCCAAAATCACAACAACAGTTGTCTCAAAGGGCGTTCATGTTTTGGTTGGCCTCGTGTTAGAGTTCAGTGAACAAGAGGGCCATGTCTGTGCCTTCGGATCAGTGACAGGTCTCTCACTGCTGTGTCGGCCTATGAGCCAAGCAGCAGTACCTGGCATTCTTGGAGTCCCTGGAAGGGGTACTAGAAAGTGCACTGACTGGGGACTCTATTGTTCTACTGGGGCACTTCAACGCCCACGCCACCAGTGACATCTGGAGGGGCGTGATCAGGAAAAATGGCCTCCCTGATCTGAACCCAAGCGGTGTCTCTGCAACATTGCGTGGCGGTCGGGCACCAGAACTACTGGACTGGCAGACCAGGATGGTGACCCCCCTGTATAAGAAGGGAGACCAAAGGGTGTGTTCCAATTACAAGGGAATCACACTCAGCCTTCCCAGTAAGGTCTTTTTCAGAGTACTAGATAGGACAAACTGACCGATAGTCAAACCTCGGATTCAGGGGGAGCAGTGTGGTTTTTGTCCCAGTCGCGTAACACTGGACCAGCTCTATACTCTCCATTGGGTCCTTGAGGGTTCATAGGAGTTTGCCCAACCAGTCTACATGTGTTTTGTGGATCTGGAGAAGGCATTCGTCTGTGTCCCTCCTAATACAATTTGGGGGGTGATCCAGGAGTAGGGTGTCCGGGTCCCTTTGCCCGGCTGTCCGGTCCCTGTATAACCGGAGCAGGAGCTGTGCTCGCATTGCCGGAAGTAAGTCAGACCTGTTCCCGGTGCATGTTGGACTCCGTCAGGGCTGCCCTTTGTCACCGGTTCTGTTCATTGTATTTATGGACAGAATTTCTAGGCACAACCAGGGGCTGGAGGGGGTCCAGTTCAGGAACAGGATCATACGACTGTTTGCAGATGATGTTGTCCTGAACATCGAGTGAGGACCTGCAGCAGGTGCTGGGGCGGTTTGCAGTGTGAAGTGGCTGGGATGGGAATCAGCTCCTCCAAATTCGAGGTCATGGTTCTCGACCGGAAAAAGGTGGTTTGCCCTCTTCAGGTATGTGGTGAATCTTTGCCTCGAGTGGAGGAGTTTACCTCAGGGTCTTGTTCACAAGTGAGGGAAGGATGGAGAGTGAGATTGACATGGATGGATGTTTAACACACAACCCTGCATATTTAGGCTGACTTCTTTTCTCAAACTGAAAATACTCTGTTCCACCTTGTGATGTCATGTGGTAATACAGGAAGTGCTCCACTGTGTTTTTAGACTCCATACACCTTCATTAGAATTTCAGTCGTGGAATTGCCCATTTCTACTGAACGGTACTTCTTTTACCTTTAGTTCAGTAGAAACTGACAATTTCAGGGCTGTTAACTTGAAAACTACAAGTACATGACATCACAAGGTGGAACAGAGCTTTTTGAGCTTTGGAGATGCAGACAGGCTTATAATAAAGTATTACTCAAACATTTGTGAGTGAAACAAAACAGAACTCCAGGTCTGTTTTGAAAGGGTAACAACATTTAACACTTAAAGCTCCATTAAAGAGTCCATTTTACATAATATATAGCAGGGGTGTTCATTACGTCAATCGCGATCTACCAGTCGATCGTGAAAGCATTTTGGGTAGATCACGTCCCGTCATCCATCCAGTCACATGACTAATATACAGGACAGTCAGATTACACCTGACCCTAGGTTACATCAGGGGTGCTGCACACGCATAAACAAGTGCGAGTTAGTTTAACCCTATAGCGTCAGATCCTATCGTCGCTGATAGAGCGCGGTTGCGGACTTTCCAGTGTGTAACTCCGCAACTAGTCGTGCTCTCATGTAAATTCAAATGGCGTCTCAAAGCGGAGACATGGGGCTATCTAAATATTTTATCATCATTACAGTAATCTGCCTCTGTTGTCCCTCGAAGGTGACGAATGAGAGCGCTGGTGCTGCGGGGATTTTCCCAGTCATTTATTCGATGCGTAAAAGAAAAAATATGGATGGATGTGTAAAATAGAAGTAGTTGTGTGAAAAATACAGTAAATTCTGATACTTCGTTTAACATGTTTTTTATGGCTATAAAAAAGACAAAACCGTAATCCACATGATTAGCTCTGTTATCGCTTTCAAACGAAAAATGCAATTTTACTCCTGGCTGTCAGAAGCTACTGCCCGAACTATGCATCCCTCACTGATTCCATTCAGTGCAAGTCATCAGAGCAGTAATCATCATTCAAGTAATTATGAACATGTAAGAAGTTCAACTGTGTTGTGCAGTATTATCTCATGACGTTGTGCAAGGTACATCAAAATGCACTGTACATGTAAGAATTCATAATACATTTACAAATAAATATATGTTTAACATGTTTGTATTAGGTGGTAGATCGTTCAGACACGATCATTTTAAAAGTAGCTCACATACTGAAAAAGTCTGAGCACCCCTGATATATAGGATCTTTAAAGAAACTACTTTTCAGGCAGCATACTTTTACTCCTACTTGAGTAATATTTTTGTTGAAGTAACAGTACTCTTAGTTTAGTAAACGTTTGAGAGGAGGGGTCTTGTTCTACATGCCCCAAAAGTTGTTGTTTTGGGGGGTATTTAAAGCAGACAATGTAAAAATAGACGTTGGAGATATATTTCCAAGTTATTGTTTCCCCCAAACAATCCATGCTTTCTAAATGAATAAAACAAATACACAATAACCTTTTTTTTTTTTTTTGGCCAGGCAGTGTATTTAGTATTTTGACAGAACAGGGTAATGAAGGGTGTGAACAAAGTATTATGATTATTTACTAGAAACTATGTGTGAATGAGGTTTTAGGTTACAACCAGACATGCCAGACTTCATGTGTCTTCTTTAATTCTTTAATGCTTGGTTGCTTGGTTTGATGCATGTTTCTCCCTGTGTCTGGATGGGTTTCCTCCGGGTACTCCAGTTTACCCCATCAACCAAAACATGAATGCCCTTCGAGACAACTGTTGTTGTGATTTTGGGCGTTACAAAAATAAAATGAATTGAATGGAATTGAATAAGTAAATAACATCAATTTATGGGCTTCTGAGAATTTCACATGACAATTTTAAACAACACATTCCACCTTCTGAATGGTGAAAAGTACTCAGAATGGTGCGTGAAATCCATAACTGTAATACAAGCAAACCATACATGTTTATTTATTTATTTTATTTTTATTTATACTTTTATATATTTATATTTATTTTTATATTTACTATATTTACTATATACCTCCCATCTCACAACAAGGTGAGTGAGACTTTTTTTTTTTTTTTTTAGGGCTGCCAGGCCATGCACAACTTGCACAAAGTGCCCAGGGACAGATTAACCTGTTAGCCTTCCATACTGAAGATTAGGCTAAAATAAAATAAAATCAGTAGTTGATTTGGTTCTAATCTTTATGTGCGGACAGGGAGGGGTGCTGGTTTAATTTTGTTGTTTTTGAGGGTTTACTGAACTTTTGCTGCCATTGCCTGATATGCTTTGAAACATTTCTGGCTGGTGAAGGCCTCTCGCCCCTTCTCTAGTCTCTGCTCAAGCACCTTCATTTGATTTTGTCCTTTCTCGTTGTCAAACTTTTCTTGGTCTGTCATTGAGTCGGTTAATATTGCCACAAGTTCCTTCCAAGTGGTTATTATAATGCAACTTTTCCTCGCATTCATTCCTCAGCTCCCTCTGGAGATTCTTATGTGCGACCTTCACCTCCAGTAGGTCCATTACACGGCCTTCAGTCTGGCAGGCCTGATCAACTTGCCTACGGACGACTGCTCCTCAAGGGTTGGAAATCTGGGTCTTTAGGTCTTGTATCTTGCAGGTGAGGAGGTTGTTTTTCCTCTCCAAACACTTCAAACACTTGCATTTCTCAGACTTCTTGTTGAACTCTTTGAGGAGGTGGTCGTATTTTTTCTTGTCCTTCTTCAGCTGACCTTGTTGGTAAGCATTGGTAGTGGGCTGTTCCTGAACCTTCACACGTTCCTTCAATTTCTTGTTCTAGTCTTGTAGTCTCCTTGTAACTGATGATGAGTTATTGTGAGACTGGATTTCATTATCAAGAAGATGTTGGACTGGCCCCATCAAATTCGGGGCCAGTCTGGGTCTGCTGCAATTGCTGGTCGTGCTGGTTGGCCAGCTCTTGAACCTATCCCTTTAGTCTCTTGTTCTCCTCCTCCACCTTCTTAAGGTAATTGGTAGTAGTGGTGATTGGTAGTCAGGTGATTGGTAGTCACGATTTTCTCATTAAGACTACTCTGAAGTCTATAAATTGCATCTCTATAGTTATTTTGTTGTTTGTTAGATAATTGCAACTCTTGTCTCAGCTGTGTGAGAAGATCAGGGTTGGAAATTGGCTGGTTCACCTTCTCGTGTTCAAACTGCCATTCCGCAGCCTTTTACTCTCGAAGAAGGTTGTTGGATTTGGTCTGCAGCTCAAAATTTTGATTCATGTGTTCAGAGTGGACTTTTGCAATGCGCAGCTCTTCCTCAAGCTGCTTAATGCGTTCCTGCAGAGTCCAATTCTTTACCTCAGAATTAGAATCAGAACACTTTTATTGTATTGCCATCGTCTGTGAATACAGTTCACAAACTAGGGACTTGCTGCGGTGATAAAGTGCAACATAAAAACATACTGCATAAATACAAATAAGGACATGCACAAATATATGCTTAAAAATAAAATACATAGAGGTAGAGAAAGAATAACAGTGCAAACATGACTTATTAAAGTGACCGGTGTTATAAAGTGTCCAGTTTTGTGCAGATATTATAAAGTGTTCATGGGACAAACAGCCGAGGGGAAGAAACTGTTCTTATGACGAGAGGTTCTGGTCCCAATGGACCGTAGCCTCCTGCCAGAGGGAAGTGGCTCAAATAGTCCATGTCCAGGGTGAGAAGTGTCAGCTGCTATACGGCCTGCTCCCCCCGAGTCCTGGAGACATACAGGTAGAGATGGAAGAGATGGAAGGCTGCAGCCAATCACCTTCTCAGCAGAGCGCACAATGCTCTGCAGTCTCTGTCTGTCCCTGGCAGTGGCCCCAGAGAACCACACAGTGATGGAGGAGGTGAGGATGGACTCAATGATGGCCGTGTAAAACTGCACCATCATCTGGACTGGCAGTTTGCCTTTCCTCAGCTGCCGCAGGTAGAACATCCTAAGCTGGGCTTTTTTGATGAGGGAGCTGATGGTCGGCTTCCACTTGTGATCCTGGGTGATGCAGGTGCCCAGGAAGTGGAAAGAATCCACAGCGATGATGGGGGAGTCCGTCAGGGTGAGGGGAGGCAGGGGGGCTGTGACTTTCCTGAAGCCCACAATCATCTCCACTGTCTTCTTGGTGTTGAGCTCCAGGTTGTTGCTGCACCAGGACACCAGCCGGTCCAAATTCCTCCTGTAGGCAGACTCATCGCTGTCCAAGATGAGTCCGATGAGGGTGGTGTCATCCGCAAACTTAACCAGTTTGACGGAGTTGTGGCTGGAGGTGCAGCAGTTGGTGTACAGGGAGAAGAGCAGGGGAGAAAGTACACAGCCCTGTGGAGCTCCTGTGCTGATAGTCCGAGTGTCCGAGACATTCTTCCACAGCCACACTCGTTACCTCTGGTCCGTTAGGTGATTCAGGCACGAGCTTGTCCTGGAGCAGAGCAGGGAGGATGGTGTTGAATGCAGAGCTGAAGTCCACAAACAGGATCCTGACGTAGGTTCCTGGGAAGTCCAGATGGTGGAGGATGAAGAGAAGGACCAGGTTAATGGTGTCGTCTACAGACCGTTTGGCTCTGTAGGCAAACTGCAGAGGGTCCAGGAGGGGGGAGGTGAAGGACTTGAGGTGGTGCAGGACCAGGCGCTCGAATGACTTCATGACTACAGGCGTCAGCACCACAGATCTGTTGTTTTTAAATCCAGTGATCCTGGGCTTCCTGGGGATGGGGACAATGGTGGACAGCTTGAAGCAGGCTGGGACGTGACATGACTCCAGGGAGGTGTTAAAGATGTCGGTGAAGACAGGAGCCAGTTCCTCAGCACAGTGTCCAAGGATGTAAAAGCTCAGACATAACTTCATTACATCATTGTTGCAGTGGATCCTCTTGTTGCTGCAGTTAAGTGTTTTGTTTTTGGTTTTTTTTAATTAGCTGGGATTCCAGTGACATCATATGTTGTACTATGTTCCATTGGCCCATGCAGGTCAAAACTCTGAACTGTCAGGGAAGTTAGTTTTACATTTTTAATCACTATGACAACAGCCCTAATTTTTCATTGTTTTAAAAACACGTGGTTAGGCTATATACAGTACTTTATCTACACAGTGTTCTGTTGGTATTTGGAAGTCACATGACAAAGACGACACTCGTGGGTCCCATTGACTTTTTTGATCAGGATGACATGAAGAGTTATGGTGCCAAATTTCACATTATCCCATGAAACTAATATTGTTCCCATGAATGGGAAAAATTGGGAGGTTTCCCATTAGGATAACATTGGCAGTTTGGCGCATCGCCATGGCAACATGGTGCAAAAAAACATGGGTCTAATTGACTTTATTGATTGGGATGACCTAAAGAAATTTTGTGTCAAATTTGATAACATTTGGGAAAACTAAATTTTCAGCCTTCCATACAAATGTATTTGTTATTCTGTAGGGGGCGCTGTTGCCCCAAATGTATTTCTTTCACAAACAGTAGAATTAGGCAGGAAAGTTTTACAACTGATTCGAATTTGAGCCAAATTGGACTTTGTATACGCAAACGGGAGCAAATTTTGAAATTTGAAAACATTGGAATTGGATGGAATTTTGCGGCTTCGCCGCACGGAAACTGTGATAGGCATCATCATAAATTGGATAACTTTTGATGCCCCACTTGTCTAGATGATGTACAGTGAATTTCAGCCCTGCAGGCCTTTAGAGGAGTTGATTAAAATGCAAGGTCAGCGAAAACGATGACTTTTTTGAATTTTCAATCCAAGATGGCCGACTTCCGGTTTGTCAGGGGGCATGGCCATAATAATATTTTTGCTTTGCCCATGCACTCATTGTTGCGGAAGCAATAGGTCCTACGCCCTGTATGGGCTCAGGCCTAAATATTATTGTTAGTTGTGCATTTCTGTCCAGAGCTCAGCCCACAAGGCTACATCAAGGCTACCGCCATTTTTTATAAATATACAAAAGCATAGAACAACTTCACAAACCTGATGCAATTTGCAGTAGTTTAATTGGCAGGATGGACACTGACTGTGTTGTGATAGTGTTCTGAAGGGTAAGTGACTCAATGCCGTGTTAATGTTCACCTGTGGCTAAATACACTGTGAGGTCTGTTCGTGAGGAAAAAAGCTTTTTGAACGACCTTTGCAGACGGAGGCAGGAGACTATTGCTGATATTAAATTGATCCAATTTGCCATGTCAGATGATCATGTCAAACAGCTCCTCTACAGAGCCCATTCATACAAATATACGTGATCCGAGTAAATTCGCTCCGGAAAGATCAACTGCGGTTTTCATTTTGAAAAATTGCGTACTTGGACTACATTATGGAAACAGCATTTTTTTACTTGGAATCCACACATTTATTCTATGATGTTGTTGCCATCTAATACATAGGTATATATTTATAAATATTAATTTTCAATGTCATGAGTCATATGGCGCTCTCTGGTGGGACAAGTTGGCTATTGTTATTTCCTTTTACTTGCTAGGTTGTGCTTCTTTGACAAAATTTGATAATGATTATTTGTAAATAAAAGATTTTTTGTACACTACCCAAAAAAGATTCAATTTCACTATAAAACAGACCCAAAGGGCAAATATTTATGTAAATGATGAGAGATATGATTTACAATATCAACATTATATAGACCATACGTTACTATAAAAACTGTCCCTGTTTTTCTGACAAGACGTGAATAGACGCAGAAATGTCCAACTTTTCAAATCTGACGTATTCTCCACTTCATTCACGTGCCCCTCCTGTTTTCCCCATTCACCACGTTAATGCTTAATTTGCACTACTGTACCACTCACTTAATTGCGGCGCTCGATTTGCTCAAAACATGGGAATCGCGTTGCCCAGTTCGCTTTATTCATGCTGCAGAACTTTTGGTTGCGCGTAGACACGGCTTTACATGGGGTTAACATGTAAACACGCAGCTGACACGCAATTCACATTTGGTGGGAACGCACCATTACTGTCACAGCAGACTGCGTAGGTTAGCCTGAGGTTGGTTGCGTTCACAACGCACTCTCCCCACTCCAGAATACAAGTGGAGCCGCTCCGAGACCTCCTGTTTGAAGTTCTCTTGGACGTGAGCCATTTACTGTGAGCGACTGTTGGGTTCACACCGGCCCAAGCGCACCCCTCTTCGAGCGAATGCTGTTAGGAACTAAAGTGCCAAGAACTTAAGTGTCAGGAACTAAACCATCAGGATATAAAGTGTCAGGAACTAACGCTGTCAGGACTAAAGTGTCAGGAACTAAAGCTGTCAGGAACTAAAGTGTCAGGAACTAAAGCTGTCAGAAACTAAATTGTCAGGAACTAAAGTGTCAGAAACTAAAGCATAAAAAACTAAAGCTGTCAGGAACTAAAGTGTCAGGAACTAAAGCTGTCAGGTACTAAATTGTCAGGAACTAAAGTGTCAGGAACTAACGCTGTCAGGACTAAAGTGTCAGGAACTAAAGTGTCAGAAACTAAAGTGTCAGGTACTAAAGCGTCAGGAACTAAAGCTATCAGGAAAAAAGTGTCAGGAACTAACGCTGTCAGGACTAAAGTGTCAGGAACTAAAGTGTCAGGTACTAAAGCGTCGGGAACTAAAGCTATCAGGGAAAAAGTGTCAGGAACTAACGCTGTCAGGACTAAAGTGTCAGGAACTAAAGCTGTCAGGAACTAAAGCATCAGGAACTTAATTGTCAGAAACTAAAGCATAAAAAACTAAAGCTGTCCGGTGCTAAAGCATCAGGAACTAAACCTGTCAGGAAATAAAGCTGTCAGGACTAAAGTGTCAGGAACTAAACCATCAGGATATAAAGCGTCAGGAACTAAACCTGTCAGGAACTAAAGCTATCAGGAAAAAAAGTGTCAGGAAAAAAGTGTCAGGAACTAACATTGTCAGGACTAAAGTGTCAGGAACTAAACCGTCAGGATATAAAGCGTCAGGAACTAAACCTGTCAGGAACTAAACCTGCAAGAACTAAAGCTATCAGGAAAAAAGTGTCAGGAACTAACGCTGTCAGGACTAAAGTGTCAGGAACTAAAGCTGTCAGGTACTAAAGCATCAGGAACTAAAGTGTCAGGAACTAAAGCGTAAGAAACTAAATCTATCAGGAAAAAAGTGTCAGGAACTGACGCTGTCAGGACTAAAGTGTCAGGGACTAAACTGTCAGGATATAAAGCGTCAGGAACTAAACCTGTCAAGAACTAAAGCTATCAGGAAAAAAGTGTCAGGAACTAAAGTGTCAGGAACTAAGTGTCAGGAACTAAAGCATCAGGAACTTAATTGTCAGAAACTAAAGCGTAAGAAACTAAAGCTGTCAGGTACCAAAGCGTCAGGAACTAAACCTGTCAGGAACTAAACCTGTCAGGAACTAAAGCTATCAGGAAAAAAGTGTCAGGAACTAACGCTGTCAGGACTAAAGTGTCAGGAACTAAAGCGTCAGGAACTTAATTGTCAGAAACTAAAGCGCAAGAAACTAAAGCTGTCAGGTACTAAAGCCGTAAGGAACTAAAGTGTCAGCAACTTAACCGTCAGAAACTAAAGAGTAAGACACTAAAGCTCTCAGGTACTAAAGTTGTCAGGAACTAAAGCATCAGAAATTAAACTGTCAGGAACTAAAACATCAGGAACTAAAGCTGTCATTAATTAATCATCTTGATTATGCCAGTTTTAGTATAATCACCGGGTGTAATAATTGTTATTATAATCGAAATTTGATTAATTACACATCTTTGTGTCAAAGGCTTTCCTGTGTGTGACCCAGAACTGACTACAGTAGCTATTCATATTTTAAGTCATGAGGCATCAGGATGGAAGAACTATGTATAGCATGTAATGTAAGTTTTCATTTGATAAATAATACCTTGCTTATTTTTGTTACAAACTCCCACATGCAAGACAAATACAAAAGTCTAGTACAAATGAAGGAGAGAAGGTTGCATACTTTCAAGGTTGAAGCATCAGTAACTAAAACATTAGGAACTAAAACATCATTAACTAAAGCATCTGGAACTAAAGCTGTTAGAAACTAAAGCTGTTAGGAACTAAAGCTGTTAGGAACTAAAGCGTCAGGAACTAAAGCTGTTAGAAACTAAAGCTGTTAGGAACTAAAGCTGTTAGGAACTAAAGCTGTTAGGAACTAAAGCTGTCAGGAACTAAAGCTGTTAGAAACTAAAGCTGTTAGGAACTAAAGCTGTTAGGAACTAAAGCTGTTAGAAACTAAAGCTGTTAGGAACTAAAGCTGTTAAGAACTAAAGCTGTTAAAAAACTAAAGCTGTTAGAAACTAAAGCTGTTAAGAACTAAAGCTGTTAGGAACTAAAGCTGTCAGGAACTAAAGCTGTCAGGAACTAAAGCTGTTAGAAACTAAAGCTGTTAGGAACTAAAGCTGTCAGGAACTAAAGCTGTCAGGAACTAAAGCTGTTAGGAACTAAAGCTGTCAGGAACTAAAGCATCAGGAACTAAAGCTGTCAGGAACTAAAGCTGTTATGAACTAATGCTGTCAGGAACTAAAGCTGTTAGGAACTAAAGCTGTTAGGAACTAAAGCTGTCAGGAACTAAAGCTGTTAGGAACTAAAGCTGTTAGGAACTAAAGCATCAGGAACTAAAGCTGTTAGGAACTAAAGCTGTTACAAACTAAAGCTGTTAGAAACTAAAGCTGTTAGGAACTAAAGCATCAGGAACTAAAGCTGTTAGGAACTAAAGCATCAGGAACTAAAGCTGTTAGGAACTAAAGCTGTTAGAAACTAAAGCTGTTAGGAACTAAAGCTGTTAGGAACTAAAGCATCAGGAACTAAAGCTGTTAGAAACTAAAGTTGTTAGGAACTAAAGCGTCAGGAACTAAAGCATCACGAACTAAAGCTGTCAGGAACTAATACTTGTAGGAACTAAAGTATCAGGAACCAATGCTGCTAGGAACTAAAACATTAATTTTAGTTCTTATGTAACAGATGTGATTAGACTCACCAGGAGGGCAGCCACGATGGGCCCATGGACCGCATACAGCAGGTGGGTCTCCACACTCATCCAGCAGCTACAGGAAAAAACACAAGTCAAAAAGCATACAACACCAAAATATACAAAATATCACTAATAACACAACAGCTGTTTTGAAGATATGCAAAGTTGGAATATCCAGTACATCATCTCAGAACAAAACTACATGTTGTAGCACATTATCAGAAAAAAATGTATATATTAATTTTGGTCATTATTCTTCACTTCACATTCTGCATGATGTACACATAGTAGAGCAGAACTCACTTATCGTCAAAGTAGGTCTTCCTGGCCACTGCATGGATGGAGGCTGGCACCAGAGGGAACCCTGCAGAGGACCAGTCATTGAACTTTCAGTTTGGGACATCTCTGTTATGAAAATATTGCCTAAAGCCAAAGTGCATATGGTAGGTTAGCGTTCTCGGGTCAATAAAGTTAGCATAAGTAGACATAACTTGGAGAAAAAAAAAAAAAAGAAAACCTGTAATATGCACAAGTTCAGTAAAAGACAATGAGGAACTACAAGTGACCTACTCTAGCCGAGCAGTATTACTAGTATGAAGGATCTTCTACTGTGAAGGCCCTACCTTCGCCCACCAGGGACTACCAGTGTGAAGGGCCTACACCAGCACAGCAGGTAGTACCAGTGTGAAGGACCTACTCCAGCCCAGCAGGTAGTACCAATGTAAAGGATTTACCCAGCCGAGCAGGTAATAATGGTGTGAAGGACCTACCCCAGCCCAGCAGGTAATAATGGTGTGAAGAACCTACCCCAGCCCAGCAGGTAATAATGGTGTGAAGGACCTACCCCAGCCCAGCAGGTAATAATGGTGTGAAGAACCTACCCCAGCCCAGCAGGTAATAATGGTGTGAAGGACCTACCCCAACCTAGCAGGTAGTACCAGTGCAGGTGCTGCTCCTCAGCGAATACGGCCACCACAATGAGTGTGTGTAGGTAGATGCCCTCACAGAGCATCCAGAAGTAGTTACAGCCCAGCATGTACATGTGGAAAAAGTGTAACACCTTACACCCCATCTGCAACACACCATTAGTATAGTATAGTATAGTATAGTATAGAACAGTATAGTACAGTATAGTGCAGTATAGAATAATATAGTATAGCACAGTATAGAATAATATAGTATAGTGCAGTATAACAATATAGTATAGTACAGTATAGTATGGATAGTATAGTACAGGCACGGTATACACGGGCTCTGTATGTTTCTGTATATGTTTTACATACTTCATAGTATTGATAATTATATTACTATCAGATTTGTTCTCTGTTATGAATATTAGATTTTTATATTCCGCTTTTTCCTATATTACAGCTGCTCGGTCACACGGGAGGAGCTCGGAGTAGAGCCGCTGCTCCTACACGTTGAGAGGAACCAGTTGAGGTGGCTCGGGCATCTGCTCAGGATGCCTCCTGGACGCCTCCCTAGGGAGGTGTTCTGGGCATGTCCCACCGGGAGGAGGCCCCGGGGAAGACCCAGGACACGCTGGAGGGACTATGTCTCTCGGCTGGCCTGGGAACGCCTTGGGGTCCCACCGGAGGAGCTGGAGGACGTGTCCGGGGTGAGGGAAGTCTGGGAGTCCCTGCTTAGACTGCTGCCCCCGCGACCCGGCTCCGGATAAGCGGAAGAAAATGGATGGATGGATGGATGGATGGATATTCCACTTTTTGAGTCCAAAAATATTATAATGCTCATGTGTGATAGAAGCAGTAATGATAACAATAATAATACATTTTATTTATAGGGTGCCTTTCTGGGCACTCAAGGTCACCTTACAATACAATACAATACAAGACAGTTAAAATCTACATTCATGAACATACAGTTAAAAGCATTCAGATAAAAACAAACATTGAAAAAGGACAGTGCAGTTGTGGATTATAAAGAATATGCCAGTCTGAACAAGTGGGTTTTGAGTTTGGATTTTGAAGTGTGAGAGTGTGTCAGTATTGCGGAGGTCAGGGGGGAGAGAGTTCCAGAGCTGGGGAGCGGCTGAAGGCCCTGCTCCCCATGGGGACAAGCCGGGCTGAGGGAACAGAGAGATGGAGAGAGGAAAAGGAGCGGAGAGAGCGAGGGGGTGTGGCAATATGGAGGAGGTCTGAGAGGTATGGAGGTGCAAGGTTATGGATGGCTTTGAATGTGTGGAGCAGGATTTTATATTGGATGCAGTGTGAGATGGGGAGCCAATGAAGTTGCTGTAGGATGGGTGTGATGTGGCTGATGGAAGGGGTGCGTGTGATGATGCGAGCTGCTGAATTCTGAACCAGCTGAAGTTTATGGAGTGTTTTTTGTGGGAGACCAAAGAGAAGAGAATTGCAGTAATCCAGGCGGGAAGTGACGAGGCTGTGTACAAGTACGGCTGTGGACTGTGGTGTGAGGGAGGGCCGGAGACGATTAATGTTGCGTAGGTGAAAATAGGCGGAGCGGGTGATGTTATTAATGTGAGAAGTGAAGGAAAGTGTGCTATCGTGGATGACACCCAGACTCTTAACCTGAGGGGAAGGAGAGATGGAGGAGCCGTCAATGGGTATAGAGAAATTGTTGATCTTGTTTAGGGTGGATTTGGTGCCGATAAGGAGAAGTTCAGTTTTATTGCTATTGAGTTTGAGAAAATTAGAGGTGAACCAGGATTTGACTTCATTGATACAGATAAGAAGGGTTGATGGTGGGAGTGATGAGTTTGGTTTGCCAGAGAGATAGAGCTGGGTGTCATCTGCATAGCAGTGGAAGTGGATGTGGTGTTTCTGGAAAATGTGACCAAGGGGGAGGAGATAGATAATGAATAGGAGGGGACCGAGGACAGAACCCTGGGGAACACCTGTGGAGATAGAGACTGGATGAGAAGTGAAGGATTTGAGCTCAATAAAGAGTGCGGTCAGAATGATATGAATGAATGATTAATGAATATGTAAATTGAGGTCCCCTAGTAATATGATATTTGATGAAAGGGAGGAAACATGTGATAAGAAAGCGGCAAAGTCTAACATAAAATCCTTGTTTGGTTTTGGTGGTCGGTAAAGAGTGGCAATGATAGTAGGAGCGGGTCCGGAGAGCTGGCATACGGTGGCCTCAAATGACTGACAGGCACTACTGTCAAGCTCTTGCGGTACAATACCTCGAGACCACCCCCTCGACCAGAAGCACGAGGTTGGGAAAAGTAAACAAACCCCGGAGGAGTAGCATCATTAAGATGAGTGAAGTAATTTTGTTGCTGCCACGTTTCCGTCAAGCAACAGGTCTAACTTACTGTCCACCAGAAGATCCTGGATGAGATGGCCCTTTTCGTCAGAGAGCGGGTGTTAAGAAGACCGAAGTTGACTATGGTTGTGCTAGCCGTGTTAGCTGCCCTCGGGACGCCTGCCAGGACACGCTCAGCACGGCGACTGGTGTTTCTCTTTGTGCAGTGAGCAGTGGACCAAAACGACGGGATGGATGTAGAGTTATCATACTCAAAGTTCCGACGCAAGCCCCGATGGATGGGCCTACGGCGAGGTACATATAGTAGTATGTCCGGGTGTTGGAGCAGAGCAGGCGCTGGTGCATTCTCTGGAGTTTAAACTCAGAGGTGGAGTACTGGAACAAAGCTGTCGCTGGATGGTGGATTATCGACAGAACGAACCAGAGAAGAACCAGCCACGCAATCGACATGGTGTTAGCTTGTCTCCCTGAAGCAGCCATTACCAAAATCTGCAGTGCCGCGGGCCCCTATTGATTCAGAAGCTTCAGTGCTTCACAAGCAAGACAAGTACCTTCCTGTCCTCCTCCTCATCTACTCACGCCCTCCACACCTCTCCTCCTCCTCCCCCTCCACTTCTCCTCCCTCTCTCCTCTTACTTTACCCCTGCTCCTCCTTCTTTTCTCCGCTCCCCACCCTCCTCCTCTCTTTACCACTGTTTGTGCGTCTGCTCTGAAAGGTCAGGAGATTATCAAGAGAAGTCTGACCAGGCCAGTGATGCATGAGAAGCAAAGGAGCACATTTAAAACACCACAAGGGCCAGTGAAGGTTATAGATACAACAGAATTCATAATTGAAATTAAACTGAAGCAGAAATACAACCAAGTCCCACCTGTTTGTCACTGCCAGCCAGTGGCAGCATTCTACCTCTCAACCAATCACCTGTCAAGCAGTTATAAATGCATTCTCTCTCCCTCTTACCCATGTGTTTCAGATTGATGAAAAGCCATTAAGACATTAATTTTCAAAATCGTTTGAATGGTGAATAGTTTTCAAAATGTTGCCTATAACAGGAAGCTGCACTCTACAAACAGATTGAATTCACAAATAGAGTTTAATGATGTCACAGTGAGCGCCTGGTGGCTGGGCCTTTCCCCACGGGGCCCGGTCGGGCCCAGCCCGAAGGAACGACGTGGGGCCGTCCTCCCGTGGACCCATCACCTGCGGGAGGAGCCATGCGGGGCAGGTGCAAAGAGATCCGGGCGGCAGTCGAAGGTGGGGACCTCGACGACCGGATCTCCGGACATGGAGACTAGCTCTGGGGACGTGGAACGTCACCTCGCTGGGGGGGAAGGAGCCTGAGCTTGTGCGGGAGGTTGAGCGTTACCGGCTAGATATAGTCGGCCTCACCTCCACGCACAGCTCGGGCTCTGGAACCCAACTTCTTGAGAGGGGTTGGACTCTCCATTTCTCTGGCGTTGCCCGCGGGGAGCAGCGGCGAGCTGGTGTGGGCTTGCCCATTGCCCCACAGCTCAGCCGCTGCGTGTTGGGGTTCACTCCGGTGAACGGAGGGTCGCGTCCCTGCACCTCCGGGTCGGGGACAGGTCTCTCACTGTTGTGTCGGCCTACGGGCCAAACAGCAGTGCAGAGTACCCGGCCTTCTTGGAGTCCCTGGGAGGGGTACTAGACAGTGCACCAACCGGGGACTCTGTTGTTCTCCTGGGGGACTTCAACGCCCATGTGGGTAACGACAGTGACACTTGGAGGGGCGTGATTGGGAGGAACGGCCTCCCCGATCTGAACCCGAGCGGTGTTTTGTCATTGGACTTCTGTGCTAGTCACAGCTTGTCCATAACAAACACCATGTTCGAGCACAAGGGTGTCCATCGGTGCACATGGCACCAGGACACTCTAGGTCGGAGGTCGATGATCGACTTTGTTGTCGTGTCATCTGACCTCCGACCACGTGTCTTGGACACTCGGGTGAAGAGAGGGGCTGAGCTGTCAACTGATCACCACCTGGTGGTGAGTTGGATCCGCTGGCGGAGGAGGAAGCCGGACAGACCTGGCAGACCCAAGCGCATTGTGAGCGTCTGGCGGAGCCCTCTGTCAGGGGGGTCTTCAACTCCCACCTCCGGGAGAGCTTCTCCCTGATTCCGGGGGAGGTTGGAGACATGGACTCCGAGTGGGCCATGTTCTCCACCTCTATTGTCGATGCGGCTGCTCGTAGCTGTGGTCGTAAGGTCTGTAGTGCTTGTCGCGGCGGCAATCCCCGAACCCGGTGGTGGACACCGGAAGTAAGGGATGCCGTCAAGCTGAAGAAGGAGTCCTATCGAGCCTTGTTGGCTCGTGGGACTCCTGAGGCAGCTGATGAGTACCGGCGGGCCAAGCGTGCCGCGGCTCGGGCAGTCACAGAGGCAAAAACTCGGGGTTGGGAGGAGTTCGGAGAGGTCATGGAGAAGGACTATCGAACGGCCTCAAAGAGATTCTGGCAAACCGTCCGACGCCTCAGGAGGGGGAAGCAGTGCTTCACCAACACTGTTTACAGTGCGGGTGGAGAGCTGCTGACCTCGACTGGGGATGTTGTCGGGCGGTGGAAGGAATACTTTGAGGATCTCCTCAATCCCACTGTCACGTCTTCCGAGGAGGAAGCAGAAACTGGGGACCCAGAGGCGGACTCGTCCATCACCCTGGCTGAAGTCACTGAGGTGGTTGGCAAGCTCCTCGGTGGCAAGGCTCCGGGGGTGGACGAGATCCGTCCTGAGTACCTCAAGTCTCTGGATGTTGTGGGGCTGTCTGTGCTGACACGTCTCTGCAACATCGCGTGGCGGTCGGGGACAGTGCCTGTGGAATGGCAGACTGGGGTGGTGGTCCCTCTGTATAAGAAGGGGGACCGGAGGGTGTGTTCCAATTACAGGGGAATCACACTCCTCAGCCTTCCCGGTAAGGTCTATTCCAGGGTACTGGAGAGGAGAATCCGACCGATAGTCGAACCTCGGATTCAGGAGGAGCAGTGTGGTTTTCGTCCTGGTCGTGGAACACTGGACCAGCTCTATACTCTTCATCGGGTCCTTGAGGGCTCATGGGAGTATGCCCAACCAGTCCACATGTGTTTTGTGGATCTGGAGAAGGCATTCGACCGTGTCCCTCGTGGTGCCCTTTGGGGGGTGCTCTGGGAGTATGGGGTCCGGGGCTCTTTGCTAAGGGCTGTCTGGTCCCTGTATGACCGGAGCAGGAGCTGTGTTCGCATTGCCGGCAGTAAGTCAGACCTGTTCCCGGTGCATGTTGGACTCCGCCAGGGCTGCCCTTTGTCACCGGTTCTGTTCATTATATTTATGGACAGAATTTCTAGGCGCAGCCAGGGGCTGGAGGGGGCCTGGTTTGGGAACCACAGGATTTCATCTCTGCTGTTTGCAGATGATGTTGTCCTGATGGCTTCTTCGAGCCAGGACCTGCAGCAGGCACTGGGGCGGTTTGCAGCCAAGTGTGAAGTGGCTGGGATGAGAATCAGCTCCTCCAAATCCGAGGCCATGGTTCCTGACCGGAAAAAGGTGGTTTGCTCTCTCCGGGTGGGTGGTGAGTCTCTGCCCCAAGTGGAGGAGTTCAAGTATCTCAGGGTCTTGTTCACGAGTGAGGGAAGGATGGAGCGGGAGATTGACAGGCGGATCGGTGCACACACCGATAAACATGGCGGAATGTTCACTAGTTACCATGGTGACACAATGCACACATTAGCTAACACTGAAAAAAAAGTTATATAGTCTGAAAACTCTGATCATGGTCCTGTTTAGGAGTTTGATTTTTGAAGGAAACTGAGAGTGACTGTGTTATGACTGAAAAGTAGATCAAAACATATTTAAGGAAGGAATGAAACAGGAAACAAAGATAAGGGTTCAAAGCTTTTTTTTTTTTTTTTTTTTTTTTAAAGACCTTGGAAAAGACCCTTAAGGATCCCATGTCTAAAAACACAAAGGAAAAAAGGAAAAAGACCATGGCCAACAGCTGCCAACGCTGCGCTGTGCTTACCCTAATGAAAAACAACCCATAAACTATCCCAACACAAAATAAATAACTAAAACTGGGCATCCGGACTTACCAGGCCAAATAAAAAGAAGGTAAGCTAACAAAAGCTAAGGATCTGTAATAGGTGAGCCAGCAGGGGGGAGGGCTGGGGTCTGGTGCACAGGACCAGACATCAGCGAGCAGAGAGTGAGCATACCAGGCTCATCCATCCATCCATTTTCTTCCGCTTATCCGGGGCCGGGTCGCGGGGGCAGCAGTCTAAGCAGGGACTCCCAGACTTCCCTCACCCCGGACACGTCCTCCAGCTCCTCCGGTGGGACCCCAAGGCGTTCCCAGGCCAGCCGAGAGACATAGTCCCTCCAGCGTGTCCTGGGTCTTCCCCGGGGCCTCCTCCCGGTGGGACATGCCCAGAACACCTCCCTAGGGAGGCGTCCAGGAGGCATCCTGAGCAGATGCCCGAGCCACCTCAGCTGGTTCCTCTCAACGTGTAGGAGCAGCGGCTCTACTCCGAGCTCCTCCCGTGTGACCGAGCTCCTCACCCTATCCCTAAGGGTGCGCCCGGCCACTCTGCGGAGGAAGCCCATTTCAGCCGCTTGTATCCGCGATCTTGTCCTTTCGGTCATTACCCAAAGCTCATGACCATAGGTGAGGGTAGGAACGTAGATTGACCGGTAAATCGAGAGCTTCGCCTTCCGGCTCAGCTCCTTCTTTACCACAACGGACCGATACAGCGACCGCATCACTGCAGACGCTGCACCGATCCGCCTGTCAATCTCACGCTCCATCCTTCCCTCACTCGTGAACAAGACCCCGAGATACTTGAACTCCTCCACTTGGGGCAGAGACTCACCACCCACCCGGAGAGAGCAAACCACCTTTTTCCGGTCGAGAACCATGGCCGCCAGGCTCATGCTAGTTAAAAGCTCCTGGGCGCGAAACAAAAAGACCGAGAGCAAAATTAAATCAACTAATGACTAACTAGAACTAACAAAAACATACAGGAAAAAATTTGACTAATGGGCTAGCTTCATCAGTTCTTTATCAGATTGTGTTAAAACAAAGCTCAGATTAAAGCCTTGCCAGCCTTTTCATCTTCTCCTATTTATTACCAGTGTATGTAGGTTTTTCCCCTATAAAATCCACATACTATCCCTTCAGTGTACCAGTATGTGGAGAGAAAAGTTGTTGTAAGAGAAAAGCAATTATTTGGCTGCCTTGGGGACACTGATGATAGCTTAATGATAGCTTCTGCGGTAGTCTCATTTCAAGAAGGCATTTCTCATTCTGTGCACGCTTCTTGTGCTGTGGAGGCTGTAAAAACTCAAGAAGATTGGGTCTGGCCTTTTCTTGAAGCAGAGCAGCGTTCCATTCTCGCATCTCAAATGTCAGGGGAGGGTGCTCACAAAGACCTTTTCTACAAAGAGCCACACGGCCCTGGTTACACTACAACAGCAAATTGAAGGCCCCTGTACGTGGCAGAGTGGTTAGCCTGGCAGTGTGGGGTTTGCATGTCCTCCCTGTGCCTGGATGAGCTTCATAGATTTGGGCGAGATATCAAAATAGCCATAATATCATGAATGTTGGAAAAATAAATAAATTGATAATTATGTAAAGAGGAGAGGAGCCAGTTGAGGTGACTCAGGCATCTATTGCGGATGCCTCCTGGACGACTCCCTAGCGAGGTGTTCCGGGCACGGCCCAGCGGAAGAAGACTCCGGGTAAGACCCAGGACACACTGGAGGCACTGTGTTTCTCGGCTGGCCTGGGAATGCCTCGGGATCCTCCCGGAAGAGTTGGAGGAAGTGTGTGGATAGGGAAGTCTGGGCCTACATGCTGAAACTGCTGCCTCCGGATAAAGCGGAAGAAAATGGATGGAATATGTAAAATTCTAAATAAGGGTAAATACTTTTTTTTTTTCTTAAACCTCAGCTAATACATTTAAAGACATATTTTAATCCATCTCTGTTAGATTAATGATCTGAATTTGATTATCGGGATACTCTCAAAAAATACTGAGATGTTTGTTTTGGTCACTGACCCCTGTCTGGATCATAAACTGTATGTATATATGAACATAACTAACCTGCCAGTTGCCACATTCCAAATAGGAAATGAGCATGGACAAGCTTTTGGCTCCATCAGCTCTGGCTCCAATTAATTTTCTACTGAAAATTTGTCGTTCCTCTTTCTCGTCATTCTAACCTTAAAATGTTTGTTTTAACGCACACTATGTAATCCAGGGTTTTGTATTTCACAATTGTGTCCCTAAATCAAGATATGAACCTTAATAACACACCAATGAGATGCCCTCTTTCACCAAGGTCGCTTCCACTAGCTAGCGCTCCCAACAGGCTTGACTGACAGAGTTCCTAAGTGCCCACTCCCTTCTAAATCAGCTGTTAAGGGGAGGGGGCGTTACATTCAACCCCCTCACTTGTGATTGCCTCTTTGGTTGCTATAATACTCTGCTGGCATCGCTGAGCTTCATTTGGCTGGAGCCAACGCTGTGGGTGACATCACATACCCTTAGTCCACTTCTTTATACAGTCTTTTGTGTTGATGCGCCATTTTCCCCATCAACCTGAATTTATAATAGTGAAAAGCCTTAAAGATATAAAATCAACAGAGAAGTTGTCTTGAATCAAAGAGTCTGGTTTATTGAATCAACTGTGCACAATTGCCAAAGAGCTGTTGTCCCTAGCAGGGTCGTCTCACCCTCAGCTGACAAATGTAAACGCATACAGAGTATTTATACCACCAAAAAAATGTGTTCTGTGCATATGACTGAGGACCCATCCCCAGATCTTGAGCTAGTCTTGGTCAGGACTAACTTAGCTGGACGATTTGACCTAGAGGGCATGTTTTGGGTTAAGAAAATATTTTGAGCAACTATGCCCAAAAGTGTAATCTCTCATTCATCATTCAGGAGTGGTCCTTTTCTACTGACTGTACCCAACTCAATACTGTTGAGTCAATGGACAACTACTATAAATTTTCCCTAATTAATAGACTTTTCTTTTTCATCTTGTTTAAACTTGGTGATGGAATGGGACTCTAAAATTTACAAAAAAGGAGGAGTGGAAGTTGCTTAGCGAGCTGCTGCTTTATTTATCAAGACAATGAGAGCAAAAACTTTATAGAAATTTAGCATTAAACAGGTGCAAATTATCTGCAGAGGATATACGGTTCCAGTTTCTGCACCAACAGTGTATTAAAAGTGATGTAAATTAAAAGTGCATGAGTCTAGGCTTGTAACCCAGGTGTAAAATACGCTAATCTGCAGTCAAATATATAAATTCCCATTTTACGTGTCATGTGAAAGCACCACATGACTTTGTTTGACTCATGTGACCACCTCGACCAATTGCGTGTTAATAGCGCTCCATAGAATGTAGCTGTGCTCCTCTCCTGCCAGTACTGGGAGGAAAGCGCAACAGGACAGCTGCACAGGTATTGTGTCTTCGCTATTTTTTACATAAATAATGCCATCCGTGTCCTAAAACTTTGCTACACTTTGTAAACTTGTAGGAGCCCTTACCACCACCACTGACGCTGAGTATAGACTGCTGTGGCCGATATAAACGGGGGATTTGGTGAGTCTGTCTGTTTGGTTGTTTGCTACGGAGCATTAGCATCACAATACGCCATCTTGTACCTTGTTTCACCTGTCAATATATCATGGTGCATTGTTGTGCTAATGTATCCAATTTAAATTCATTTTAAGCTAATGTAGCTTTTTGTTCCTTGGCCAAACTTAAAGCCAAGTGGTTGTAAGTTTATTCAATGCACTTCTGTTGAGCCAATTGTAAACTGCCTCTTGTATTTATGCAAACAGTATTTTTACTTGAAACTTTGTGTATACTGACTGCTAGCCTAAACTAAGCGATAGCATTTTGCTAAAAGTTGGTCCTGTCTGCGTAATACAGGCCAGGTGTGCCCGGGTTGGGTACCATATCTGATGGCAAGCTAGGAGTCCTACAAAGAACCAGAATATCACACATTCAATTCTACATCCTTCTGCGGTCTGGTAGGAGGCTGCTGCAGCCTGTCACTCCCAAAGACTCAAACACACTCACACAGCCATAGCCTCAAGGACCTTTATCAGCACATGGACAATCTGGATTATCCTATGGACATTTAAACCCACATCAGTGGCAAATCATTTTTGTTTATTGTGAATCTTTTCCATTGTGTGCCTCCTGTTTTGGGAAGTTGTTACCTCAAGTGTTGCATTGTGTTTATTGTGAAACAACCTTTAATCCAAGAAGTTAACTCAATTTGCCTTAACTCAAAGGTTAAATATTAAGACAAAATCCTTTTCAAGCTTGACACTATTTATTCTGCAGATTTGTAAATATTGGGTATTTGTTTGTATGTCTTTTCACTTTTAATATATGGTACCAGCCACTAAAAAATAAATCTTTGTGTCCACCTGTACTATTATATTGCCCTCCCACCTCCCACCGAGCCGCTACCTGATTCTTCTGATCTAACCCAACTCAACATCCAAATTCAAAATATCAATTCCCTGCTTTCTGAGTTGCATGCGCTACAAGTTTGCTACACGTTGTTTTAAAGGCAGTGCGGCGTAATAAAACAACACACTTTGGCCCTGTCCCTCATCATCTGAAAAAGCATCCCAACACATCTGTCTCTCGTTCTGACAACGGTGACGAGTGGACGAATGCTTGCTGTAGGTCATGGATCAGCACTCTGCTGGTAAAGGGCCAAGCTATGATTGCAGCACGTCTTTGGTCATCCTGCTAATTCAACTCTGCTATTATCTCTTCGGTTTTGGCATTGTTGGCAGCAGTATACTAGACTATAGTAAAAGTTTAGCCTGGATTTCCCAAAAACATATTTCTCTTTTATGCGTCTTTGGATGTGGCTCTGGGTGAGGCTGGGCAATGTGCATGAGTAGCAATAGCTATATATTTATGATGATTTTTATAAAATAGGAAATTGAAACTAATAATTAATCACACTAAATGATTGAAGAAATATAAATCGGCAGATTGGTTAATCTGGTAAATCTTTATTTAACCAGGAAAGTCCCATTTAGATTACTAATCTCTTTTTCAAGGGAGTCCTGGCCAAGACAGCAGCACAGTTACATTACATCACACACACATTTCAACACATCACAAAACGGATTCTTAAAAGCAATTACAAATCATAGACTTAATTTCCAAAACTTTCAACATAGATTTAAACAGAATTTAAACTGCAAGCAGTGATAAAGGCCCTCGCCACCCCTTGCGACCGCGGGGTACACGCCACCGCGAAGATCCTGCCTTTCGTTCCCGCTTACATCGCCCTCCCTCCAAAATCAGTGTCTCAGTAATACTACTCCATTCATTCCAATGAGACAATTTATGACATTGTCACGCCTGCACGGTTGGAAACAGAGGTATGTCTTCATTGGCTTTTTTGTTCAGTATGATGAGAGGAATATGTGTACCAAATTTCAGTGTTCTATGATAGTAATCATTTTTCATCCCTGTTAACCAAAACCCATGTATTTCAATGAAAAATGTCAGACGTTGCCATGGCAACACCTTTGAAAATAGAGGTATGTTCTATTTGGCTTTTTTGTTCAGTATAGGAATAGGGATGTCCATGCCAAATTTCAAATGTTTGTGACAAAGTAATTTTTTTTGCGTACCATTTAAAATTTCAAGGGGGCGCTGTGGAGTAATGTAATATTTGACATATGTAAATTGCATATCTATGCACTCAAAATAAGATTTTGAACAAAACGTATATTAATGCCAGAAAATAGGACACTGCATGTTTGAGCTACGGGCCATTTAAAACTTCAAAAAACGTCTTTTTTCTTTGCAGGCTGGCCACACTCACATTTTATGACTTAAAAAAATCCAAGAGAGTAGCCTATAATCCCACATGGGTCTAGTTAATTGTGACCATTTTGTAAGTTTCTTGAATGAAAATCCACGGCGTAAAAAATCCAAATGTGAGAGTTAAAATTTGAAAAAAATGGGGTTCCGCCCACAATGGCCGACTTCCTGTAGGGTTTAGGGTGGGGTCATAATATAATTTTTTGCTTGTCTTGACATGTTCTATGTTTGTACCAAATTTCATTTGTCTACGATGAAAAAGGTCTCTCATTGCCGTAATGTATTTTGATTTTTGAGGTGGCGCTACTGAGTCATTTGGATACGTACATTTTTTTGCACATGAAAATACAAATTTTTTTGCCAGTCTTGAATCTTAGGCCATCATTGGATTAGTGTAGAGCAGGGGTGGGCAAGCTTTTTGGCTCAGCGGCCACATTGACTTTTAAAATTTGACAGACGGACTGGGTCAGCACAAGATACGATAATATAAAAAAATGCATTTGTTAACAGTACATATCAAACATAAACAGAAAAATCAATAAAGTATTAACATACTTTTTAATGAGAACAGTGTTGTTGATCACCCATTTTAGCCAGTGCATCAAAATCTGGTGGTAATCCTGTTGTGGCAATTCTCAGAACAGATCTGAGGTGTTCATCAGTCATCTGGGATCTGTGGGGTGCTTTGTTGGTGTTCATCACACTAAAAGTCTGTTCACACACATATGTAGAGCCAAACAACACCAGCATCCTCTTTGCCATCTTCTGGATGTTTGGAAATTTGACTGCACTTAATGAAGCATAAAACTCATCCAGTTTCAGGGAGTTAAACTTGTCCTTTAACGTCATGTCACGCTGGAGATCAATCAGTTCCAACTGCAACTCCTGTGGCACCATTTCTGGGTCTTGTGAGAAGGGACATGACACCAGCTGAAGTGCCCTGTCAATTTTTCCAAAATCACAAAACCGACGGCAGAATTCCTCATGCAGGTCATCCAGTGATTTCATATATTTTTTCACATGTTGCGGGGCCTCTTTTAACGTAGCCAGTGTGGGAAAATGAGCAAATGACTTGTCTGATATTTGCTTCGAAAATAAAAGCAGCTTAGTTTTGAAGGCTCTGACGTTTGCTTACATTTCATGCTCAAACTGTTTTTTTCCTTGTACCTTTGCAGTCAGCTCATTCATGTATGTCAGTATGTCCACAGTAAAAGCTAAATCACAAAGCCAATCTGTGTCATTCAGCTCAGGAAAATTGTCAGTATTCCCATGTTGCTCTAAAAATTAAATAATCTCCTGTTTGAGCTCCCACACACGTTGACATACTTTTCCCATACTTAACCAGCGGACATTAGAATGGTAAAGTAAGTCCGTGTGATCAGCGTCAGTTTCTTCAAGAAAATGAATAAACTGACGATCGTGAAGTCCCCTCGCTCGAATAAAGTTAACGAGTTTAATAACTGGCTTCACTATGTGGTCAAGCTTCAGCACGGATTTACACAGTACTTCCTGGTGAATTATGCAGTGTAGGAAAATTACCTCCTGCTCAGGGTTGTCCTCTTTCACTCTGTCCTGAATTCTCTTGAGCATCCCGACGTTTTTTCCCGTCAGATTTGGTGATCCATCTGTGGCAATGTTGGCGAGCGCACTCCAAGGTAACTTGTGCCTCTGTATGACCGCTGACACGCTGTTAAATAAATCCTCTCCCCGTGTTTTTCCTTTCAGGGATTCCATATCCAAAAACTCCTCCGTTATCTCGAAATTCTCATTAATTCCTCTGATAAAAATTAAAAGCTGAGCGGTGTCCTTTATATCAGTGCTTTCGTCCAGTGCCAAAGAATATAATGTAAATGACTCCGCTTTTTTGTTTAGCTTGCTTGTTAAGTGTTCGTCAATTACTACAATATGGCGAATCACTGATCTGCGTGATAAGCTTATTTTTTTCAAATTTGTTCTTGCTCTCTGGACATAAAATACTTGCTGTCTCTGCCATGCACTCTTTAAGAAACTCTCCTTCGGAGAAAGGCTTGCTGGCTTTGGCTAGTTTGAATGCCAGTAAATAACTTGCCTTCGTGCTTGCTTCTTGGATGGAAGTTGCTCGTATAAAGGTGTTTTGCTGAGCCTGCAGGCTAGCTACCAACCTGTCAGCGGTCTCAGTACGTTCTTGTATTGAAAGGGTGCTGCCGTAATTAGCATGCTTGGTGGAAAAGTGGCGGCTGATGTTGTATTCTTTTAAAACCGCAACAGATTCCTGGCAAATACATACAGCCTTGGACCAGACTTCAGTAAAAAAGTATTTAAGCGTCCATTCTTTCTTAAACACCCGGCACTCACTGTCAACTTTTCTTTTCTTTGAAATTACTGCAGGTGGGTTCTGATCGGACCAGTAGAGGAAGGTTCACTGCACCAACAGTGACACCTGGTGTTAAATACATGTCACTACAAGTCAAAATGAAATTAACGCAATCATTCATATCAAACCTTAATTCTGTACAAATTTTTTATCCGGCGGGCCGGATTAAAAGGGGCAACGGGCCAGATCTGGTCCGCGGGCCTTAGTTCGCCCACTTCTGGTGTAGAGCATCTATTTAGTCTACAACAAAGACCAGTACTCTGAACCCCATTCATTTCAATGACACATTTATTATGTTACCACGGTAAAATAGTTGCAGATAGAGGTATGTTCTCATTGGCTTTTTTGTTCAGTTTACCAAGCCAAATGTCCATGCCGAATTTCAAATGTTTATGTCAAAGTAATTTTTTGGGTCCAATTCAAAAGTTCAAGGGGGCGCTGTGGAACGAAAAAAATTCTGACATATGTAAATCATACATCACTTCGTGCAGATCAAGACTTTAAACAAAATGTATATTAATGCCGGGAAATAGGACACTGCATGTGTGAGTTATGATGTAGAAAAATCCAAGACAGTTCCCTATAATCCCATATGGGCCTAGTTCATTTTGACCAATTTGCAAGTTTCTTGAATGAAAATGCATGGCGCAAAAATCCAAATGTGACAGGTACAATTTTGAAAAAATGGGGTTCCGCCCACAATGGGCCTGAACCTGTAGGGTTTTTACTTGTCTTAACATGTTCAATGTTTGTACCAAATTTCATTTGTCTACGATGAAAAAGGTCTCTCATTGCCGTAATGTATTTCAAATTTTGAGGTGGTGCTATTGAGTCATTTTGAAACATACATTTTTTTGAACATCAAAAGAATAAAGTTTTGGGTCCAATAAAATTGACTTTTCGTTAACGTTCAGGGGGTCAAATGTGGCTTCAATCCGGCCACCAAAATAAGAAGAAGAAGAATGGAAACGCATTTTCCACCCATTATTTTTCTTCTAAACCATAACAGCTACAGTCATGTGACTTTCTCACATTGTGCCCCATCACAAATAAGGCCCCTGTGATTTTTTTCACACGTCCACGTCAAAGCATTTGTCTTCTACGAATTTTTGAAAATGAAATTTGAAGAGGGCGCTAGAGAGCCATTTTGTGAGAGAGTGCCTTGATTTGCATATAATTGCGTTCAGCACACAAATGTGCATAAACACTGTATTAGCGTTTTCTCATCAAAAAATGTGTGAAAGAGAAATATTTTATTGCAATTTTCAAAAAATTGCGATTTTGTTGAAAATTCACACTGACCACACCCAGAGTCATATTCAAAATGTAATTGATAATCTTTAATCACACATGGGTTGAGTGGGATTTGGCCAAATTTGAAGTGTTTGTGATGAAAACTGTGTGAGGAGATGTCCTGAATGCGAGGGTGTGCACTTTTGTCATTCCCAGGTTTGATCCAATATGACCGACTTCCTGTACATTTCAGGGCAGGGCCATAATATCAGTTTTGTCATGTCCTGACATGTTCTATTTTTTGATATGAGTTTTGGATTTTTACGTTGACTTTTTTCCGAGTAGGGCTCCCATTGGCCCCATGAAAATCAAAGTTTGAGGTGGCGCTACCGAGTCGTCTTTCGTTATTTTTTTCTCAGGATCTTTTGGGTCAATTAGAGCTCATCGAGTTCTAATTTTTGACACCACTCACTGGCATGTCGGGGCGTGTTTACTACTTGATTTTGCCATTTTCTATGCTCCGGTTTTAATGAGTCCCTCACTGGGATGTTGTCCCAGGCTCGGGCCTAACTATTGAAGTCAGTTCTTATAATTTCAAGACTTTTTGTAAATTATTCCATGTTGAAGGTGCAGAATATTGAAATGCCACTTTACCAGTCTCTGTGCGGACACTTGGGACAGAAAGAAGCATGTAGATTTGTGATCGCAGAGCATAATGTCCATCTGTTTTATGTTGAATATACGTGCTTAGATATGGAGGGAGCAGACCCATAATCCCTTTATAAATTAACATGTACCAGTGACTTAGCCTGCGAGTGTCCAGTGCTGCCCAACAACACATGTGTACACTTCACAGTGGTGTGTCCGAGGCTTACAGTTTGTGATAAATTGCAGAGAAGCATGGCAAACGGAGTCCAGCAATTTTAGTGCTTGGGTTGGGGCATTCATATAGATAACATTTCCATAATCTAGAATGGGTAAAAACGTTGCTGCAACAAGTCTCTTCTTTGCATTAAAAGAGAAACATAACTTGTTCCTAAAATAAAAGCCAATTTTCAGTCTTAGCTTGTTAATCAGTTGTTCAATGTATGTTTTAAAAGAAAGACTATCATCAATTAATTAACACTATCATCAATTAAAATACCTAAGTATTTAAATGATTTGACTGCTTCTATTTTTGTCTCTTGAAGAGTAGCAACAGAAGGAATGTTCTGGGAATTACTCTTTGTCTTTGTGAATAGCATTAGTTTGGTCTTGTCTGGATTTAAAGAGAGGTCTAATTGTAAAAAAGTGTACTGAACAATATTAAAAGCATTTTGCAATGTAACAACACTGTTGGCAAGAGTTTTGGAAAAACAATAAAGAATCATATCATCAGCATAGAAATGATCATTTGTATCAATGAGATCTTTGCCAACATCATAAATATAGATAGAGAATAGGAGTGGCCCCAAGACAGACCCTTGCGGCACTCCTTTTGTCACAGAGAGAGTATCACAGCACATATCATCTGATTTAGTACACTGAGATCTATCTGTGAGATAGTTGCAAATCCATCCAACAGCTGTAGCAGACAGACCTATATTGATCAACCTCTGTTTAAGTATATTGTGCAAATGCTTTTGACAAATCAATGAATAGTGAGGTACAGTGTTGTTTGTTGTCTAAACCTGTTGAGATGTCATTTATTACCTTCAGAGTTGCAGTTAAATCCTAAATCCTGACTGAAATTTAGATCAAATATTTTTAGAGTGTAAATATTCTTTTAACTGTTTATTCACCATCCATCCATCCATCCATCCATCCATTTTCTTACACTTATCCGGGGCCGGGTCGCGGGGGCAGCAGTCTAAGCAAACTCCCAAACTTCCCTCACCCCAGACACGTCCTCCAGCTCCTCCGGTGGGATCCCAAGGCGTTCCCAGGCCAGCCAGGAGACATAGTCCCTCCAGTGTGTCCTGGGTCTTCCCCGGGGCCTCCTCCCGGTGGGACATGCCCAGAACACCTCCCTAGGGAGGCATCCAGGAGGCATCCTGAGCAGATGCCCGAGCCACCTCAGCTCGCTCCTCTCAATGTGTAGGAGCAGCGGCTCTACTACGGGCTCCTCCCGTGTGACCGAGCTCCTCACCCTATCCCTAAGGGTGCGCCCAGCCAGAAACCCATTTCGGCCGCTTGTATCCGTGATCTTGTCCTTTCGGTCATTACCCAGAGCTCATGACCATAGGTGAGGGTAGGAACGTAGATTGACCGGTAAATCGAGAGCTTCGCCTTCCGGCTCAGCTCCTTCTTCACCACAACGGACCGATACAGCGACCGCATCACTGCAGACGCTGCACCGATCTGCCTGTCAATCTCATGCTCCATCCTTCCCTCACTCGTGAACAAGACCCTGAGATACTTGAACTCCTCCACTTGGGGCAGAGACTCACCACCCACCCGGAGAGGGCAAACCATCTTTTTCCGGTCGAGAACCATGGCCTCGGATTTGGAGGAGCTGAGTCTCATCCCAGCCACTTCACACTCGGCTGCAAACCGCCCCAGTGCCTGCTGCAGGTCCTGGCTCGATGAAGCCATCAGGACAACATCATCCGCAAAGAGCAGAGATGAAATCCTGTGGTTCCCGAAACAGACCCCCTCCGGCCACTGGCTGCGCCTAGAAATTCTGTCCATAAATATAATCAACAGAAACGGTGACAAAGGGCAGCCCTGGCGGAGTCCAACATGCACCAGGAACAGGTCTGACTTACTGCCGGCAATGCGAACACAGCTCCTGCTCTGGTCATACAGGGACCGGACAGCCCTTAGCAAAGGGCCCTGGACCCCATACTCCCAGAGCACCCCCCAAAGGACACCACAAGGGACACGGTCGAATGCCTCTCCAGATCCACAACACACATGTGGACTGGTTGGGCATACTCCCATGAACCCTCGAGGACCCGATGGAGAGTATAGAGCTGGTCCAGTGTTCCACAACCAGGACGAAAACCACACTGCTCCTCCTGAATCCGAGGTTCGACTATCGGTCTGATTCTCCTCTCCAGTACCCTGGAATAGACCTTACCGGGACGGCTGAGGAGTGTGACCACCCCGGTCTGCCATTCCAGTGGTACTGTCCCCGACCGCCACGCGATGTTGCAGAGACGTGTCAACCAAGACAGTCCCACAACATCCAGAGACATGAGGTACTCGGGATGGATCTCGTTCACCCCCGGAGCCTTGCCACCGAGGAGCTTGCTAACCACCTCGGTGACTTCAGCCAGGGTGATGGACAAGTCCGCCTCCGGGTCCCTAGTCTCTGCTTCCTCTTCGGAAGACATGACGGGGGATTGAGGAGATCCTCAAAGTATTCCTTCCACCGCCCGACAACATCCCCAGTCGAGGTCAACAGCTCTCCACCCGCACTGTAAACAGTGTTGGTGAAGCACTGCTTCCCCCTCCTGACGCATCTGACGGTTTGCCAGAATTTCTTTGAGGCCGTCCGATAGTCCTTCTCCATGGCCTCCCCAAACTCCTCCCAACCCTGAGTTTTTGCCTCTGCAACCGCACGAGCTGCGGCACGCTTGGCCCGCCTGTACTCATCGGCTGCCTCAGGAGTCCCACGAGCCAACAAGGCTCGATAGGACTCCTTCTTCAGCTTGACGGCATCCCTTACTTCCGGTGTCCACCACCGGGTTCGGGGATTGCCGCCGCGACAAGCACCACAGACCTTATGACCACAGCTACGAGTGGCCGCATTGACAATAGAGGTGGAGAACATGGCCCACACCATGTCTCCAGCCTCCCCCGGGATCAGGGAGAAGCTCTCCCGGAGGTGGGAGTTGAAGACCCCTCTGACAGAGGGCTCTGCCAGGCGTTCCTAACAGACCCTTACAATACGCTTGGGTCTGCCAGGCCTGTCCGGCTTCCTCCTCCGCCACCAGGTGGTGATCGGTTGACAGCTCAGCCCCTCTCTTCACCCGAGTGTCCAAGACACGCGGTCGGAGGTCAGATGACAGGACAACAAAGTCAATCATCGACCTCCGACCTAGAGTGTCCTGGTGCCATGTGCACCGATGGACACCCTTGTGCTCGAACATGGTGTTCGTTATGGACAAATTGTGACTAGCACAGAAGTCCAATAACAAAACACCCCTCGGGTTCAGATCAGGGATGCCGTTCTTCCCAATCACGCCCTTCCAGGTGTCACTGTCGTTACCCACATGGGCGTTGAAGTCCCCCAGGAGAACAACGGAGTCCCCAGTCAGTGCACTGTCTAATACCCCTCCCAGGGACTCCAAGAAGGCCAGGTACTCTGCACTGCTGTTTGGCCCGTAGGCCGACACAACAGTGAGAGACCTATCCCCGACCCGAAGGCGCAGGTACGCGACCCTCTCGTTCACCGGAGTGAACCCCAACACGAAGTGGCTGAGCTGTGGGGCAATGAGCAAGCCCACACCAGCTTGCCGCCTCTCCCCGCGGGCAACGCCAGAGAAATGGAGAGTCCAGCCCCTCTCAAGAATTTGGGTTCCAGAGCCCAAACTGTGCGTGGAGGCGAGGCCGACTATATCTAGTCGGTAACGCTCAACCTCCCGCACAAGCTCCAGCTCCTTCCCCCCCAGCGAGGTGACATTCCATGTCCCCAGAGCCAGTCTCCATGTCCAGAGATTCGGTCGTCGAGGCCTCCGCATTCAACTGCTGCCCAGATCTTCATCCCCTTACGGATCCTCTTACGGGTGGTGGGTCCATATGAGGACGGCCCCACGTCACTCCTTCGGGTTGAGCCCGGCTGGGCCCGGCCACCAGGCACTCGCTGTCGAGCACCCACCCCAGGCCTGGCTCCAGGGTGGGGCCCCTGTAACGCTGGTCGGGGCGACGTAGCTTGCCTTGATTTAATTCTGTTCATAAGGGGCTTCTGATTGTTCACCAGAGATTCCAAAGTTTTTGATAGAATACAGAGTTTGGAAATTGGTCTATAATTATTTAGAATTTTTGGATCATCACCTTTGAACAATGGAGTGACAAATGCCAATTTCCAAATTTTGGGAATTTCCATAGTGCTCACAGTTAAGTTAAAAATGTATGTCAGGGGTTGAGCTACAAAACCAGCAGTATTTTCAGAAAATGGGCATCAGCTAGGTCTGGTCTATGTGATTTGTGCACATCCAAGGATTTAAGTGCTTTGTGAACTTGACTCAAAGTAAATAGATGGAAACTAAATGTTGAAAGATCTGGAGATCTTATATTTTGTAGGCCTATATATGTGCTTACAGAGCATGACAGCATGGTCCTTTTGCTCAGAAGCACATCTCTCGTTTAGATATTAGAACTGTGGTAGGAATAACAGGCATAATTTCTAATGGCAAAATGACACTCAGTTATTCACAAATTTTTCAGTAATTTAGCCTGGCTGGTAAAAATTCCCCTGTGTATATATTTAGACTGAGGACAGAGGTGAACAGAGGTACAGACTGTAATGAAAAAGAACACTGCAGGTTTGTGGTGCTCAGGGAGGGAATCATTTTGTTCAAAGCTTAAAGAGGTACACACAGCACAACCTCCACTCTTGCATGTCTCCTGTGTTCATGTGTAGTTGGCCACTGCATTGTACACTGGGTACAGACTGGTACAGACTGGGCAGGCTTGTTTTACTGTTTTGCCTTGAATGCTAAGCAGTATGGCACTTAACCTATCTTTCTCCATTGAGACCTCACCCAGCCAAGTTACAGGTAGAATCTGTGGAGTGGAGACCCCAACTCACAATAAGAATGTATCTTTTTTAGCTTTTAAAAAACAAGACAGATGAGTTTACTTAGGAACATTCTAGGAAGAGAAATAACATCGCAATGAAGACACGCAGGTGGGAGTCCTTTTATCAGAAAATATATTTCAATTGATCTTTCTGATTGCAATAAACAAAATTTTAATTAATGATCTTCAAATACAAAATAGAAAAAGCTAAATATGACTTTATGGTTAAAATGGCTTTTCGGGTTAAAATGGCCTTGTCAAGAGTAAATATTTGGTATTCTATTTAAAGAAATCTATCTGCCTATGTTACCTGTCTGATTGGTTATGTCTACTTCATAAAGCCTCCTATGACAACTACAAGTGTAATATTGGGCCGAAGTAGAAATTCATCAGAAATGTCACCATTGGCCAATCACTGCCTTTACCTTATAATACATCAATATAAACTTGATATAAACTTTCTTTCCCTTTGTTCTTCCTATTCTTTCAGCTGAGAGACCTAGAGAGCAGCAGCGGGACGAGCAGCCTCCTCCCTCTGCCCATTTTCCCGCCCTGTTCTTGCTCTGCCAGTGTCTAACTCATGTTTACATGCACAGAACACTCACAGTACAGTCACCAACCCAATTCAGGTCATACCACTCTTGCGCCAGCCTAGAGCAGCTCAAGGAAATGAACAAATGTAAATGGGGGGGGCTGAGATGTTCAGGGGCGTAAATTAGCATGAATACTAAATACTGCAGCTATAATTGCTAGTAAAAACGGATTTCATATATATTTCAACTGTTACTCACAAGTTATGTGCTTTCAACATCACAAATTAACACACTAACATAGCGGACTAAAACAAGAGATCGACTAATGTGGGTTTTTTCATGGCCGATGCCGATACCAATTGTTCAGAATACAGAGCAACTAATTGGCTGATAAGATCTGCCGATATTTTTGGACCAATATGTCGGGCCAATTTTCCTTATTTCCCCAAATTATGTTTAAATTTACTACAAACTTCCACCAATCTCTTTTTTTAAAACCACAAACCTATAAGAGAGCTGTATAGTCATGTTTTTTTGCAGCTATTTATTTGTATTAAAGTGTTAAAGCAGAACTGAGTAGCATTTTTGTTCTAGTTGTGTCATTGGAATAATTGTTTGCTTTAGAACGCCGTTATCTTGGTAGCAGATGCTATTATTAGAATGATATGTTTTCCCGTCCATCACCCTGGCTGAAGTCACTGAGGTGGTTGGCAAGCTTAACACATCCTTAAGGTAGCAAGGTTCCGGGGATGGATGAGATCCGTTCTGAGTATCTTAAATCTCTGGATGCTGTGGAGCTGTCTTGGTTGACATGCCTTTGCAACATCGGGTGGTGGTCGGGGACAGTACCTGTGGAATGGCAGACCAGGGTGGTGATCCCTCTATATAAGAAGGGGGACCGGAGGAGTGGGGTGGGGGGGGCTATGGGAGTATGGGGTCTGGGGCCCTTTGCTAAGGGCTGTCCGGTCCCTGTATGACTGGAGCAGGAGCTGTGTTCGCATTACCAGCAGTAAGTCAGACCTGTTCCCGGTGCATGTTGGAATCCGCCAGGGATGCTCTTTGTCACCGGTTCTGTTCATTATATTTATGGACAGAATTTCTAGGCACAACTAGGGGCCGAAGGGGGTCTGGTTTGGGAACCACAGAATCTTATTTCTGCTGTTTGTAAATGATGTTGTCCTGATGGCTTCTTCGAGCCAGGTTCTGCAGCAGGCACTGGGGCGGTTTGCAGCCGAGTGTGACGTGACTGGGATGAAAATCAGCACCTCCAAATCCGAGGCCATGTTTCTCAACCGGATAAAGGTGGTTTGCCCTCTTCGAGTGGGTGGAGAGTCCTTGCCTCAAGTGGAAGAGTTCAAGTATCTCGGGGTCTTGTTCACGAGTGAGGGAAGGATGGAGCATGAGATTGACAGGCGGATCGGTGCAGCATCTGCAATGATGCGGTCGCTGTATCGGTCCGTTGTGGTGAAGAAGGAGCTGAGTCAAAAGGCAAAGCTCTTGATTTCATGGTTAATCTACGTTCCTACCCTCACCTCTGTCATGAGCTCTGGGTAATGACCGAAAGCACAAGATCGTGGATACAAGTGGTCGAAATGAGGCATCTATTCCAGATGCCTCCTGGACAACCCCTTAAGCAGGTATTCCAGGCATGTCCCACTGGGAAAAGGCCCCGGGGAAGACCCAGGACACGTTGGAGGGACTATGTCTCTCGGCTGGCCTTGGAACGCCTTGGAATCCTCCCGGAAGAGCTGGAGGAGGTGTGTGTGGAGAGGGAAGAGAAATCTGGGCCTCCCTGCTGAAACTGGTGCCTCCGTGACCCGGCCCCTGATAACGCGGAAAGAAATGGATGGACGTTTTCCCATGTAATGAGCTACCTATGAAGCGGTAACGTTAACAAAGGCTTGCATATGTCTTTTGAGTTGTTTCATCTGCTGCAGCATATGTGCAGCTAATCTCACTTGTTGCGTAAACAAGACCAATGTGCAGATTTAGCCCTGCTATGATATCTGACTATGGCTAACTTCATGCCCAGCATTAAATGGGGTAACACAATTGTGTGTGAGGTTACGTCTGTGACTGTCAGATGATGTTTCATCTGCAGTCATGCTATATGGTTCAGCAGATACATGTGTTCTTTGTTGGCAATCAGCATTGTCAGTCTGTAAATGTAGCAACGAGCAACTTTAGCTCCGATGTAAAGTCAGCCTGAGGCTGATCAATCTGTTTGGGATTTCAGGAGGACTTCTGAATGTTCTTATTTATTTACATATTACAAGCCTCACAGAGCACACAATATATTTACAAGGCACCTTGTGTATAAGAAAAAGTAAAATAACATAAGTCATCTGCAACATTTTGTTGTGTACAGAGTTCACCTGTATTGTGAAAACAAATGTGAGCACTCAGTTGACGGGGAAGGGGCCTGTTTACGACATATGCATTCTCACAAGCAACCTGTAGGGGGAGGGCTACCACTACTTAGTTCTGACTGACCAAAACAAAATATTGGCCTATGCTGGAGATTTAAGGCTTATAGCCGATACACTATAAGTTGATATATGATATGATATATCTCTAATCAAAACAATGAAACATGAACTAGTGTGCGGTGGATGGACAACAGCGTGTCATTGTTCTTAACCAACTGAATACATATCTGAACACAGGTGTAATATTTTCCTGGCAGTTGAATGCTTCTCCTAGTCTGTGCTTAATGTAAATCATACTGTATGTTTACATGGATGGTCCAAGTATGTACCAGCTTCTCCACATGTTTTATTGAAATCTTTGAGATTCGAGTCACAAGATTAGGCCAGTTCTCAGGTTGTCCTGTTATACATGTATGCATAGTGAGTGTGCCTGGTTTGTATTTGACTGACCGGGTTGCGCTCCACCAAAGCGAGATTGTTGACTACAACCACCAGGTACAGGATGGTGAGGGCTGAGTTCAGGACATATGAGCAGAACAGGTTCTTATGAAGAGTGATCCTTTGGCAGCTCAGGCTCCTGTCAGCACAACACATACAATATTAGATGTATTATAACAATCACACATTTTAAACAGGGGTAACTGCTAACACATATTTGGATCACCACGTTGTCTTTTATTGTTTTGAAAATGCTATAATCACTCAAAACAAGGTTTAATAAGTAAAAATTGTATTTTTGATGCTTTAAATCCTGAATGATTATGCTTAGTATGAGTCAGGCACAGTTCACACTTGTGTATCTCCAACAATCAGAAACTGTAAACAATGGGTATGACAGTTTCAATGTAGTTAGCTTCTCCCTTCAGATAGATATAAGACAGTGTCCACCAGTAATCTGACCAGAACTGAAGAAGTGGCTTGGATGAGCAGCCAAATGCCTTCACTTCTACAACTTTTTGTCTAGTTGCCAGATTAGAATTTTTGCTTTATCCTCTGGTAATGTTGATGACATCAGCTGTAAAGTATCAGTTGAATCTACCGATCAAACTGCAAATAGATGTGTGTACAGTATTCGGCGTGCATTCTATGGACTTGGGGTTTGGAGACTATTTTGGTTCTGTCAGCTGCCTGTCTGTGGTACATTTTCTAATCACGTCGCAAGGACCTAGGATTTCTTAACAGACTAAACAAAGCATGCTAAAGCATTTATTTACTCAATGTTCAGAAATATCCAATGTAATACTGTGTAAATGCATTGAAGAAGTCAGGAGGAAACAGTATCTCCTTGGCTTCAAAAATTTTCTAGACATAGGGTTGTGAAAAGTATCAAAAATCTGTTACCAAAAAATACTAAAACTAGTATCAAAACTACATACTCATTTGAGCAGGTATCAATACTAAAAAAGTCACATTCAGAGGACAGAAATGAACTTTTCTTGAAAAGATTTAGAATGACCTTGAGCTGTATCGCTAAGTATAAGACACATAGAGTAGTATACTAGTATAGTGGACCACTATGGAACCTACCTGGACCACTGTGTTCTATTCCCATGTGGCCTTATATCTGTGTAAACCTTCAGAGTACTAAGATTGAATGTTGAAAAGCACATTCTATTGTGAGGACAAAAGCAAGCAGGTCTACATCAGGACTAAACTGCGATCACAGTCAGGACCAAACCAGGACCCTTTGCTGACCTAGTATTATTTTTTATTGTTAAAGCAGGCAAGGCAACTAGGCAACTTTTTGGTTGAAGACATGCTTCCTGACTGAAATGTTCCACCATTATGACATTTAATTTATTTATCATCTCCATGGAAACAGAGTGGAGGGTCTATCCTCAACCATGTTAAAATGTGTAGCTTTAAAACCTTGACTTTAGCATTGTACTATTAGAATTGAGTAGTGTGGGTTGATGGTGGTATAAGCAAATACTGTTGGGAGCACATCTGGAACTAATTGCTGTGATATATTTAGTGACTGAAAACAAGAACCCTCCTCCTCTTCCTCCTCCTCTGAGAATGCACTCTGGAGTTCGAGGCTGCTCTAGGCTGCTCTGGGCTGCTCCAAGTCTGTGTGTTCATGTTGGGCTTGGTCATGTTCTGCTGACACTACAGTCTTAAATCTACATGTGAGTTATAGCTTTGTAAGTCTGCTGTAGTTTGAGCCTTTGCAAGGAGAGGGTCATAGCTGAGTGGGTCACAGTGACTCCCCAATAGCAGAGCAGAGGAGGAGAGGAGCAATCTGGCAGATTGCGCGATGAAGAGGAGGAAGACATGTACCTGGCACAGATGTGTTCCACACTCACTCACTGCATCAGTGAAGTCTGCTCTGGAACAACAAACATTAGGCTCCAGTCTCTAGGCACAAGCCCTCACACTGCTCTAATAATCATAATAATAATAATCATAATAATGCTTTCCAAACGTAATGTTCTTTACAGGCCTGTCGAGGCCTCTCGAAGTGCTATAGTCATGATTCATCCATTGTGTCCATTGTGTTAAAATAAATAAATAAATGACATGAAATTCACTCACTGATAATAGTTTTAGTTTCAGCTAGTACAAAAACACAAAACACAAAAACAAAAAAACAAACTAACAACAATCCAACTGTTTTTTTTTGTTGTTGTTTTTTTTAAACAAACCTTATCCTAGCAGAATGGAAAATCCCACTGAAGTGGTGACGTACAGTGCCCAGCCAAAAAAACTTAGATAAAAAAAAAAAAGATTTAACGAAGCAAATAGTTATAAGCCACCTCCAGTTGGTCAGGTCTAGGTTCAGCAACAGTTTGTGCTCAAAGAATGAGGTCAACTGACTACCTGAATATACTGAATGACCAGGTTATTCCATCAATGGATTGTTTTTCTTCCCTGTTGGCACGGGCATATTCGAAGATGACAATGCCAAGATTCATCAGGCTAAAATTGTGAAACAGTGGTTCAGGAAGACTGAGACAACATTTTCACACATGGATTGTCCACCACAGAGTCCAGACCTTAACCCCACTGAGAATCTTTGGGATGTGCTGGAGAAGGCTTTGCACAGCGGTCAGACTCTACCATCATTAATGCAAAAACTTGGTGAAAAATTAATGCAACACCATCCATCCATCAATTTTCTTCCGCTTATCCGGGACCAGGTGGCGGAGGCAGCAGTCTAAGCAGGGATGGAGGAAGAGCTGATTTTCATCCCAGCCGCTTCACAATCAACTGCAAACCGCCCCAGTGCCTGCTGCAGGTCCTGGCTCGATGAAGCCATCAGGACAACATCATCTGCAAACGGCAGAGATGAGATCCTGTGTTTCCCAAACCAGCCCCTCTCCAGCTCCTGGTTGTGCCTAGAAATTCTGTCCATAAATATAATTAACAGAAACGGTGACAAAGGGCAGCCCTGGCGCAGTCCAACATGCACTGGAAACAGGTCTGACTTACTTGACTTACCGGCAATGCGAACGCAGCTCCTGCTCCGGTCATACAGGGACCGGACAGCCCTTAGCAAAGGGCCCCGGACCCCATATTTCCGGAGCACCCCCAAAGGACACCACAAGGGTCTTTGTCGAATACCTTCCCCAGATCCACAAAACACATGTGGACTGTTTGGGCAAACTCCCATGAACCCTTGAGGACCCGGAGAGTATAGAGCTGGTCCAGTGTTCAAAGACCGGGATGAAAACCACACTGCTCCTCCTGAATCCGAGGTTCAACTATTGGTTGAATTCTCCTCACTAGTATCTTGGAATAGACCTTACTGGGAAGGCTGCGGAGTGTGTATACGGAGGGACCACCACCCCGGTCTGCCAGTCCAGTGGCACTGTCCCCAACTGCCACAACATCCAGAGACTTGAGGTATTCGGGACGGATCTCGTCCACCCCCCACCTCGGTGACTTCAGCCAGGGTGATGGACGAGTCCTTCTCTGGGTCTCCAGTCTCTGCTTCCTCTTCGGAAGATGTGACAGTGAGATTGAGGAGATCCTCAAAGTATTCCACCGCCCAACAACATCCCCAGTCGAGGTCAGCAACCCTCCGCACACACTGTAAACAGTGTTGGTGAAGCACTGCTTCCCCCTCCTGAGGGGTCGGACGGCCCAACAGGACTCTTTCATCAGCCTGACGGCATGCCTTACTATCGGTGTCAATCACCAGGTTCAGGGGTTGCCGCCGTGACAAGCACTGCAGACCTTACAGCCACAGCTATGAGCAGCCGCATCGACAATAGAGGTGGAGAACATGGCCCACACAGAGTCCATGTCCCCAGCCTGAGTGAGTTGAAGACCCCTCTGAGAGAGGGCTCCGCCAGCTTCCTCCTCCACCAGCGCATCCAACTTACGACCAGGTGATGATCGGTCGACAGCTCAGCCTCTCTTCACCCATGTGTCTAAGACACGCAGACGGAGATCAGATGACACAACAACAAAGTTGATCATTGACCGCCGACCTATGATGTCCTGGTGTCATGTGCACTGATGGACACCCTTGTACTTGAACATGGTGTTCATTATGGACTAACTGTGACTAGCAGAAGTCTTTAAGAAGTCCAATAATAAAACACCGCTCGGGTTCAGATCAAGGAGGCCATTCGTCCCAATCATGCCCCTCCAGGTGTCACTGTCATTACCCACATGGGTATTGAAGTCCCCCAGGAGAACAATCGTTTGCTACTGTTTGGCCCATAGGCCGACACAACAGTGAGAGACCTGTCCCTGACCCGGAAGCGCAGGGACGCGACTGTCTCGTTCACCGGGGTGAATTCCAACACGTGGCAGCTGAGCTTTGGGGCAATGAGCATTTCCACACCAGCTAGCCGCCGCAGGCAACACGGGAGAAATAGAGATTCCAGCCCCTCTCAAGGAGTTTGGTTCCAGAGCCCAAGCTGTGTGTGGAGGTGAGACTGTCTATATTTAGCCGGTAACGTTCAGCCTCCCGCAAAAGCTCAGGCTCCTTACCCCCCAGCGAGGTAACATTCCATGTCCCCAGAGCTAGTCTCCATGTCTGGAGGTCCGTTGCCGCCCAGATCTTTTTGCACCCGCCCCTCATGGCTCCTCCCGCAGGTGGTGGGTCCATGGGAGGATGGCACCACGTCGCTCCTTTGGGCTGGGCCCGGTGGGAAAAGGCCCGGCCACATGGGCGACATAACTGGCCTTGTTCTACTGCTTATCATGTGGGGCTTCTGAACCGCTCTTTATCAGACCCGTCTCCCAGAACCTGTTTTCCATGGGTGGCCCTACCAGGGGCATGAAGCCCCCAACAACATAGCTCCCAGGATCATTTGGGTGCTCAAACCCCTCGACCACGCTAAGGTGGTGGTTCAGGGAGGGGAATCAGGGATTGCAACACAGGATGGAAATAAATCTTGTGACATTGCAGAAGCTTACAAAAACAATGCCACAGCAAATATGTGCCTCAGTCAAAGCTATAGGCGATCCAATGAAATATTGTGTGTGACCTTTTTTTTTTGGCCAGGCAGTGTATAAGAGGCACAAAGCTGATGAGGAACACCTGCAAGAACAGTGGCAAAATCTCATCTAACCATCAATTGTAGACATGTTAGGGCACCTTAACGCCTTCACCAGCAGCACTGGACTGATCCTTCTGTATCAAGTTTAGTTTAGTTTATTAGTTTATTTGAAGGGACAGTGTGCAAAAAAACATTAATAAGTGTCTTGTTTGTCCTCTAGAGCATATCTGAAACCCTTTTTATACATATATTCATTAAAATATGATTAGACCAGTATCAAGTATTGGTGTTAAAAATGTACCCACGAAAGTACTTGGTATAGTATCGATAACAAAAATTGTGTTATCGCCCATCCCTAATATCAGATGAATCCCACTGGCTTGTTAAATAAAAAATAATAAAAGGAACTTTACGTAAGCTGTGTTAAGATGTCATAAACAAGACCTGAGTCGCCAGATATGAGGTGAACACATTCAAATCTATATATCTCATGACATCAAATATATATTATTTTTGTTATAATTTGGTGTTTTTGTTAGACTTAGACTTTATTGTTCCCCGAGGGGAGATTCTTTTCCACATACACAGAGCTCGTTTGACATATACACATATAAACACCAAACATCACAGTCACATAAACACATTACAAAACAGACATTATGCCTCAGCGGGGCCTGTTGCTTAAGAAAGCAATGGCTGCTGGGATCAGGCTTCTACCAAACCGTGCCCTCCTGCACCTGATCGCCCTATACCTCTGTCCTGAGGACAGAGGGATTAGATGGTCCTGGAGGGGGTGAGTGAAGTCCTTTATTATGGAGAGTGCAAAGCGTTCAATAGCCCAATTATTTAGATCTGTGAGATTGGGTGTGTGGAGTCCTATGATTTCAGCAGCTATGTGTGTTACTTTTATGAGTTTGGTCCGATTTTTAACAGTAAGCATGTTATAGAAGCACATGGAACAGTACAGTAGGATGGGCTTAATGATACATTTATACAGCAGTAATAACAGGTGTGGAGAAACAGAGTTAGTTGTTCTCAAGATGATTATCCAATCAGAGAGCAGAATGAGTCTCAGTGTCTCATTTGGGTTGTCAGTTTCAATGCTGGATTCCATTGGTTGAAAACTAAAAGGAGGCCTGTCCATATACTGAGAATGAGAAACACTTGTCTCCTCTATGTCCAACTCAGGTTCAGTTGTGAATTTTTTATTTTATTTTTTATTTTATAGTTACAGCACAGGATGCATACATTTCCTTTAAACAACTGTTTTTATATTTTCAAACACATACACTCCTCCACATTCAAAGACCTTCTTCTCCACATTCTAAGACCTCCACATTCTACGTCCTTCTCCTCCACATGCTAAGACCTCCTCCTCCAAATTCTGAGACCTTCACCTCCACATTTTCGAGTTTACATGCAAAGTCTATGGTGGACACACGTGGCTGCTCTACATTTTTGCGGCGCATTTTCAAGCGTCAGAGCAGTGCAAATCTGGCATTGACGCAGCACGTCTTGAACGTTCAGGCATCGGACACTTTGTTCACGCATCCAAGAGTTGAAAAAGCTGAACATCTTGCCAATTGACGCGCAGCGTGAACCAATCAGAGACTACGATGCAGTGTTTTAGCAATGTCATTATCCGGAAAAAGTAGAAAGACATCAGCTACAAACTAGTGCTAACTTAATTATGCTGGGTGCACTGGCTAGCATAAAGACCAGTCACAGACCAAGATATGCCGCCACCGAGCCAACCACCACCCTTGATGGACTTATGTAATAAATACACTAAAGCCAGTTTCTCCAGCTGGTGTGCATCAATCACAAAGACAAAGGAAAAACAAAACATTCAAAGGCACTCACAGTGGACACCCTGTACACGCTTCAAGTATCTTTCTGTCACGATCCTGGTCTGTCCTGCCTCACTTGTTGTCCTTTCCCCCCTCCCTCATGTGTCTGAGTCTGGAGCTAGGCGAAGATCTTGGCTCCTCCCATGCACACCTAGAAGCAATCATCATTAGCTGCACCTGCGGCTGGATAAAAGAAGCCAGGACCCGACACTCAGTGCCAGATTGTCCACGTGTTCACGTGAATATACCTTGCTCGGCTTTGTTCATGTTTTTTCTTTGCTTTTTACATGCTTACTGGATTACCTTTGCTCCTCTCCAAATCCCGCTCCTTGGACCAGCTCAGCACTCCCGCCTTCGACCCTGCTCTCTGTACTGGGTACTGTACTCCTCGTCTCAGACCCAGCTCCTCACTTTTACCCCGGACCACAGCTACTCCCCGCTCCCGACACACAGTCTGATCTACCGTCATTTGTCAACCCTCACCTTATAAATAAACACTGTTGAACACTTCCCTTGGTCCCACATGCCTAGCGTTATGACACTTTCGTTTGTTTTCAAATGCAAAGACATCCAACTAGAAGCATCCAACACGTTTTTGACGGTCCAGTGTGAAACCACACCATAAGACCTTCTCCTCTACATTCTAAGACCTTCACCTCCATATCAAAAAATCCTCCCACATATTCTAAGACCTCCTTCTCCACATTCTAAGACCTTCACCTCCAATTTCGAAAACGTTCTATTCCACATTCTAAGACCCTTCTCCTCACTCACTGTTTCAGTCTGTCCCAGTTTGATCATTCTCACATATGGGTGTGGATGGTCTCATTTTTTTAAGTAAGACTCGCTAAAATACTAAAATATGCTATTTTAGTGGAGCTTTTTTGTTAATTGATATTAAAAAATTTTCAGTTACCTTTTTTTTTATTTATTTATAAAAACAAATAATTATATTCAGTGTATAGTACTTCAAGACATATTTGGCCAGATTAACTTTTCAGAGCATGTAACCATGTTATAATTGGTTTTCAAAGCTGAATTTGTGTTTTGAGTAATCTTTATTCTTCTGCATTCAAACACCTTTGCTCGTGTTTTTCCCCTACCCCCCACCAACATCCGCACTTCTCTAAACTCCATTCTGTGATCTTTTTCTGCATCACATGTAGCCTATTTTGGCACAAATAAAAAAATTTTAACACTGCGACCTTCAGCATGGTCCAGCAGCACTGTGCTTTTTTGTGATGATAGTGTGCAGAAGGCAACTCACGCATTTCTTTCAAGTTAATATTACAATTTAAAATGTTTAAAAATATGGTCCTTTGCCATAAGATTTTAACTATACATTTGCCTCTCTAAAGAGCCTATAATACATATTTTCTGATCTATGTTATAATGATGTTTCATACAGACCTGGAGTTGTGTTTTGTTTCATTCACACATGTTTAACACACAAATCTAGCATATTTAGTTCTTCTTTCAAACTGAAAACACTTGTGATGTCATGTAATATAGGAAGTGCTTCACTGTGTTTTTAAACTCCACACACATTCACTAGAATCATTTGTATAATGATAATAATAATTTCAAACCTGGAACTGCTAATCTCTGCTGAACTAAAGGTAAAACAGAACTGTTAACTTGAAAACTACATGACATAACAAGTTTGAACTGAGCATTTTGAGCTTTGGAGATGTGGACAGACTAATAATAAAAGGTTAGTCAATGTGTAAATGAAACAAAACACAACTCTAGGTATGTTTTTGAAGAGGCAACAACAGCTCACAATAGTCTATTATGCCCTATGACCTTTAACATATGGCCTGCATGCCAGCTGTTCAGTCTGTCCCACTTGGATGGTTTCCAGAGTACTTTTCAAATGTCGTAAAGCAGAGGAGGACCTACCTGAAATAGAAGAAGATGGCCAGTGAGATGAGCAGAGAGGCAATGGAGAGGGCGTGGCCTACGATGGCCATGTAGAACAGGATGTAGGCTGACTGGAACACAGCATAAACCTACTCAGTACAGTAACAGTAAAGTCCTATTGGTGAATTTATACTGACAAGGCTTCAAATGTGACGTGGTGCCACTGACTTTATGGTCTAAGTTATAACCAGCATTAGATTAGTATAGAGCTCATTCATGTACCTATTTCTGTCTGCAGTAAGATGGTTAAATAAAAGGGCTGTGATCTGTCATTCATAAGGAACCGTACCCTGAGCTTGGCCTTGGTGTTCTCATTGCAGCGTGTGTAGTTGGACCAGGTTCGGTTGGTGTCCGGGTGCCGGAACCACAGCCCGTCTTCTCCACAGAACTTTGTGGCCTTTTCTGAGACACAGAAGTACAGGTCAGGGTAATTTTACCAAAGACAGAGTACCTAATATGTGAGCACATGCAGAGTTGTAGAGTACCTAGAGTGTAGGTACCTGTGGAGTACCTAATGCGTGAGCATCTGTGGAGTACCTAATGCGTGAGCATCTGTGGAGTATCTAATGCGTGAGCATCTGTGGAGTACCTAATGCGTGAGCATCTGTGGAGTACCTAATGTGTGAGCATCTGTGGAATACCTAATGCATGAGCACATGTGGAGTACCCAATGTGTGAGCATCTGTGGAGTACCCAATGTATGATCACCTGTGGAGCACCTAGAGCGTGAGCATCTGTGGAATATCTAATGTGTGAGCACCCGTGAATACCTAATGTTGTGAGCATCTGTGTGAGTACCTAATGTGTGAGCACAGATGGTGTACCAAATGTACCTAAAGGTTGAGGTGAAATGCCTAATGTACCTAGTATAAGAGCACCTGTTGAAGCACCTAATGTGTGAGTTCCTGTGGAGAATCTAATTTACCAGAGGGCAGGGGTGCCCAAACTCTTTTCACTGAGGGCTATATCTTGAAACATATTTGACATGGAGGGCCACAGACCAGTGTCAATACAGTGGATAATTCAGATGTGCATTTAACATAGTTTGACGTCATACTTTAAATACGGCTTAAGATATTAATATTAGGTCTGTATGACAATGAAATGTGATGTTATTTATGTTATATTGGTAGGATTACTAAAATTTTGCAGTAAAAAGTATGATTATGATCAATTGGGCCAGTTCAATGAAGGCCAAAGGGCCAATAAATATTGGTTTGCGGCCGCATTTGCCCCCCGGGATATAGTTTGGACACCCCCTGACCTAGGGTGTCAGCAACTGTGGAATACATAATGTGTGGGCACCTGTAGAGTACCTAATGTACCTAGTGTGTGAGTACCTGTGGGGTCGAAGTCCACAAAGTAGTTGGGGCAGTTCTGGGAGGTCAAGGTGCCAGCCGGAGTGTCATCCCAGCACAGCCAGCCATCCCAATTACGAGCACAGTACAGACCTGGGACACACAGATGACTGAGGACGCCACCAAAGACATGTCCCCTGTCCTGCACCCACCACAGTCCAACCGCCAGAGTCCAACCACCTCAGTCCAACCACCTCAGTTCAACAATCATAGTCCAACAACCATGGCCCAACCCCACAGTCCAACCACCACAGTCCAACCACACAGTCCAGCCCCACAGTCCAGCCCCACAGTCCAGCCCCCCAGTCCAACCCCCCAGTCCAACCCCCCAGTCCAACCCCACAGTCCAACCACCACCATCCAACCACCACCATCCAACCACCACCATCCAACCACCACAGTCTAACCAGCAAACTCCACCACAGTTTCACATATCATGTCTCCTGTCCCGTGTCTCCCATTCCTTCTCCCAACCACTGTCTTGTTGTCCTGTTGTTTTGGCCCAGATGCCCTGCTGTACCGGTGCGGTTATAGGCCGGGTCGCGATGCATCTTCTCAAAGCACTTGTACTGGTTGTCCAGGATCTTCCTCCGTACCAGGGTTTCGTCCTCAGACTGGACACTGGGGCTGACTGAGGCATGGGTGGAGTCTATGTCTACATCTGCAGAAAGCTGAGCAGCGGTCTTTACAACACAAAACACAAAAATCACCTGTTATGTAGGAATGTCCTCTGCAAACAAGAACAATAAAAGCAAAAGGATTCTGTATTTTTGTGTAGAATAAATCTGCATGCTTAGACCTCTATAACATATTGTCAAATGTCTCTGTGTGTCAGATGCCATCCCTATGTGTTGTCAAATGCCCTTCCCATGTCTGCATTCTGTGTAACCCTGTAGGCTAGACCTCTACAAGCATGCTCTGAAAAGTATAGGATTCCTTCTTTTTTTTACCCCTGCATCATGACAGCCCTTATATTGCACTGCTTGTTCTGCTGTTGTGAAGATGCCACCAATCAGATTCAAATATTCATTATGAGGTTCCGCCTTTTCCCACTTGCTTTCAGAGAGACATTCCAGATTGATAAATGTGTAGAAGCCGCTTCAGAGTGATAACCGAGTGTGACTCAGGTTACCATAGGTGCTAAAAAACATTTGTTTTACATACAAATACATTTTTAAAACCTAGGGAAATTCCAAATGTGTTCTGATCCTGAGAAGTCAAAAAGAGCCTGAACAATGCAATCCCTTAAAGTGCTTCTAGTAACTTCTGTTTTTTACAGCAAGATGTTATTACTTTACATGATGTGTTCAAGTAACAGGCAATAAACTCTATTTTGGATTTGTTAATTTATATTTAAAACACCAAAATATAAGCAAAAAATAAATCACTTATCTCCATGGATATACGCAAGTGTTTAATGCAATTCTTGGACAAAGCAACATCATCTCCATAAAGACAAGCAGGTGGAAAACTCTCTACCTAAAATATTGTACTGTGCATCTTAAAATTGTACTCTTTCGCCATTTCAGACCTAAACCAGGATTACAGGAGGACTACATCAGACTGCAACCAGATTGACTGCATTGGCCCTGACACTGGTTTAAACTGTTTGCCTTCCCTGCACAAAACCAGGCTTCATCTACCGTTGTCGGTTGTGTTGAGGACCGGAGCAGATCTTTCAGAGCATAGTTCCCCGCCAGATTAAACCAAAATCACCTCCCTCAGGCGGGACAGATCTGCTGACGTGGACTGGGCTGCTAGAGAGCCAGAGACATGAGGAATGTTAAAGAGAAGCCAAATGTGTCCATACATCTGTGAAGGGGGTTCTCACTACGACCTCACTCCCACCTCACTCTAAGCTCTCTTATTTTGGTCCAAACACAGGCTATAATTATAACTATCCATTATTCCAAACTGCTTCCCCAGTACTTTCTTTTCTTTTCCCTGAACCACTGAGGAATAGCACAAATATGAGGCCACAGCCTTATATTTGTGTTATTCCTCAGTGGTCCAGTAGGCTCCATAGTAAATCCATGTGTGTATACTAGTCAATGTGTCTTATACTTGTTCTGATTTTATGAGGTAAACATTCTGTTTCATTGTTGATTTGATAACTTTCTGTTGGTTAAATCAATTATTAATTAATTCATGTTAATTCATTATTAATTAATTCATGTTCAGCCCTAAGAGGTGACTGCTGTTGTGATTTTGGGCACAACAAAAATAAATTGAACATGACATGCTCAATCAGGTTTTACTGATAACTATTACAGTGCTGTTGTATTATTAATTACAAAAAATATTGAAAATGATGGCCATATTATAATTTGGTGTTTTGGTTCTCAAGATGATTATCCAATCAGAAACCAGAATGAGTCTCACATGAATCTGTCATTTGGATTGCCAGTTTTATTTCTGAAATCCAGTTGTTTTAAACCTGAAAGGACTCTCTCTGATCAGTGCTAGTGCAGCCTCTGCAAATTAGTGAATTCTGGAGGTTCTGAGGTTTCCCATGAGGCCTGTCCATATACTGTCCTATATCTGCAGGTTTACTCACTGGCATCCCGGTCAAGTTGTGATTGTAGTAATTTTTTAAAACAGAAAGAGAGCAGGCTGTATACAGTTTGTTCCAGGATGTTTAGTTATCTAGAAGTCTTTTAAAAAATAAATAAATAAATTTGTTCCTAAATATTTCAACAGTTCAAAGTCAATTTGGTCCTCGCTCTTTTACAGGTAACTCCATAAAGCTTTTCTAAGTTCAGGCTAACTTCCACAAATGCGGCTTAAAGTTCTAAACAATTTGTTTTAAGTATATTTCAGCAGCATTGACATTTTTTGCCCAAATGATTTCCCTCATTTGCATTTTCACTTTGCTAATGCCTACAGACTGTGGTTGTTGTGGCAGCTCTTATCACCCGTTATGGCCCTGTGCCTCACCCTGGGATCTCCCACACACACACTGCTGTTGGCTCCATGGCTGCTGCTGTTCAACCACTGCCCCTCCTCCGAGCAGAACCTCCTGACAGTCTCTGAGGACAGTAGGAATGAATGAAAACAATTAAATCAAGAAAATACTGTTTTTTACTCATCAAAATAAATCTAAACCATCCTTTTTTCCCAAAAGGGGGAACATTTATATGGCCAATAAAAATCAGAAAGTAACTTGAATAATCAGATCAGAACCTAACATTTAGATCTGATGTTTGGTGTGTGTTTACATGCACAAGACAAGTATAATGAATGAATGGGGGCGACAGTAGCTCAGTTGGTAGAGTGTTTGTCCACTGATCTGAAGGTTGGCGGCTCTTGACATAAACATCATTGGTTGAGCGGTCAGATCCACTGATCCATAGGTTGGTGGTGCGATTCTAACTCAGGTGTATGAATGTGTGTGTGAGTGGTTCCTTGTTGTAAAGCGCTTTGAGTGCCTTGAAGGTAGAAAACCACTGTAGAAAAATGTGACCATTCCATTTACCATTAAAATAATAATCTTTCAGTCTGTGTAGGTGTGAAAAATCAGATTACTCACATCAGTATAAAGAAGTGGCTCTAAATGAAGCTCAGTTAAAAGGGCCAATTTGGAGTCGAGTTCGAACCGCGAGCATCATAGCCAGCTTTGTTATGCTCATATCTTTATTTACGGACACAATAGTGAATAAAACTCCAGAATCATGTAGAAAGGTTAATACGAACATTTTAAGACCAAACTCACAAAGTTCACTGCAGCAGTTAGAGAGGGGACACAGTTTTTCACTATAAAGTGAACTGGAGCCAGAGTCCAGCGCAACCATTATCACTTCCTATTTGAAACGCTGCGGCTAGCAGGTTAGTTATGTCCATTTACCGTATTTTCTGGAGTATAAATTGAACCAGCCGAAAAAATCATAATAATGAAGAAAAAAACACATATAAGTCGCACCGAAATGTATTTTACAAAATCCGAGACCAAGAGCAGACATTTTATCTTTAAAGACAAGTTATAATAATCATACAACAGGCTGAATATCAGTACAGCACGCTAACGTAACACATTTATATTTATTCAGCTACATGAAGCACAGACAGACCTGAATACAGTACGTGTCTGGTTTGTTAACGTAAAATATTAACTAAAAAAAAAACAGCTCACAAGTTTACTCTCGATATCACTCCAAATCACAAAATCCATTGAATTCTTCACCCTTGGTGCCACTTCTGAACAACTCTGCCAACTCTGGAGGTAGATGAAGCATTGCTTCCTCTTCCAACTGGCTGTCATCAGACGCAGCAGAATACCATTTTCTTTTAGGGGGAATTTTTATTTTTGTTAAGTCTTTCTCAGATGTCTTTTAAATTACTGTAATGGTAAAATTTTAAACTTTAAATAGTACAGGAGTAGTAGTTCCTGGTACAGAAGCCTAGAGTGCCCTCACACGGTTGTCACTGTGACAGTAACAAAGATGTAAAATTATATATTTTAATAATTCCACATATAAGTCACATGTGAGTATAAGTCGCACCCCCAGCCAAGCTATAAAAAAAAATGTTATAGACCAGAAAATATGATGCATATATACAGTCTATGGATGGAACTGATATTTACATAATCTGGTAACTCCAGATTTTTGGTGTGTGTATTAGCCCTTTTTAGTTGACCCCTTTTGAATGGCAAGGGGTGCTGTTCACCTGTGGGGTCTCCAGTCCAGTCGGAGGTGGGGCATTTCTGGGAGGCCACGCCTCCTGCAGGGGTGTGTTCCCAGCACAAGAACCCATCCCACTCAGCACTGCAGTACGGCCCTGCAGCACAAAGCCATGGAAACTTTATAAAGGTAGGTTTAATACAATACTATCAGCTGTAAGATGTGAAATACAAAGATGGTGTTCAATACTAATATAAAAGTAAAGAGCCCGTATCTTTTCCCAAGTATTTGAGCAAAGTCGTATTATATAAGCTGCTCTTGAGGTCAAAATATGTCTGCTGTGTACTGTTGGCATCTAATGATAAAGAATTTAATTGTTTGATAATCAGGAACTAAGTGTTAGCATGCTAGGTGTTTTTAGTTTTGCTATGATGGAAAACTGCACTTTGGCCTCTGAAAGCTGTGAAATGTGCTTAAGTCATTATGGTGAATAGGGTTGTCACTATAAACTTTCAAACTCAATTTCAATACAAAGAAATTCATTCAATACTCAATATCAATTACAACAGCACAATGAAAATAAAAACAGAATGCAACCATCCACAACCATAACCACTGAACAGTAACATAACGCATAAGGTTCAAAATGAAGAAAAGATCAGGTTTTGTCCTGATTATATGATTTTTTGCAGTATCAACACCTGCTCAAATTAGTGTCTAGTTTCAATATTAGTTTCTTAGACAGTAAAAATCAGGTACAGTGCCTTTAACAACTCCATTGAAGTCTTGTTATAATCTCCCCAGCTAATTATCCACTGCTTTTCATGATGATAGTGTATTGTAGTCAACAGCAGCTACAGTATTCATGCACTGTTTTACATTGTCATTTTATAATTAGTTGATATAGTGTTTACTGTATAAATCACATGTTACAGACCTTAGCTGGAAAAACAGGTAAAATGATTTGTACTTGCTCTTAAAGTCTCACACATAAAGTTACAGTCACAAGCTAGCTAGCATTAGCCAGTATGTTTTTCAGTGAATCACGCTCACCTTTTTTGTAAGCAGGACAATGAACACTTGTATTGATCACAGGCTCCTGGGAATGTGTTGTTTAAATCCATTTGTATTAACAACAAGAGGATGGGACAGTGTCTGACCTGCTCCCTGTGGTGTCTCCTCCTTCAGCGTCTCACACCTGAGTCTTCTCTCCTTCAGATGTTTGTTCAGAGCTCTATTCTCCTCCAGGTCCAGGTCCTCCTCTGCAGACCTCTCCACTGACATGTCAGCCATGACAGTCTTCTGCACATACTACATGACAAAGATAACCACTCACACTAGCTCAAGGTCTGGGTTTGTGGACTTTTTAAAAGTTTATAATGATCTTATTTTGGGTTTCATTGGACACATACATGAAGAATATTGCTTTAACAGTAATGTAATTATATAAGAGCAAATGCTGAATCCAAGAACTACTTTCTATGTTTAAATCTGATTGTTATATTAGTGACAAGTTCTGTAGTCTGATTAGGTTCATTAGATCTTATGTATTGATGATACTTTAGATCTTATGTACAGACCTTGATCGTTTCAGCTGCACTCCTTGCCACCTTGTTATGTGATGTTAGTCATTCGGGTGTGGCTCACTAAGCAACAAGCCTACCAAGTACAACAGTCCACAATATCAGACCACTTCAAAAGGGAAAACCGTTTCATGGAATGGAAGTCCCATCAAGATCAGGGAGGCCATCAAAACCCAGAAACGTGCCCACTAGACTGTAAATCAGAATCAGGGGATGCACCAACTTTCTCACACTTGGGATACAGTTCTGAAGAAGCTGGACTGCAAAATCGGTTTAAATCAACTAAGCAGACATTACAGCAACATTTAGTGACACTTCTGTGGAGCATGGCAGAACGAAGCTGAAACTATCAACATCTGAAATCAACAAAGGTCTATACTTCAGATTCTAAAGTAGAATATGTACTATGTATATTTTCTGGTGGAAGGTCTACCAACCTCATGTGTCAACAGAAGTGTTGGGTTTATAATAACACTTTATAATAACTATAGCCTGTTTAGCCTTAATAAAGCATGAACAAAGACATAATTAATAATGAACAAACAATTAATAATGATTCATGCTTAATAACTACTTAATTACTACCTTAATTAACACTTAATTAGCAATTAATGTTGTATATAGTTACTTATACTTATTTCACACTTAGTTACTCCTTAAATATGCATTTACAAATACACACACAAATGGTTAGTTAAGTATCAACTCAAACACTTAATGATTAGTAAGTTACGAGTTCAATGATAATTCAGGCAGCTATTACCTGTTAAGTAAGTCTTTTTTAGAGCTTTTCTAAAGTAAAGACTAATTATGCTTTGTTAAGTATTTGTTAAGGTTGGCCAAACCCCAGAGAAACAATAATAACATTTTCACATTATGTAGGCATGTAATAATGATTAACTAATGTCTAACTAACTCCGTGAGTTCATGATTAGTTCAACCAGGAGCAAATACTGTTTTGTAAACACTAAAGTGAAGACTATTTAGACTGAATTAAGTATTTGTTAAGGTGCTGTACTAGCCATTATCTATGCCATTACCCATTTTCTCACAGAGGTGGGAATCAACTCTACATAAAAAAGCAAGCCAAGAAACATGGATACAAAACAGCTGGATGTTTTCAGAACATTTACAAACACAATCAAAATCTGTTTTGTTTGCAAAACATCTTATAAATATCTTACTACGAATACTTTCAAATGTAAATAATAATAATAATAATAATACAAAATAATAAATATGCTTTTTAATGTTTTTTCAAACCTTTTTAAATGGAACCTCAAAACTTTAAAGTTTACAGTCATGTTCCCATACATGCACCAGCCTGATGCAGAATTAGCCCTTCTTTAGATACCAATGTTTGCCCCTATAGGCCTGGATTACTTTACTGCCCTGCATTCTTGTACAGGCTTGAAGGGGCAATCACTTTAGTCTTTACTTTAGTCTTCACTTTAGTCTTCACTTTAGTCTTCACTTTAGTCTTCACTTTAGTGAAAACAGTATTTGCTCCTGGTTGAACTAATCATGAACTCACGGAGTTAGTTAGACATTAGTTAATCATTATTACATGCCTACATAATGTGAAAATTCTATTATTGTTTCTCTGGGGTTTGGCCAACCTTAACAAATACTTAATAAAGCATAATTAGTCTTAGTACACTTTTACCTGATGAAAAAATGCAATGATATCCAAATCCCATTAAATATTACACTATACTATTTTAAATAGTTTGAGAAGGGAGTGTTGGTGGAAAAATACATTTAACTGTTTTTTTCTTAATATGATACATTTATATCTTTGTGGTTTTCCATACAACTGTTTGTTACAATTGACAAATTTTTGCATAACATATTTGAAATAATAGAAATATGTATTTGAAATAGCAAGATATACAAATGATATTTTGTAGACATTTCCATGTGACAGTTTGTCTATTGCTAGTCCCTTTGCCCTAGGCAGCTGTCAAGTGTCCAGAATGCACATGAGACTGATTACCGTGAGTGCTTTGTCCAGACGCACACATGTGGAAAGCTCTGTCCACTGACCTCCCTCGTCACAGCGCCTCCTGGCCTTCTCTGAGAACACAACAGGTTTACTCAAATGGACACTGATATCAACACAAATGGAGACGTGTGTGCACATCTTATTATGAAAGAGCCAGCATCAGGGGAGTCGAGCTGGATTCTCTGTTGGACATTTGAATTTCTGCTTCATTTTTGTCTTCATTAACCTTTTCTGCTCCAATATGTTTCAATTTGTGGACATGCCTTCCCATAAGACTTGGATGTGGAGGTAATTGACGGCGTTGGCATTTGGTGGACATATTCATCATATGCAGAAGATGTCAATGTTTATTCTGTGCTGAGGAGATGTCAAACCAACGTGCTTCGCGTCAGTTGCAGGCAGTGTCCCAAAAGGCTTAGCACAGCAGCGCCTTTATGACCAATCAGATCAGACACATGGAGACTGCAAATGTTCATGATAAATTCCTCAAGCAACAGTATGTTTCTCACACTGTCAGAATCATTTAGAGTCCTTTAGAGTCCTTTAGAGTACTTTAGAGTACTTTAGAGTCAGAATCTGTCATCGCTGTCAGAGCCTGTCAGAGTCTATCAGAGTATGTTAGTCTGTTAGAGTCTGTCAGAGTTGGTTAAAGTCTGTTAGAGTCTGTCAGAGTCTGTCAGAATCTGTTAGAGTATGTCAGAGTCATCACAGTGTGTCAAAGTGTGTAAGAATCTATCAGAGCCTGTCAGAGTCTGTCAGATTCTGTCAGAGCCTGTCAGAGCCTGTCAGAGCCTGTCAGAGTCTGTTAGAGCCTGTTAGAATGTTAGTCGTCAGAGTGTGTCAAAGTCTGTCAGAGTCTGTTAGAAAGTTAGAGCAAGAGGCTCTTAGAGTCTGTCAAAGTCTGTTAGAGTCTGTCAGGGTCTGTTAGAGTCTTTCAGAGTCTGTCAGAGTCTGTTAGAGTCTGTCAGGGTCTGTCAGAGTCTGTCAGAGTCTGTCAGGGTCTGTCAGAGTCTGTCAGAGTCTGTCAGGGTCTGTTAGAGTCTGTCAGGGTCTGTCAGAGTCTGTCAGGGTCTGTCAGAGCCTGTCAGAGTCTGTCAGGGTCTGTTAGAGTCTGTTAGAGTCTGTCAGGGTCTCTCAGGGTCTGTTAGAGTCTGTCAGAGTCTGTTAGAGTCTGTCAGGGTCTGTTAGAGTCTGTCAGGCTCTGTTAGAGTTTGTTAGAGTCTGTCAGGGTCTGTTAGAGTCTGTCAGGGTATGATAGAGTCTGTCAGGGTCTGTCAGAGTCTGTTAGAGTCTATCAGGGTCTGTCAGAGTCTGTTAGAGTCTGTCAGAGTCTGTCAGAGTCTGTCAGAGTCTGTTAGAGTCTTTCAGAGTCTGTTAGAGTTTGTTAGAGTCTGTCAGGGTCTGTTAGAGTTTGTTAGAGTCTGTCAGGGTCTGTTAGAGTTTGTTAGAGTCTGTCAGGGTCTGTTACAGTCTGTCAGGGTCTGTCAGAGTCTGTCAGGGTTTGTTAGAGTCTGTCAGGGTCTGTTAGAGTCTGTCAGGGTCTATTAGAGTCTGCCAGGGTCTGTCAGAGTCTGTCAAGGTCTGTTAGAGTCTGTCAGGGTCTGTTAGAGTCTGTCAGGGTCTGTTAGAGTCTGTCAGGGTCTGTCAGAGTCTGTCAGAGTCTGTTAGAGTCTGTCAGGGTCTGTTAGAGTTTGTTAGAGTCTGTCAGGATCTGTTAGAGTCTGTCAGGGTCTGTTAGAGTCTGTCAGGGTCTGTCAGAGTCTGTCAGAGTCTGTTAGAGTCTGTTAGAGTCTGTCAGGGTCTGTCAGAGTCTGTTAGAGTCTGTCAGGGTCTGTCAGAGTCTGTCAGGGTCTGTCAGAGTCTGTCAGGGTCTGTCAGAGTCTGTCAGAGTCTGTTAGAGTTTGTTAGAGTCTGTCAGGATCTGTTAGAGTCTGTCAGGGTCTGTTAGAGTCTGTCAGGGTCTGTCAGAGTCTGTTAGAGTCTGTCAGGGTCTGTCAGAGTCTGTTAGAGTCTGTCAGGGTCTGTCAGAGTCTGTCAGAGTCTGTTAGAGTCTGTCAGGGTCTGTCAGAGTCTGTTAGAGTCTGTTAGAGTCTGTCAGGGTCTGTCAGAGTCTGTTAGAGTCTGTCAGGGTCTGTCAGAGTCTGTTAGAGTCTGTCAGGGTCTGTCAGAGTCTGTCAGAGTCTGTTAGAGTCTGTCAGGGTCTGTCAGAGTCTGTCAGAGTCTGTTAGAGTCTGTTAGAGTCTGTCAGGGTCTGTTAGAGTTTGTTAGAATTTGTCTGTCAGAGTCGGTTACAGCCTACTACAATCTGTCAGTTAGAGTCTGTTAGAGTCAGAGTCCTTTACATTCACTAACTTTTAAAAATGTGAAAACACTGGTAGCATGTAGCACTAGACTTAGCTAACCTTAACAATTACAGAGGTGAAAGCATGATTTTTGTTTTGTTTCTTTACTCTTAACCCTTGTGTTGAATACTGTGTGATACAGATATGGAGGTTAACTTGTTTCTCACTAAGAATGCTACACGTGCTTATTTTAAGATGTCTACTCTGGAACCTGCTACTTACAGGATACGGCTCTTCATCTTTCATTTGACACCAGGCCTTGAAATACATTGTTTCAGTGACTGCATCTTTTTAGTGACATATTCTACCTTCCTGTAAACAGTTAACGGTATATCTATTTATGACCTTGTACGGACAGTATGTAAAATGAGTTTACCTCTCCTTTGTAATGTAATATGCATGTGGCTGCTGTCTGTACCTTCATTCATCTGATCAGGTAAAACTTTCAACTCTCTACCTGGTCTGCAATCAATTCCTTCACAATTACAGGAGGTGTGGCCACACAGAGCCTGGAGCCTGATATTTACTCTGACAAACTTTGGGCTTTTCTATGACTTATTGTATGCAGCATCGCACAGTGCGCACATGTGCTGCTACAATTTAAATCCATCATGTCGTATATTGTGACATCCAACTATTTTATAATGAAAAAAAAAAAAAGAAGTGCTGTGGACACAAGGCTTTAGAGTCTATTAGACCCAGTGTGTCCCAGTCCCAGAACAGTGCTGCTCTGTTCACACTTAACCTGTACGTGGCTCTACACACCATAGACATACAATTAGTGGATTATTCCACTTAACATGGCTAGTACAGGAAGATTTTGGAACACTGCATTTTTTTGCATGATAATGCCAATGGCTATAGGAAAAATACAAAGTATGAATATAATTCAGAGGGTGTCAGCTGGTACCAACCAATCAACCACATTAATGTGAGCTCAAGGCCTTTTTGTTAAGTCATTGTAGAGGGTGTAAACCAGACATGTCAGACTCACACCAGCGGGCCAAATTTGGCCCTCG